>NC_059176.1:64362499-64665530 GCF_019923935.1 Bubalus bubalis
AAACAATACATGAGTGTTTAATCACGTAACTGGGGGGGCTTTTTATTTGTTTGTTTGAAAAACACTTGTGAATTTTTCTCTTTCATGAACAAACGAAGAATTAAGAGTGACTTTTATAAGAAGAAAGCATTTTACTCTTAGACAGTTAGGTCCAACCAGCTATCTTCACATGGACTTGCCAGCCTCCGGGAAGCAAGTGACCTGCCTGCAGTGAATAAAGGTTCTTTCCCCTCTGCTGCCCCCTGCCCAGGAAGGCCAGTGGGATGAGAGCGGTGCAGAACTGACTCTCAGCTTCAGGAAGGATTGGGGACAGGGGGCAGTCTCTGGCTTGAGGAGTCACATAGCTGATAAGTCATTTTAGTTTCTGTCTTCTCTTTTATTTCTTTCTTCCAGAAATCTGTTGATTTAGAAGAGAGGTTTGGAACTGTTTTAGAAAATAATATTTACACAGTGCTGAAGTTTCTCCCAATTTTTCACACAATGTGTGCTGCCTAATTCTTAAAAACTCCAGAGTTCTTGTAAAACAAAGAATTCAGAATAGACTTTTATCTTATAGAAACATGATTTATCAAGATCACTTAACATATACCTTACATACTTTGGAATTTTTTAGACCACAAAAAACTTTTTTTTTTTTTTTTACCTAATATACCCTAAAATAACACAGTCTGCCAGACCACAGTACATCCGTAATTTAGAGCAGCAGATGTTGCTACACATGCTTCTTTTTAAGACCAAGAAGGAGCACAAGAGAAAATAAAACAAAAAGTTCAAAACAGAAGAGAAACATGAAACAGTGCAGAGATGAGGGAGTTGGGAGGCCAAGGGCGGCTGGTTAGATTAGCAAAGAGAAGGGGTGTGGTGATCAGAGCTCTGTGTTTGCTGTATTTATCTTTTAAATGCTTTGTAAGTCATACGCTCATCCTGTTAATCCAGGTTTGATGGCTTTCTACTAAAATTTATTTTCCATTAAAACTACTTCAATTAAGCTGAAGCAAGAAGGACTTGATACTCATTATGTGTTTAATCATTCCACATTTTATGTGAGAATTGGCTAAGATGTGCTGTGCCATGGCAGAGTTGTTGCTTTCTCTCCCAGAGTCTGCTAATGTTTTCATTTTGGTTTTAACTCTAGCTGATCCCACAGTTAAGGACTTAATCGGAGGCTTCACTGCTCTTCATTATGCAGCCATGCATGGCCGGGCCCGGATTGCACGCCTGATGTTAGAATCTGAATACAGGAGCGACATTATTAATGCCAAAAGCAATGATGGCTGGACTCCCCTTCATGTGGCCGCTCACTATGGTAGGGACTCATTTGTCCGACTCCTACTGGAGTTCAAGGCTGAGGTTGACCCGCTCAGTGATAAAGGTACAACGCCGCTTCAGCTCGCCATTATCCGAGAGCGGTCAAGCTGTGTGAAAATCCTCCTGGACCACAACGCCAACATCGACATTCAGAACGGTTTCCTGTTGAGATACGCTGTGATTAAAAGCAATCACTCTTATTGCCGAATGTTCCTCCAGAGAGGAGCAGACACAAACTTGGGTCGCTTAGAAGACGGACAGACTCCTTTACATTTGTCTGCCCTTAGGGACGATGTGCTCTGTGCACGGATGTTATATAATTATGGAGCGGACACGAACACAAGGAACTATGAAGGACAGACCCCATTGGCTGTTTCAATAAGCATTTCTGGAAGTAGTCGACCGTGTTTGGATTTCTTACAAGAAGTCACAAGTATGTAATTTAATTATTGCTATTATTACATTTAAAAAAATTTTTTTTGCATCTTCTGAGGAGCTTAAGGTGTTCTTACAACTTAAAATGACCAGATGTTAATGATTCTTGTTAGCCCTGCTCATTCCCACTCGTCTGAAATGAAAAAGAAAGCTCTATATCACAGGATTTCATAAAAATAATCAATTGTGTTACTAAAAGTAAATAGGCATAGATAGGATGAGAGAAAAATTGGCCAAAAGGATACAGAGAGAAGAATTTTTTAAATTAACAGAGATCAATACTAGAACTGGGCATTTCCTACCAGTCATAAACATAGTCTTTCCAGGCTTTCATGAAATTGAGAATGAGGAATTAGAAGAATTTTGAATCTTAGCATCCTTCGCTATGGAAGTGTCTTAGAATGTGTGCTTTATTCCTAAGCTGTGCTCGTGTTTTATCATTCCGTTTCTGCTTCTTTACAGTGTGAACACACATGGAATGGAATAGCAGTGTTATTAGGCATCCTAGGAGTGCAGATTAAGGATGCTAGAAATTAGAAATGGTTGTAAGGAAAAGTTTGTTCGCAGTAGGAAATTTCGTGCCACTGTCCCTGGCCCGCACAGGACTGTGTAACCGGCCTGTTTTAGTGTAGGCGCTTTTTTTTCTAAGCCACGCAGTGTCGGCCCGCTGTGTTAATGGTGCGTGTGTGGTGGTTTTCGCATGGAGGATTGGTTTGTGTGGAGCAGCCACCCTCTCCTCTCCGACTTCCTCGTGGGTACTCTCCGAGCTTCGTATTCAACATGAATCTATCGTCTATAAACGCAGCCTTTTGTCTACCATACTTTTTAATGAATTCCCCTTTCCTCAACTAATTTTTATATTTCATTCATTGTTAAAGAAGAAGAAAGACATTCTAGGTCCCAAGTAGTAGAGGATTAGGAACTTACCTGACCTACTTGTAAATAATCCACTGTCCTCCTTGGAACTGAATTTGGGAGTAGAAAATTTATGAAGAAATGAGGTATGATTTGAATTTTGTTTATTCATAAGAAAGACAGGATGAAATTATTACCAGTGAGTATATTCAGACTCAAGCATAAAAAAAAAAAAAAGGACACTTGGGGTCTAACCCATGCTGTCCACAGAACGTTCAGTGATGACAGGAACGGCCTCTGTGCTGACCACTGTGGTAGCCACTAGCCCCATGTGGCTGTTGAGCACTGATTTTGTGGCAGGTGCCACACAGGAAATGGATTTTATTGTATTTATAAATTATTTAAATATCCGCAAGTGTTGACTTCTTCAGCACAGATGTGCCTGCCTTGGGGGAGGTATTTTGGGCTGTCTGGTAGGTGAGCCCTTGCAGAACGCTTTTGAGACACAGTGATGTACTCAGAGACAGGAGGTGTGTGTGCTGATTCCTCCCCACTGGCTTCAGATCCAGCCCGTATTTTAGGAAAAGACTGCAGCAAAAGTTCACTGCTGATTCTTTCAGCAAATATTCTAGTAGTTTTCATTTACAGACTGATAGGGGTGTTGGTGTTGTGAAAGAGAAAATTACTCCTGGACGTCAGGTTAGAATTCTGTCGTGGTATATAGCCTATACAGTGTATCTTACACATAAATTCTCAGTGTCTTCTAGTTGTTGTTGCTTTAACTTTGATACTAGATTACTTGGCTGCCTTCAGGAAGGCATGTTACACACATAAATGCCGCAGCCTGTTAAATACTTTGATCAGTGGTTAATGGCGTAGACCAGGATTCAACTGACTAGACTTCGCTCCAGCCCTAACTCTACCACAGAGTACCTGTGACCTTGGGTGCATTTGCTAACTGCTCTGTGCCTCAGTGTCCTTATCTTAAAATTAGGGTAATCATATCTGTCTTATAGGCTTGTTGTGAGGATTGAATGAGTTAATATGTATAAAGCACTTAAAACAATACTTGGCACATTATAAGTGCTGTGTTTTGTTTTTTGTTTTTTTTTTTTTAAGAAAATAAAGTATTAAATGAAGGTGGATGAACAGCAGGGCCTGACTTGCTACCTACAGATCGAATCCCTTAGATTCTTATTTTACCCTGCCTGTTTTCAGCTCTAAACTGTGGTGCGGTCTGCATGTGGAGACAGGCGTCCAGAGGGATGGGAGGAGCCGCCCCTTTATCCCCGGCCCTTTGGAGCTGCTCAGCTCCACCATGGAGTGCTACCAGAGAGCAAGTGATGAGTTAAAAAGAGATTCACACGTACCTTTAAAATCAGGGCAGATAGAAAAATTGACAGGCCTGCCTCTTTGTGTTTGAGTTCTCCACTGCACCTGGAGCAAAGCCGTGCACCGAGTAGGTCTGCAGAAAAGGTAGATTGGCTGACTGCAACCATAAGGATGGTGGCTTAGCAAACTTGGGATGCTTTTCAGAAGCAAAGGAACACCTGTCCTTGGAAGGCTGCAGTTAGCCTCTGTCTTCAGATGCTGCGACATAATTCATTACCTCTTGACTTGGCCATCAGTGGTGTTTTCTGCCAAAAGCAAATGAAGTGTTTCTGCTTCACCTGTGCATTATTTATGAGGTTTTCTTTTTCCTAGTGTGCTGGAAGGACCGACTGTAGCTGATGGCTCACTGGAGCTCTGTACTGGCTTTCTTGAAAACCAGAGTGAAAGATGGTTGGGTGGTTCAGGGAGCGTCAGGTTAAATCCCTGAGTTCCTTCCCACCTGTGCTGCTGCCGACCCCCTGCTCCCTCAGCCCCACGTCCTCGGCCTCTGATCTGAGAACTCAGACTCCTGAGGTGTAAGAACAGCGAAGGCACTTGGTGGTCTTTGTTCGGGGTCTTATTAGTTTTCATTGTTCCATTTTGACTACAGAGCACATTATTTAAATTGGAAGAGCTCAAAACAGTCATAATCTTAGAATCTAAAAGCTGTTGTGGCTTTTTAGAAAAATTGACATAAAACCTCTGATACACACTCCATAAAAACAGGGCAGGTCAAGTGGCTTAGTTACAGAGTAGTATCTGCAGGTGCCTTGTTGATCACAGTAGAGGGAGAAGCCACAAAAAGCTGCTATTACTCTACAGACAGACTTCCAGAAACCTCTGCCTTCTTGAATGTCTGGAACTCAATGTGGTCTCCTCCAGAAAGCCAGTCCACTGAAGGAGCAGCTTGTTTGTGCCCAGGAATAATGAATACCAAGAAGAGCCAAAGATCATACCTAGAGCATGAGCATCACCTTGCTGAGGGAAAGCTGTTTCCTCCTTAGAGAAGCTAGTTTTTGGTCTCTTAGTTCTTTTACTAGGAAAAAAAGAAAACGCAGAGAGAGTGGAGCAAAAACTAAAGACACAGTAAGTGAGATCAGTGAAGATGTGACCGGTGACAGGAAGAAGTGGCGGTGATGACAGGCAGCAGCAGGCATCCTGCTGGAGACCCCTTACGAAGGCCTGCTGAGAACACTCATTCTGAGGGCTGTGCCAGTGCATGCCGTTAATTAGAGTAATTTGTTTGTGTAGTTTGCACAAACACCATTTAGAGCTAAGAGGATCATGGAAATTCTGGCATATAGGAAGGGGCAGAAATTCTCTAGCTGAAGAGCAGAGATTGTAGGAATGTTTGTCCAATTCAAAAGAAAAAAATTAACATTTATGCACAAGAAATGGCAAGCACAAGAAAATGTTAAAGGAGGTACAAGACCAAAACTCCAAGAAAGATTGTTTCGTAAGGAAAGCTTCCCTTGAGGAAATGCTTTAATAATAATGAAAACCTCCCTGAGCAATTGGATTGTAAGCTGGTGCTCTTTTCCCCTCGTCAGCTCCTTGCCCTACAGTGTAAATTTCCCTAGTCAAAGAGGTGTTCAGAATATGAAAGTCTTTTAGGAAAGAGAGAGAAAGTCCATGAGAAAAGTCTTGTCCTTTCCGCTGTTTCCTGCCGTATCCCCCCAAATACCCACACTTTGGTGAGAGGACCGTGGTGGGGGGATCAGAGAAACGTTTATTCTCCGGGTGGGCTAGGACTCTGGTGAGGTCTCTCCCTTAGTGAGCAAGCCTTTGTTGTGAAGTTTCCTGAGTGTCCATCAGGCCAGTGTTCACACCCTCCTCCTGCCAGAGCCACCAGGGGTCTCTCCCTGTGAAAAGGGGTCCCTGAAAGGACCCCTCAGAACACGTGAGCAGTTCTAAGACTGTGGCTCTCCCTCCCATGCTGGGCCACGCACAGAGCTTGGCCGCTTGTCAGGACCGTTTAAGTGTTCCTCTAGTTTGTGGCTCCAGTAGCTTCTGCCCCAAGTGCACCAATTTCAGCTCTGATTCTAGATCTGTCTCTTTCTCCAGATTCTATGGCGGAGGTTTGTCCTATACATCCATTTACTGATGGGTCCTAGATACGCCCTTGATGAGTTTGTTCAGCTGTTTCTTCTTGTAGGGACTGGAGTGATTATGATTACTTCAAGTTCTCTTTTATGTTGGAGCTGAAACCAGAAGTCTGTTCATTGTTTTTATCATTTTTCACTTATATTGTGAGCACAGTCCCTAGGCCTGAGCAGCGTTTGCCCTCTTGGGTTCAGCGGTCCGTGTCTCCCTCACAGCACCCTGACGGATTCTCAGCGGGGCCTGTATCTGGTTGCTGTTGCGTCAGCTGAGTCCTGTGGCAGGGAGAGCAGACAGTGGGCTCTTGCCCATGGTAAGTCAGCATCTGACTTACCTGATGCGCTTGGGTAGGCCACCTGTCCTCCCACCCTCCCCATGGGTCTGTGGCCTCCTCTGAAAATTGGGGGAATCAGAGTCTGTGGGGTCCCTCCTTTTAAAAATTCTTGCCAATAACCACTCTTAAAGGGAATGATATCCTGCTGCTTGTGGTTTTATTTTGTTTTTGGATTCATACAGAACAGTGTGGACTCTTGGGGGCCCTCAAGACATGAGATCAAAACTAATTTCGTAACAGTACTAAGATATTATTGGCCTCTTTGCACTGATGTGTAAGAGCGGTGGTGGCTGAAACAGCAGGCACCTGAGCATTCATGGAGGCAGTGGCCCCAGAGGCTGCTAGCAGTCATGTTCTTCACCACAGGCAGCCTGAGGAGAGTGTTCCAGATCCATTTAGGAATGTCTTTGATTTAATTTTAATAAATCTTACCCATTTGAGGATGTACCTTTTTTAATATTCTATGGAGTGGAAATTGAAAGTGTTCTTACTCTGTAACAAAGTGGGATTGAATTAAGGGAAAGTACATCTGTGATTTGTTTGATCTGAACCAGCAACTTTTTTTGATGGAATACTGTATTTACCTAAAATACGAGATGGACAGCCAAGCTGGTTAGGCTTTGGTATTTGGTAGACGTTTTCTTGAAAATGAATGAAGTTCGCTTGTCACCTTAAGGAGAACAACTGAAAGTATTTATGATGAGCAACAAATTTTGAGCTTTCAAGTGAAAGTTAGAATTTTGAAAAGCTTATATTTGCCACTAGGACATTGACAGTTTACCAATATGTACAAAGTTTTCAAAATCAGTAGAGCTATTAACAAAAGTAATTTTTTGCTATCATGCAATGAATTGGGGCACCATTGGAAAGATTTGCGTAACTCAGGTAATCAGTGTTTTCCAAACGACTAATGCATGGTATTACACAATCATGCATTGGGTAAAAGATCCCTTCAAAGGGCAAAACAGACCAATGGATTTTATTATGAAAGGGTATAAAAAAGGTCACTGATTTGGTGTCAGATTCCATTTTGCATCTAACCTTCAAAAAACACCTCTTGTTGAGTTTTGGTGTAGTATCAAAGAACCATGATTTATCTGTAAAGGCCATTAAGTGTTCCTTCCTTTTCCTACTACCAATGTGTCTGGATTTTCTTCATTTACTTCAATCAAGACAGCATATTGTTTACAACAGATGGTATGCAGAAGCAGGTCTCTGATTCCAGCTGTCTTCTCTGAAGCCATACCTAAGAGATAATTTGCAAAGATGTAAAACAGCACCACTCTTTTCATGAAATCTTTCTTGTTTTGGAAAGCAGCTTTTTTTTTTTTTTTTTTTTTTCATAAAAATTTATTTCAACAGATAATGAATTTTATCATTCTTATTTTAAGGAATCAGTATTTTTAAAATTTCTAGATTTGGTAAATACAGATAGATACAACACACGTAATGGAGAAGGAAATGGCAACCAACTCCAGAGTCCTTGCCTGGTGGGCAACAGCCCATGGAGTTGCAAAGAGCCAGACACAACTTAGCAGTTGAACAACAACACACATAAATGAAAATTCTTTGAGGTCATCCAACTTTAAGAGTGCACAGAGGTCCTCAAACTAAAAAAGTTGAGACCTAGCAATGTTCAATTTCTACATTCAAAATTTTAAGGACACCCTGGTAACCTAGTGTTTTAGGATTTAATGATTTTCTAACATATTTCCAGTTGCAGTTACAATCTGTGAATAAGATGGAATGTTTTAAATTAGTGCTTGGTCGATGCCAGCATACTTATTAGTTAGGATCTGTAGAGAGAGATCAGCGATCATTCCATCAGATGCTCTGGGGGTAAAACAGATTCATTATTTGTCAGTTTAGAAGACTAGTACCCTGAATTGTAGATAGCAGTTTCAGTGATTCACCATGCACAGAAGCATATCAAAGGTGCCAAGGAGTCCTTGAGTAAGTTAACCGCTTAACTAGTTTTTAAACACCTTGTTTACCTATCTGTTTGTTTATTTTACATAGCATGGCAGGCTCTTGCATAAATTATTCTTAAGGCAGAGAATATGCCAGTTGGATTTGTGTTTAATATTCAGAAGAGTCAAAGGTAATGTAATGATCTGTGTTTCTAGTAGTTGCTGTTCCAGTACTTGAAGCAGCCACTCAATATGCTTTAGTGGTTTGTAAAAGGCAGTGCTGGGTTGTATTTTGATTTGTATGTTTTAAAGAATTAATAAAGAATTATTTAAATTTTAAATAATTTTAATGTATTTGATAATTTAAGTACTTCATGATTTTAAAATATTTTTATTTAAATAAAAATGCTTTAATGATTACACTGATTAGAAGGAATTTGAAAAATAAAGGGCTCATGTTTCTGAGAGAAAAACGATTAGGTAAATGGGAATGAGTTGGATAAATTGTTTTGCAATGACAATCTGTCAAGTACTTTTTTAAGTAATTTGAATTTACTTTTTAAAGTAATTCTAAGAAAGTGAAATTGAGGCTGTGACTTTCTCAGCTAAGTCCAGTACAGCAACAGGTGTATAAGCAGGCTATCATAACAGCTCCTCTGCACTGGGGGCCCTTACTCCTGTTTTCCTTTCAGATGTTTCTGTTACCAATTTCTTTGACTTTTTTTGTTGTTGTTGTTGTTTTAGTATGACTTACCAAAATGGTGATACTTAGTATACCTCTTTGGAGAAATAATTTGTGTAACACATTTTAACTAAGATTATTTTTGATTATTGATTTTTCTTCTAATTGGGGATTTTGCTGCACTTCTGCATTGTAGTCTTCCTAGGTTATTTCAGTTCAGTTCAGTCGCTCAGTCGTGTCCGACTCTTTGCGACCCCATGAATCGCAGCACGCCAGGCCTCCCTGTCCATCACCAGCTCCCGGAGTTCACTCAGACTCACGTCCATCGAGTCAGTAGTGCCATCCAGCCATCTCATCCTCTGTCGTCCCCTTCTCCTCCTGCCCCCAATCCCTCCCAGCATCAGAGTCTTTTCCAATGAGTCAACTCTTTGCATGAGGTGGCCAAAGTACTGGAGTTTCAGCTTTAGCATCATTCCTTCCAAAGAAATCCCAGGGCTGATCTCCTTCAGAATGGACTGGTTGGATCTCCTTGCAGTCCAAGGGACTCTCAAGAGTCTTCTCCAACACCACAGTTCAAAAGCATCAATTCTTCGGTGCTCAGCTTTCTTCACAGTCCAACTCTAGCATCCATACATGACCACTGGAAAAACCATAGCCTTGACTAGACGGACCTTTGTTGGCAAAGTTATTTAGTCTCAATTATTAAAATTACTTTTAGAAATAAATAGTACACTGCATTTATAATGGGCTAACCTTTATACTTAGCACTTTTCATCTTGGGTCAACATCTGCAGTGGTCTCCCAGTACCTCCATTTTATCTGTTTCCCTTTTAAGATCCTACCATGAGTATGTTTTATTCTTTTGCTCTTGTCCCTGAACCCCCATCACAGGGCTTAGTATGAAATGTGTTAAAATCTTATTTTATAGGACAAAGGTAGTTGCTAGCTCACCTCAAAATAAGAATCACGGTATTGAAAAATAAAAGGCTACTTTGATTTCACTCTTGGATGCAATCCAGAATTAAATAGCGTCAGCTTGGATGGTGCGGTGCACAGTTTGAAGTCAGATTACACTACGTTTTAAGGTTCTTTGATATAGAAAGTATGACCTTATTCCGTACCATTTCTGTCATATTTGTATTACTGTTTCTTCTGTAGCCTTCTAAGGATTTCTGTTATTTGTTACAAAGCAATATGTGCTTTTCTTGGCTTAAGGCAAATGCAGAGGTGGTCATGTCAAAAGGAGATATTTAATGCTTTAGGGTGTTTAATTTTTGAAATTATGCCGCAGCCCAGGTTTTGTAATTTGTTCTAGACCAGACCCTTCAAAAGCTGATTTCCTATTTTATACCAGCCCAATTATTACTAATGATGGGCTTCTTTACCAAGTGGAAAGACTAAACCCTTTGAAGTGTTATGTAATCCCATTGTAATTCATTAGTATGAATAATAGTTTGTAGTGTCTCTGCATCCCCCATAGTGTTTATAGTTCCTTAAATTATACTTTTTGTGTCTGTGTGTGAGATGTCTCCCCCAGGTCCACCCTGTTGTAATGTGTGTGTGTGTGTGTGTGTGTGTGTGTGTGTGTGATGTCTCTCCCAAGTCCACCCTATTGTAATGTGTGTGTGTGTGTGTTGTGTGGTGTGTGTGTGTGAGATGTCTCCCCTAGGTCCACCCTGTTGGGGTGTGTGTGTGTGTGTGTGTGTGTGTGATATGTCTCCCCCAGGTCCACCCTGTTGTAGTGTGTGTGTGTGTGAGGGAGAGAGAGATGTCTCCCCCAGGTCCACCCTCTTGTGTGTGTGTGTGTGTGTGTGTGTGTGTGTGTGTGTGTGTGAGTGAGATGTCTCCCCCAGGTCCACCCTGTTGTAATGTGTGTGTGTGTGTGAGAGATGTCTCCCCCAGGTCCACCCTATTGTAGTGTGTGTGTGTGTGTGTGTGTGGTCTCCCCCAGGTCCACCCTGTTGTATTGTGTGTGTGTGTGTGTGTGTGTGTGAGATGTCTCCCCTAGGTCCACCCTATTGTAGTGTGTGTGTGTGTGTGTGGTCTCCCCCAGGTCCACCCTGTTGTATTGTGTGTGTGTGTGTGTGTGTGTGTGTGTGTGTGTGTGTGTGAGATGTCTCCCCTAGGTCCACTCTGTTGTAGTGTGTGTGTGTGTGTGTGTGAGGTCTCCTCCAGGTCCACCCTGTTGTAATGTCTGTGTGTGTGTTTGTGTGTGTGTGTGTGTGTGTGTGTGTGAGATGTCTCCCCCAGGTCCACCCTGCTGTAATCCCATGAACACGGCAGCTGCTATTTAACAGCACAGGAGTGAGGCACCTAGTAACCAGCGTGTCGTGTACTGATTTTTGTTGTTGTCCCCTTTATTCTCTTTCTCTGCCTTCTTTTCCTCTGTCTCCTTCTTTCCTTTGCCCCTTTAATCTTTGGGACAGTGCATTTTTAAGTACACAGTAGGTGCTCAGTAAGTACTTTTGAGTGCTGTGTTGACAAGAAGGTATAGGCACACCTTGGAGACGTTGCAGGTTCTGTTCCAGGCCACTGCAGTACAGGGAGTCAGGCAAATTGTTTGGTTTCCCAGCTCATAGAAAAGTTATGTTTACACTATATTGTAGTGTACCCAGTGTGCAATAGCATTTTGTCTTAAAAAAAATAATGATAACGTGCTTACCTTAACTTAAAAAGTACTTTATTACTAGAAGATGCCAATCATTATCTGAGCCTTTAGCCAGTGGTAGTAACTTCAAAAAAAAAGATTACTGATCACAGATAACATGATAATAAAATAGTAATCAAGAGATAATAGTACAATAATAGTGAAAATATTTGAAATACTGTAAGGATTACCAAAATGTGATGCAAAAACATGAAGTGAGCAAATGCTGTTGGAAAAATGGCATTGATAGACTTGCTGAACTTAGAGTTGCCACAAGCCTTCAGTTTGTAAAAATGCAGTATCTACAAAGTGCAATAAAATGAGGTATGCCTGTACTTCTTTCTTCAGTCATAATCTTCTATTTCTAAAATGATTTTCCTGGGAAAAAATGGCTCCTTAAATAGTCTTGGAAATGGCAGTCATTACAGTGAGTAGTCTTTATTACTTGCTATCATGTAGCCTGCTTTTCATCCAGTGCTACTGCCTGCCAAGGTGAGGAAATAGCTGTGTATTTGTGGACACCCCTCACTTCATCACTGCACAGCTTCTTCTACAAGGTTCCCCCATCTCTGCCTAATCCAAGTCATGTAGCGATTTCCAGAATATAATTTCCATCAGTTTGCTCAGAACTGGCATCATGCTCCTTTACTATTAAACTGTCAACTCATTTTCTTACCATCTTAGCAGCAGGAAAACAGAGCTCCTTCCAAGAAGGAGCCCTCTACTTTTTTGAGAAGGAGAAGCAAAATATTATATCCTTCCAGTATTTAAAATTACTGTTTTAACATATACCAAATACTCTATAACTCTTACTATATGCCTGGTCCTGTTGTAAGCACTTTACCAAAACTAATTCTTATGCTTGTAAGGCCTATTGTGTAGGTCATCCTCAGTTCGTAGATGTGGAAACCAAAGCAGAAGGCTAAGTAGCTCACCCAAGAGCTACTGGGTCTAACAGTTGATGGTTTAACTGTGGCTTTTCCCATTCAAGGTATTTCTGCAGACAAGAGTTACATATGGTCAAGAAATCTTCAAAAGATTAGATTCCTCCCAAACATTGAGACTGCTATAACACACTGCTTAAGAAGAAGAGAATTCAGTAGCAAATTGAGTAAAGCTTTCTGATATTTAGGCATAGGAAGCACATTTTCCCCTGGAAAGGCTCACGCACCGGTAGCTCCTGCGGATGGTGGCTTTTCTGTAGCTGCGTCCCTTGAATTCAGCTTGCTGGCTTACCTTGGCCCTCTTGCGATTTATCACAGCCAATGAGGAGAGCCAGTGGCACTTGTAATATTATGCCTGGGAAATTTTCTTACCTAGATTGTTAGGGCATTTCCAGTTTTCCCCTTACCCCAGGTGACATGTTGCCAAACTATATCTTCCCTTTCCTCCAGCTTCTAGTAACATTTTTTAAACTTTTAGTCCTGACCATCAGCCTCCTCAAAGCTCTTCCCCCTGCTGGGTCCCAATAACAAAGCTACCTAATTTAGATATATATATATATTTTTTTAATGGTAACACCCTACTTCCACATTCCAGAATCTCAGTTATCTAATGCGGCAAAATTGAGTGACTTAAAATGATAATAGTTGATTATTTTATTTCTCTGCGCCAAGCATTGTCATCTTGCTGGGACCACTCCACTTGACTGGGGCCTTTCCACCTTCAAACTGTCTCACTTTGATGGCTGGCTAGTTGTGCAGGCAGTTGGCTGGGAGTTCAGCCTGGACTATTGGGCGGTGACCTCAGCTCCTTTTTGTAGACTTAATGGCCTGGTGGTAGTTGTGTGCCAAGAGTGAATGTCTCAAGAGCCAGTTGGGAGCTCTGATTTATGAGTTTCACCATAGTCAGGAGCCCACCCAGTTTCTAGGAGAGGGAGCCCAGACACCATCTCTTAACACTGGAGTATCCAGTCACGTTGTTAAAGAAGAGCGTGAGGTCTTTGGAGATACTGTCGTCATCTTTGGAGAGTGTAATCTTCCACAAAAGAAGACCTTTTGTCTCCATTTTTTCTACCTTAGCTAAGCAAATTCCAATAATAATATAATTTTTCCACATTGTTAGATGATATGTTTTCATTTAAGTATACATGTATATTTATATATGTCAGTTTATCTCATCTGTTTTGCCTTGAATACATTGTGGTGGTTCTTTTCATTAATATTGTACTTCAAAAGACCTGCCATCTTTTAGGAAAATCAAATTCTTTAAAAAAAGATTCAAAGATGATTCATACTCTGGTTTGCATTTGTAGATCAAATAGTTTAAGCATTTGTTGAAAAATGACTGATAATTTATTCTCTTCCTAAAGGTAGCCCGTGAATGGTGATGAAAAATATTTCAAAACAGATTAAGAAATGATTTGCTGTTGACATGGGTGTGTTTTGCAGTGAGTTAGTTGACTGTTTTATACTCTTAGGAAAAGCCTATTAAGTATTCATTTGTCCAGCTAGTATTTGTTGAGTATTGATTGTGTCAGGCGTTGGCAGCCAGAAATCATCTTAACCTCATGGAACATGTAAGGAAGAAAATGGGCATTAATGGGTAGTCACCGAATAAATGTGAAATGATAGCCACGTTCAGCACTCCAGAGAAACGGAACTCAGAAAGTATCTGATAGGGAACCTGACCTCGTCTGCTCTAATGAAGTGGCCTTTTTAGCAGAGATCTGGATGGTGAGGAGGATATAGCCTCACCAAGAGTCACGAGTGTGTACAGCAGCCTCGCACAGATCCTCAGGCGGACATCCATGGATATACATGCGGCTGGCTTACAGCCGTTCCTAGGAAAGCAGTAGCTTCAGCTGTGAATCTGTTAAGAGACCATGTATTTAGTGCCTCTTGGAAAGCGCATGATCATACAGGCCCTACAGTGCAGAAGTCTGAGTTTTAAGGACCCTTTTTCATTTATAATTTTGAATAATGGTGATCCCTGTAAACAGGTACAATTCAAGTAATAAGTACTAAGTATAGCAGTAGTCCTCCACGTGTGGCCTGGGGACTCCTGGAGTTAACCAGACCTTTTCAGGATATCGAGATCAAAATGATTTTCCTTGTGATACTAAGACATTATTTGTCTTTTCCACATTCCTTCTTTTATGAGAGTAAGTGAACTTCCCCAGAGACTGCATGATGTGGTTTCATCACAGCAGATTGGATTTGAGAGCGTACATGAAACTTCAGCTACCGTCCATTCATCCAGACCTTTACAAACTTGCAGAAATGGAAAGAATGCCATTCTTCTCATTTATTATTGAAAATATTGTTACTTTCATAACAATGTTATTTATGTTAACATGTAATAGGCTTATCTTTATTATTTGTAAATGAATTAATATGTATTTCTGAACTTTCTGTTTTAACTTCTTACATGGTAATTAAAGTGTAAAGAGGTTTTGAGACCAAAAAGTTCGAGAACTGCTGAAGTATGGCATTGTTCTTCACTTTAAGCATGTTACTTAATGTTGGAGATGCAAGCAGTCTGTAAAACGGGGGTGATGATCAAAGTACTTCCCTCGTAAAAGGATAAAAACAAGTTAGTGTATGTCAGGAGCCTATAAGACTACATGGCACAGAGTACACATTGAACCATGTTGACTTGTATCATTATTGCCATTGAATATGAAAGTAGAAATTTATGTGAATCCAAACACTGAAGCTCTGTGGCAAAGAATTTTTGTTCTTGTTTGTGATCATCTCTATTGTTTTGGTGAAACACAGTATTCAAAGATGAAAGAAATTGCAATGTGTAATTTTTTTTTTTTTCTTTTTTGAGTTCAGTTATAGCATAGGTTTATATTGGCAGATGGTCAGGATGGCTTGTTTGAAGACATGGAAATTCAGGATAGCTTGCTGTGCCTCTTCCACCTTCCTGCCCTCCCTCCCAGTCTGCTCCCTTCTCCCCATAGCAGGGTTCTGCTGTGTCTGGAATCATGGGGATCAGAGGGGCACACCTCATTTGAGAGAGCTCCCTGGGGTTGGGTTCCGTGCCCTGGACAGGGAGCTGATAGGAGGAACTTAGTTCCCTCACTTTTCAGGTGGAGACACTGAGGCCCAGAAGAGGGATTTGCTCACACAGGTTCAACCCGCATATTAGAGGCCTACCTGGGACAAGAACTGACATTCCGATTTGTAATGGTAAGAATACCAGGCTGAGAATCAGAAGAACTGGTTTAAGTCTGAGTCTCAAACACTTCAGTTGGTCGTCTGATGTTGAGCAGTTGACTAAAATCACTGATCCTTAGTGTCCCTATTTGTAAAATGGAAGTGAAACTACCCACCATCCAGGGCTGTGCAAAGGATCAGTGAGATGCCATGTAATGGTACCCAGGATGTATCCTCCTAGCTCGTCTCTCTGCTCCTTTGCATGTAAAGTCCGCAGAGAGGTACTTCCCAATGAAATAAAATATTCCTTTCAGAACCTTAAAGCCCTCCTTAAATGTTGTGTTTTGCAGCTTTGTAACATTTTCTTTTTTCTGTCTTTTTAGGACAGCCCAGAAACTTGCAGGACCTGTGCCGAATTAAAATTCGACAGTGTATAGGCCTTCAAAACCTAAAACTACTTGATGAACTACCAATTGCCAAGGTCATGAAAGACTACTTAAAACACAAATTTGATGATATCTGATACACAGAGAACTGTGAGCAAGATTAGGAGTTATATTCCAGATACTTAAAAGGCTTTTTGCCTTGCACAAAGTATATCCTATGCAATTTCTGATTTGCTGTGAAGTCAGAAAGCAGGTATACACTTACAGGTTTTTTTGTTTGTTTGGTTGGTTTTCATTGTAGGGGAGAGATTTTTTTATACACACACAGACACACACACACCACATGCTTGAAGGTCTTAATTTGGTTTCTTGGTCCAAGTTTAAGAGGTCCAAGCTTTCTATACAATATTGCATTTAAAACGATTGTTTTTCCAAAATGACACAAGCAAGTTTGGAGTGGAGAATTGACCCTTTCCAAATTTATGGTTTCATTGGCGTGCACAATATTATAAACCAGCAGAGCACTTGTTACAGTTTGGAGGCACAATTTCACCCAGGGCATCCAGGGTTCTACTGGAAAATGCCCTAAGAAATTTTTTAAGTAATGTTGTCACCTCATTCATTTTAATGAGTACAAATTGGCTGTTTCAAACTGTTCTTTTTCTAATTAACGTAGCTTTGGATGACTTAAACCCAGTCCCTCTGCTTTTTGTTGGTGTGCTCGTTTCTAACTTACTTTTTTAACAGCTGTAGTACACTACCCGGAGACGTTGAGTCTCAACTTCTGTCTCTAGTTGAATTGTGCTTTTAAAACAATTAGTGGGAAAGAAAATAACTTTATAAAGCCCGTGTATTCTGTTTTTAAAATAGTGCCTCCAGTGCAATACTCTTTCTGGTGTATTTTATCCATTATTTCACTTGATGTTCCTCATTCCACAGCTGGCTTTGACATGCCTGTGAGAACAGGAACTGCCACTTTAATTTTAATTGCAGAACATAGAGTCAGTTGCAATTTCCATTTTAAGCTTTGTCTTTTACTTCAGTTTAAGCAGAAAATTTCATGTCCTGGTGATAGAGTATTCCCTAAAAATAGCCAAAATACTGTTAAATCATTTGACTTTAATGGATAAATAATTTGGGATGGTTTCATGGTGTTTATTTCTTCCCAGTTGAAATAAAATGTCTAAAGGGTAAAATTTATAATGGGTGCACATTTGTAAGTCTGGTTAATTTCTAATATGCTAATTAAGCATTTCCTATCTATTTTAAAGTTATACACAGAGACGCTCTTCAGAACAGTTATTTTCTGGGTTGATCGGCATATTTTTGCAGTATAAACATAAATATGATAAAGTGTCAGTAAGAGTGGTTCCAGAGGTATTAGGAATCTGTGGAGATGCCCTTGGAAATGAGCCCTGTGCTTGATGTGACATCGTGTTAGTTCCAGAAGAAGCTTTAAAACTATCCCGGTATTGTTCTTAGTGCTTTGGGAAATTTCAGAATATTTACACACCAGTAATAAATTTATTATCAGAAGTTTACAAAATAAAGGGCTTATCTTATCGGAGTTTCTAGTTTTAAGTCATCAAGTATAAAGTTATTTCACCTGAAAAGTATAACTAAGTAGAATTAGGAGTCTCCTCTGGCTTTATCCTTTTTCAGAGCCGACAGTGATATTTCCTCAAGCACAAAATTTATTCTCTTGGATGTGGAGTAGCTCTGGCATCAGATGCCTGCTCTGCTGAGCCTGGCTTGGGAGCAGGTTTCTGAACAGTGGGGAGCTTCAAGGGGAGGGTGATGTGAGGGATCACAGATGGGGTACGTAGCCTCTTCCGCAGGGAACCACTCAGAGTGTGGCCAGTTTTGCAACCATCCAAAAACTGTAACTGGGATGTGATAGATAGAAATGGGTGTTCTGACTTTTTTTCCATAAAAATATCTCCAAAAAGTCATCTTCTGAGAGAGCGTCCTTGTGAAGCTAGGAGCTGAGCTGTGTTCTCTGAAAACCGATAACCAGGTCAGAGCTAAGACACACTTTTGGCATCGGGGACCTGGCATGGCCGGAAGTGGATGGCATTGCTGCACCCTGAACCTGGGCCAGGGAGGCAAGAACATGGGAAGGCAGGCAGAATCCTGTACTTTGAGCAGTGATGTTACTGTTATGTTCGCACAGGGCTCATCTCCTCATGTGTCTGTTAATTTATTCAGTTAGTTTAAAATGATTTTCTTTCCTCAGCCATTCAGATATCTCCAAAACTAAGTTCACCACTGAGTTAGAGTCAGGAAATTCCAAGTAAAAAGATCAGATGAAGGTAAATTCTTTGCTGCTTAGACTTCAGAAAAGAAAAAATTATGAGAGCTCTTCCTGGAATCAGAATTTCTATTTAATGAAGAAGTGTATAATTCCATTATTTGAGGTTTGATTTTTCTGGAAACTTGAAAAGAATGTTTTATTTTTGTTGTTACTAGAATCCCAATCACATATCATCTTTAACAATAACTAAAATGTCTCAAAGTCAGTAACTGGTGGAATACAGGAAGGAATGTGCAGGTCTGCTCTCCAGTTTGATTGGCAGAGAAACACTCTGTAGTAACATAATGAGAACAAATGTTTTCAGAAAATCAACTGGTTTTTCCAGAATCTTGACTGAAATGTTCAGAATAGTATCAAATTTGTCACTTATCCTTCTATGTTCCTTTTGAAATTTATTATTTAAGCCTGTTACTAAACCTTTATAAAAATATATTTGGCAAGTACACCAAAGACACCAGCTCATAAAAGATTATGATCATTAATGAACTGCAAACCTCATCTTTTGCAAACGGAAGATTTTTTTTGTGTGTGTAAATATTTGTGTTTATAAATGTACAGCAGAGTAAGGGTGTTTTTTAGATTATTTAATTTCCATATTTCTAAACTATTTACTACAGAATAATCCACACTTGTTAGTTTGGAGGACTTGACAATTTTGTTTTTTTAATTCATTATCAGTCATGCTTGGAGCAGCATTTCCGCTAGAGAATTCAGTGTTCTGGCAGTAGCAAGAGTACACATCTGGAGCATGAGGGAGTCTAGCTTGATTTGTCAGATACACACCCTACGAGATGAGAATGTGTAGTTTAATTACCACAGTGGACCATACAAAAACTGAGGTTCTAACTTTGGTGCAGAATTGCTCATCAGCCCAGAGTGTCATTGGGATGAGGCCCTTGGCCCACAGATTTAGCTCTCATGTAACTCCTAGTGTGTTATATCATAATGTATTTTGTTCTTCCTTTGTAATGTAAGTTTTGCTTTGGGTCAGTTTGAATTAAAAAAAAAAAAAAAAACACTTAAATCTGGTTTAAAACATAGTGGAACTGTGTTTTATTTGTAGTCTGCCTTAACTTTTTAACACTCCCAGCTATTTGGTCAAAAGAAAGTGAACTCTGTCTTTTATTCCTCAGCATTTTAGATAATTAAGAATTGGGTAAGAATGTAATACAGGAAACAGCACTGTTTCAGATCATTTAAGAATCCCCCCACCCTTGCCCTGCTTTTTAACACATTCTTCAAATACCCTCCAACAAAAGACTGTCTATCCCTTCTGCGTGTTGATCCGGCACTGAGCCTTTTGGGGCCAGATTCACCTCTGCCTCCTCTGACTGAGGACAGAGTTTGGACCACAGCATCAGAACAGTATATTCAGAACAGTATATTCAGTTAAACAATGAATTTGAGGTAGTTTATTAGCTTGCAAGAGATATGACAAAATGACTTTGATTTCATACTTCCTCTGTATCCCATAGCACAGCTTGACTTAGGAGAGGCCTCAGACTAATGAGTGATGGTGTGCTAAGAAGGGAGGGCAGACGACTTAGCACCTCGTGCAGAAACGCAGTGTTTTCAGCCATGGCCTTGTTACAGACTTGTCCAGGATTTGGCACAAATGGAAGCCAAGAATGGGACATTTGAAACTATTCCTGATGATCAGCAGGGGAGTTCAGATGTGAAAAATAGCTGTGTTGCTTGGAAATCTTGAGGTCATTACTTTTCCAATATGATGTAAGTAGTGTATTGTTTTTTTCAGCTGAAAGACAATTTACAAAAATAGCTTACTAGCTATTGATAAAACAGATTATCTAGTTGATATAAAAAAAAAATTTCCATGTCCCATGTAGTTGGGTTTCAAAGATAAAAGAAAGTGGACTTGTATCATTTTGTATTTATGTAACAATGTGGCTTTGTGTTCTCATAACACATCTACAAATTTTGATGTTAGAATTTATATTAGCTTCAATACCAGTAAAGATGTTAAATATCCACTGCCAGATACTGTTATTTAGGTTAATGTAGACTCCTGAGATACAAAGACAGTTTGTCTTTATTTTATCATTATTTTGTCATTACCTATAAGGTTTATAGTAAGGTCTCTTAATTCTTAGATAAAAACAAAAAGGTCAACCAGCATATGGCTCTGCTGATAAATAGTTATCAAAGTCTTATATTTCTCTAAGATCATGGTACATTTTGTAGATATTTGTCTTCCAGAAAAACTGATTTTTGAGTGACAGTTAACAATGCTCAATCCCACTTGAAAAGACTGAAGTCCTATGAGAGATCATCATTGTGTGAATAAAACCCAGAAGTGGCGGTGTTGTTGCAGTGCGTGAAGCCCTCCTGTGGAGTGTCTTCCACCAAGGGCTGCTGTTTCCATTTCTTACTCGCCTGTGCCCAGAGTGTCTGGTGCCGCGTTTCAGTTGTGCATCCACGGGCTCAGCGCTTTATCAATTCTGAAGATCCATAAACCATTAGAAGTAAAGGATCAGATTAAAGCAAAATACTTCTCCTCTGTTGCAGAAATGGCCTCAAAAAAAATCATGTAATCATGTGTAGTTATTATATTTTATATTAAATCTTGGTTTGTTCCAGCATCTTAAAAATCACACTCAGAACCTTTTTTTATGTTTCCTTGTAATTAGGAAATTGTTTTAAATGCATAAAAGTAATTTATGTTATATTATGTAGTCATTAAGTGACTCACTTGCTGTGAAATAGTGTTTTATGAATCAGAAGTGAGATGGCTGCATTTGGACAAGGGGATCAGTTGAAGCTGAGCAGCTCAGTTATGTGATGAGTAGACTGACGCTTTGTGACCGACACAGAGGGAATCCAGCTGCAGATACTTCCTATTTTATCTGGCAAACAGACTCAGATTTTTCTTGCTTCTCAGTCTTGAACTAATGTTGCTTTTCTTCCTCTGATAGTTCTGGGTCAGGTCACCACTCAATTTTCTTTTTAAAAAAACACTTGTAGGGGTGGACTTACTGTACATGACCATTTTATATTTCTCTAGAGGTTTTCTAAGTTTTCCCTCTCTTGCTTCTGTCCCCTTAACCCTTTAGTGAAGTACACACGTGCACAAGGCATGGCCTCACCCAGTTGCATTTTTTAAGTTTTTGAGTTCCCTCCTTACATGGATGGAAATGCAGTTTAATATCATTAGGAAATATAGTGCAATACCATTTAAGAAGGCTAATAAGTCTGGGCTACATCGTTTTCCATCTTGGGTAGCACCAGAGAACAAATTGCATTTCTTCCTTGTTTATTACCGATGTTCTTTTTTTTTTTTTTTTTTTTTTTTTTACCACCGATGTTCTGAAGTTATTTTCTTTAAGTCCATTGCTCGGCGACCTCCTTAAGGACAGATCCTGGGCCTCATTGGCCTGGATCTCACACAGTATTTGCTGGAAGAGCCATGGGTACATGTGGCAGTTGGTCGTCAGCCAGTTTATTTCCTGGAGCCTCCAAGGAGCCCAGGGCCCTGTGGATGGCAGCATCAGCGTTTCTCAGCTCCAGATCTCGGGCACCTCCTGCCAGGACTGTGTTTTGCTGTTCCTTCCTCTCCTGCGCCCCCACCTTTCAGCCCTCCCCTCCCCTCGGTGACGTGGTCCCTGAGCAGCGGACCCCCGTGATCGTGACATGCGGGCACTGGGGTGGCAGACTTCCAAACAAGCCCCGGGACTCGTCGTGAGGCATTCTTCTCGCCGGGAGTTCCCCTCCCGGGGCCACCACTGCGCTGAGCCTCTGAAGGCTCCCCTGCCTCCCCCTGCAAGTCCAGCGTACTGAGGTGTCTCCACAGGTCACGGCTGCACCCCCTCGCGTCTCCCAGCGGCTCGGTGGGGACTGAGGTGCAGCGCCCGGCCCGTCACCCCGGGTGTGCCCTCGCTCTCTCCCATGGGTGGCGTGGATGCCCTCCACGTCTGGGGAGCGGAGGAGCCCTGCTGGCTACGGCGGCTCACCGTTGGTCCTTTCTGCTGTGCCTGCCTGGTCCTCTCGCGTAGTGGGCGCTCAGTCAGTATTCTTCACGTGAGTTAATCCAGTCCAAACCCTTTCTTTTACAGGCAGGGGAGCCCTTCTCTTACGGGTGGAGGACTGAGGTGGCTGGGAGCTGTGGCTTTGCCCCATTGGCGGGCCGTGAAGGCTCGGCTCCAGCTCCCCAGCCGTGGGGTCCTCGCGATTCTGGCCTGCCGGTGGCTCAGCCCTCACTCACGTCAGGTGTTTCTGTGGAACGGAACTCGGTCACTTGTTAACAGCAGTGATAGAATGAGATACGTTTTGGCGAGAGTTGGCAGGGCTCATGACTTTATACCTTCTGGATTTAAAGCCCATGCATCCACAAGACTCTCTTAATTTCCTACAAAACACTTGCTGAGAGTTCCATCTTGGGCTTCACTATGCCTTTTTGAATAATCTTGACTGTAAGGAATTAGGTTTGGGGGGCACCCTTAGGAACAGCATTGCCAGCCTCTGGTTTTGCTTCATTCTGTGTTTACAAGGCCGGTTGAGTAACTGCGTGTATGAGGCTGCACAGAGATGCCAGTGATGTTTATACTCAGCTTGTTTTCAGCTTGTTTGTTTCAGTTTTCATTACAGGCAGCTAAGAGATTGATCCACCACCATCTTTTCATCATACATTATGATCCCTCGCATTCACAGTGAGTGAGAGGAGTAGAGAGAGGAACTTGGGCGTTTTGACTTAGAATTAAGTTGAACTGAAATAAATAATATCCTTGTGTTACATAGCAGTTGTTACGTACACTTCAAAATAGGTGTTTCTTACCTAGAGGCCTCAGCTGAAATTCCTGTAAGAAGCTGATTGATCAGTTTATCTGTCAGATAATGATCTCCAGCAAATAGAAAGTAAGACTTGTTTGTTTAGATGTGGTGAGCTAAGTGGAGCTGCCGACTTGGAAGACGTCATTTGTTAGTTTACCCTGACTTATCAGTCCTTGAGGCTGAGGTAATTGATTCAAATATACTATCCATAGAACATTCTGAGGTCTTATGGTTAACATTACAGTGGCTACATCAGTATCAAGGTAGTCCTTTCTCTTCCAGCTTCCTGTTAAACCCAGGCAAAGTCACCATACATCCCCACCCCTGGCAGGTGTTTCTAGAGCGTGAGGTGGAGGGGGTTAGGGCCTCCACCTGCGGATGTGATACCAGTGATGGAGAGATGCAAGTCCCTTGCCTCCTGCCTCTCCCTGTAGGTAGAGCGGGCCCCTCGGGAGGAATGTACCAGGTCCATGGCCACAGTCTGATGACAGACAAGGTGCGCCAGGAGCCTGGTTCTGAGCCAGGCGGAACTGGTAGCAGCCTTGCCTTGGGCCCTTTAAAAACTGCCGGACACTGCCTTGCCCGAGCCTGCACAGCTTTGCTACCGTGTCCTAACCCAGCGTGGCCTAGGAAGCAGCAACTTTGCTGGAGCCTGTTGAGAACATTTGTCTTTTGTCCTGATTCCTGCTAAGTCCGTCCTTAGGTATATCTGCTCCATAACATGTAAATAACAGGTGTGTGATGCCATCTAGCCCAGAGGGATGTGTGTGTGGCTTAGAAAGAATGCCTGAGATTGGCAGTATGAGGTTCTGATGAAAGAAATGTGTTAGGAGAGTATGGCTCTCTCCTCCCTAGGGAGGAGTGTGGGCCTATGGCCCCTCTGCAGAGAGGTCAGCTGTAGCAGGGCTTCTGTGTTGAGGGCCACCTGTGGACTTACAATAACTTGGGCTGGTCACATCCGGAGGGGATGGGAAGCTAAGGAGGTGATGGAGGGGGCTGATACCAGGTGTGAGTACCTGGAAGCTGATAGTCCTGTGGTTGGTGGGAGCAGAGGAGGGGTTCCACCCTGCTGGGCACTCAGCCTGTCCCAAGCTGGTGTCCCTTGGGGCGGCTTCTCCAAGACATTCCTGTCCCAGCCGTGAGGATGCCCTTCCCGTCCAGGCCTAGTTGAAGGGGTCACCCTGCAGTTCTTTGCGGGGAGAACGTAGTCTGCGTGTCCATCTGCCACACCAGAAGCGTCTGGGAGGCAGGGATCTGGCCTTGCCTTAGGCTTTGTGGCCCAGCAGGACCAAGACCTGTGAGGAGGCAGGCAGTGATTCCCAGATGTTTGGGGAGTGAGGAGGCAGGTAGATAGCCCCTTCACAGCCCTGGGGCCAGGTAAGAAAGCTCGAAGGGAACCGACGCTCGACTTGTTGCATGGGCTCTGCTGCTCCGCACTTACTCTCGCTCAGTTCTTACCTCCCCTCTGCTCTGTGGGTGTCTTGGTCGTTTTCACAGTGAGAAGGCTGACCTGGAGTCCTCCCACTCCGGTCTCCCCCCAGCTCTGCTGGGCCCAGGTTTTCATGTCTCCTCGCTACAGGAGCTTCCCTGAGCCTCCCAACAGGAGGCTCCCCTTCCCCAGACTCCCTGCCTCTCTCATCACAGCTACCAGCTGCTGTTTTTCCTCTGTGCCTCTGCTCCTCAAGTTCTTCATGCAGAACTAGGAAACCCCCTTCAGGGTGTGCAGATGTGTGTGTGCATACACGACTTTTCCAGGGAGGAGGGTCTGGGCCGGCGTGTCCTCAGTAGCTCCCTAGTGTCAGAACCAGCATACTGGCTGACCGCTGGAGCAGTTCTGAGCATCTGTCTACCTGCCAGCCCAGTACCAAGGGCAGCTCACCCACCACCTTGGGGGTCCTGCCTGAGGGCCACACTGAGGTCAGTGACAAGCGTAGTGCAGACCTCCTGCCTCCAGGGTGCAGAGTCCCTCTCGGGCCCTGACGGCTAGGGCTTGAGGGCTGCTCCCTAGGTGCCCTTCTCCCCCACCTTGTCATTTCCTTGCTTAACTGTTTCCATATTGGTCCTGAACCAGGGACTGCCTGCAGTGAGAAGGAGGGGCAGAGAGACCTATGAACCTGGAGGGGACCTGGAGGTCCCATGCCACAGACCCAGGAGGAGAGGCTGCCAGCCTTGTCTGCGGCCTGGCAGCAGGGGTGTGGGCTGGGCCAGCCTCCGGTTGCCACGCGCTCAGTCCTCTGCGGGCTCCCGTGTTGTCTCAGGGCTGGGATGGAAACAGGAGCAACCTGGAGGGTCCTGGGGTGAGCCTTGATGTTACTCATCTGCCTGAGGCCACCCAGAGGGTCCCTGTTGCCAGCATGGGCCCTGCAGGGGCCCACGGCAAGCAGGACCAGGGGATGGCAACTCGGTTCCCACTCTTGAGCCAGGTTGGCTCCCCGAAGTATGTAACCCCTTGTTTTTGACACTTCCGTGCATTAAGATAAAAGGGCAAGTACACAGGCTCCAGTATGGAACATCTAAACCACATATTATTCTGTAGAAGCACTTACTCATAAAGCCTATAATTAACTGCCTAGTTTCATGGAAATGCTTGATGTTTAGGAAGTTATTAGCAGGTTCCAGAAAAAAAAAAAAAAAAAACAAAAACCTAATCTGACCTGAGATTAACTAATACCATTACTACCTTCTTCATTTAAAATGTTTATAAATTAAAATGTTCTTCAATCACCTGTTTCAGTGGATTCAATGGACAGAAGTAAAATGCCTGGTTAGTAGAAGCTCATCATTACATGATAGATAAGTTGAGCTGTTCCACCAGTCAGACTGGACCCTGGTAACGGTAATAAAGCTCCTGAGAGCAGTTCTTGGGTCTTCCTGATGCAGCCGAACCCCAGCCTAGTGCTGCTGGGAGGTTCCTGACACAACCTTCACAGACTCCACCCTCATGTTCTTTACTGAGATGTTTACAAAGTCAGGTAAAGTTTGGAAATGATCAGTGGAGGACTGCTTCCCCATTCAACACATATTTTTGGATCATCTGAAAGGGGCCAGCATCATGCCAGCACCAGAGCCAGCCAGCATGGGAGCCCAGATGATGAGGAGTGTGCCTGGGAGCAGAAGTGGGGCTGCGGTGGGAAGCCCAGGTGTGTGGAGACTGGGTAGGGCTGTGTGTGACTGAGGACCTCCACGTTCTAAATTCAAAATGTGCACAATTCCCGGGGTATGGAATTCTGGTGCGCCACTGTGTGCATTACTGGGTGTGGGGCTCAAACTTGAGTGGGCAGCAGAATTCCCTGGAGGACTAGTTAAAATATTGCCGAGCCTTCCACAGTTTCTGATGCCTTAGGGCTGGGATGGAGCCTGAGAATCTGCAATTCTAATACAGATAACGTACATACTGCTGGTTTGGAGACTCCCTTAGAACCACTGCATTTGAGTATTATATCTAGGCTCTTCCATGGCAAATAGGAGAGAATGAGAAAAATCCAACAGTTAATATGAGATGTTACAGAAACCGCCTACCTACTTGTCCATGGTTTTGTGTATAGAAGTTCTAGTGATTCTTAGAAGCCACATGTGAAATGAGTCCCCTTGTTTTATAGGCTTCAGCAGTACGTGAACTGAGAACTTCCAGATGTACAAGCTGGGTTTAGAAAAGGCAGAGAAACCAGAGATCAAATTCTCAACCTCCACTGGATCATGGAGAAAGCAAGGGAGTTCTGCTTCATTGACTCCACTAAAGCCTTTGACTATGTGGATCACAACAAACTGTGGGAAATTCTTAAAGAGATGGGAATTCCAGACCATCTGACCTGCCTCTTGAGAAACCTGTAGCAGGTCAAGAAGCTACAGTTAGAACCAGACATGGAACAACTGAGTGGCTCAAAACTGGGAAAAGAGAACAAGGCTGGATATTGTCACCTGCTTATTTAACTTATATGCAGAGTACATCATGCTAAAGGCTAGACTGGATGATTCACAAGCTGGAATCAAGATTGCTGGGAGAAATAGCAACAACCTCAGATAGGCAGAGAATACCACTTTAATGGCAGAAAGTGAAGAGGAACTAAAGAGCCTCTTGATGAGGGTGAAGAGAGTGAAAAAGCTGGCTTAAAACTCAGCATTCAAAACCTAAGGTCATGGCGTCTGGTCCCATCACTTCACGGGAAATAGATGGGGAAACAGTGGAGGCAGTGAGAGACTTTATTTTCTTGGCTCCAGAATCACTGCAGATGGTGACCACAGCCATGAAATTAAAAGATGCTTGCTCCTTGGTAGGAAAGCTATGACCAACCTAGACAGCATATTAAGAGGCAGAGACATCGTTCTGCCAACAAAGGTTCATCTAGTCAAAGCTATGGTTTTTCCAGAAGTCATGTATGGATGTAAGAATGTTGGACTATAAAGAAGGCTGAGCACCAAAGAATTGATGATTTCAAACTGTGGTGTTGGAGAAGACTCTTGAGAGTCCTTTGGACAGCAAGGAGATCAAACCAGTCAATCCTAAAGGAAATCAACCCTGAATATTCATTGGAAGGACTGATGCTGAAGCTGAAGTTCCAATACTTTGGCTACTTGATGTGAAGAGCTGAATCATTGGAAAAGACCCTGATGCTGGGAAAGATTGAAGGCAGGAGGAGAAGGGGGCAGCAGAGGATGAGATAACATTATTGACTCGATGAACAAAATTCTTAAAGAGATGGGAGTAACAGACCACCTTACCTGTCTCCTAAGAAACCTGTATGTGGGTCAAGAAGCAACAATTAAAACTGGACATGGAACAACAATGGACAATGAACATGAATTTGAGCAAACTCTGGGAGATAGTGGAGGACAGAGGAGGCTGGTGTGCTACAGTCCATGGGGTCGCAAAGAGTCAGACATGACTTAGCGACTGAACAACAAGCAAGTTTATGGGTAGCCTTGAATAGCTCTCTATGTGTTATGTGATCAAAGATTACAAATCTTTCCTACCACATGACAAGCTGACTGTACGTCTAGGCCTTTATGTCTCTAATTATCTTTTGCAACTGCCTAATTTAAGTTGGGCACAGACAAAACCAATAGCCTGTAGTTCTATTGTCCTGCTGTTATTATTCTTAAACCTAGTTTAGCAGCTTGTAGATAATATGTCTGCCAAACATTAATCATGACAGCCCTGGCCTGCTCGGGGGTGGGGGAGACTGACTCTGGCTGCTCCAGCCAGCATGTGCCTCGGCACTGCCCACAAGGCAGGTGGCCAACGGTGCGTCCCACAGATGTGAGAAGGACAAGCAGCATTTTCCGAAGTGCTGATGGCAGGTGGTCAGGCTGGGTGCAGCCTGAGGTCCCAGGGTGGCCGGAGGGAAACCCAGCACCCACGAACCCTTACCCAGCCCATGGATGCAGCCTGGGCTTCTTGGGGGCTAAGCTGTCATTCCCTACTTTAAAAAAGGAAATCAAACGAATCAGCTAGGAGATGAATGTAGGTTTGCACCCAGTGCGGCTGCTCCCGGCCCAGGAGCCACTCTGAGAGCCACCAATATGGAGTCATCCTAGGATGTCTTCTGCCCGCTAAAAAGAAGAATCGGTTACGTTTAAAAAAAAAAAAGTTTTATCGAGGTGTAATTGTTATAGAAAACTTGCACATTTTATTGTTTACAACATGATAGGTTTGATTGTTATCACTGGAAAGTGGAAAAACAGAGAACTTGGAAATGTCCCAAGTGCCTCCTACAGACAGGTAAGGAGCAGCCCAGGTTACAGTCCTGAGGAGCGGACGGCCGTCGGGGGGAGAGACAGGTTGGAACCGACGAGGCAAGGACAGTGCAGAGTGGCATCCCCAGTGAGGACCTCCCCGAGGGGATCTCAGCCCACTCCGAGCTCCGAACCCTGGCTGGGCAGGTCTTGGGATGGTGACTGCAGGCAGCCTGTGCCCTGCCAGCCACGTGGACTCCTAAGGAGGGTGCAGTGGCTGAGGCGGAGTTAGAGGGCCAGATCCTTTATCAGGTGAAGAGGCTTCATGAAATATGTAGGGCCTTTGAATTCTTGGAAGGATTTTACCAGTCCTATTCTCCAACCCCTGTATCTCCCAATATGTCTAATCTAGTCTTTTCCTCGGAGAAGGCAATGGCACCCCACTCCAGTACTCTTGCCTGGAAAATCCCATGGATGGAGGAGCCTGGTGGGCTGCAGTCCATGGGGTCGCTAGGAGTCGGACACGACTGAGCGACTTCACTTTCACTTTTCACTTTCATGCATTGGAGAAGGAAATGGCAACCCACTCCAGTGTTCTTGCCTGGAGAATCCCAGGGACAGGGGAGCCTGGTGGGCTGCCGTCTCTGGGGTCGCACAGAGTCCGACACGACTGAAGCGACTTAGCAGCAGCAGCAGCAGCAGCAGTCTTTTCCTAAAGGGTGATGCAGGGGAATCCCCAGCCTGGTGGTCCAGAGTCACAAAGACCCTGGCCTGCTGTGATATTGGTTTTATGTATTTGGGATCTGGCTTGGGGAGAGGTCACATGAATATGACAAAAATTTAGATGTCTAGGTCATGGGTACATGGGTGTTTGTGCTATTATTCTCTGAGCTTTCATTTAACATTTTACCAAATAATCAAAAAGAAAAGTCATTTTCTTGCCCCCTTGATGGTAGATTCTTTGCAGACTGGGTCTGCTTTGTCCTCAGTTTTTGGATTCCCACACAGAGACTGGTTCATTGCTAACAACCACTTGTTAGGTAGAAGTTTTGGTCCATTTGAGTTGAGGAAAGTGCCTCCTAAAATTCTTCAGTTGTTAGTGTGGAGAGGCGTCTCTCTTGGCACACGGTAGGAGGACCTGGTGCCTCCTACCGCTGCAGTCAGCCCTCTAGTGATCGAAGCGGGAGGGGTCAGGAAGCTGCCTTCCCCATGTTTAAAGCTCTGGGAAGAAGAGGGAAACGCAAGTGACCAGTGCAGTGAGAAAGCAGGAAGGCCACAGGAAAGCCCCAGACAGAGCGCTGGGAAGGAGCACTGCTAGTTTCAGCTCCCGAGATGCTGCTGCCCTTTCTTTCTGATTAGCTTGCTGGAGACAGAAAAGGTCTGTGACTTGGGCGTCACATGGCCTAGGTTTAACTGGCTTTGCTGGTAAGTGGTTGTATGACCCTGGGCAAGTTGTTTGCCAAAAATAGAGGAACTGAGCTGAGAGCTCCTTCACCTGCCACGACCGTCTGATTCTAAAATGGCAGAGAAGACAGGACCGGGGAGAATAGGCACCCAGGCGATGGACCCGGCCACGGGCTACAGCCTGCGGCGGGCATTCCTTTCCTCGTCCCCACCCAGACTGTTACTGCAGCTTCTTAGAGGTGCTTTCTGAAAACACTGGAATCCATGTTCTGGGGTCCGAACCGCTCTGGCAAAGGGTTTAACACCATAAAACTCACTTTGTAAAAGTGCAACAGCTGTGATAAATAAGCTTAAGCCTCAGTAATCACTTTTTCACTTTTACCAATTACGCTAGGCTGCTTTGTGACAGAAGTTAATACCAAGGAAGAATTTTAAAGAAGCCTCATTTTCCTTGTCTAATTAAATTAAATACTTGAAAGGTGATTCACATGTTGATTCCCCCCTCCATTAGTCAACTGAAAATTACAGGATCTTTTAGAAGCTGGAGCCCCGTGACTGCCCTGCTCAGCCTCCAGGGTCAGGGAGCCCTCACCCCTGGACACTCTCCTGCCGGCATCCCAGCCACCCGTTTTTGTGTGCAGATGTCCGTGGTGGGGCTCGGGCCACCACTGCACAGGAGAATTTACGGAGCGCGTGCTTGTTAGTTTTTAATCCTTCCACAAAAAGGCACTAGATGCCTTTGTTTCCAGGTGTTTGATATTCCCACCACGCGGCAGGTCTCTCTATACTGAGAAACCAGGACAGCCTCGTCCTTCCTGTCTGTCTTTGTTGTAAACTCGTAAGAGAATTCACCTGGATTGAGAGTCAAGTCAAAGTCTCTAGTCTTCCTTCAAGGTGACAATCTGGATAATTTAAATACAGTAGATCCTGGCAATTTTATTTCAACAGTGCCACCCAGATGCTGTACTTTGAAACTTGAAATGGTTTTCTTTATTTTCTGGTTTTACACTGTGCTTTCTGCTCCTTTTTTCTGAGATAGCACATAAGCATGTGTAGAAAGTGTAGCATGCTCCACACTGGTATTTTCTTGAACACAAAGTGGGCCCTGGGGAGCATCAGGGAGCCTGGCTGATGGCATTGAGTATGGGTGAGCTTGCTTACCCAAAAGTTTGAAGAGTCCTCATCAGTAAAGTGACTATCTGGTGTAAGTTTTCATGATTGGATCAAATTACTCACCAGTTTTCATGCTACATTTCCAGGTTGTCCCTCCTGATGTATACAATAATTTTGTGTGTGTTTCAAAAAGTCCTTGGTATTTCAAAATGAGTGTACACCCTTAAAATGTAAACAATAAATATGTATTAAGTAAGAATTGGAAGTCCTTTCTCTTTTCCTCCCAGTGGTAACTATGCAGTATGAATTCTAACAGGTCTTTCCCTATGAATTTAGTTTTACAAAAATGATCTTTCTGCAGTTTATCTCTACTCATAGAGACCCTTTCATGTTACCACGTTTGGATGTATAGATGTACCTAATTCTTGTTAATGGCTTAATAACATTCTGCATTCAATTTTTTTCCTTTTATGTATATTAAGCACCTTCCATGTGCCAGGTGCTTCTCCAGGGACTGGGGTTAGAGCAGAAACTATTTTGTATTGTCTGTTTCTTGCTAATTTCTTTCTAGAATCCAAAGTATCCAATCTACGTCTCAATCACTATATCATCAAGAGCTTTTATTTTCTCAGGCTGAAATTTGCTTAATGTGTGTTTTAATTGTCTACATTAAACTGTGAGCCCCATGAAATCAATGGCATTGCCTATCTTATTCACTGATACAACCCCAGCACTAAAAACTATTATTTGACAAATACTAGCAGCTCGAAACCTATTGAGTCTCTGCCTAGCTGAATGGACATGGGGATGGACACATAGGTAAATAGACGATTCATGTGTTTCCCACGGATAAGGAACCACGGGAAGAAGTAGAACTGCTCACTGATCCCTCTCTTGGGCTTCCTTAAACTTCCAGAATAGTCCTAGTTACTTTAGACAGAGATGAGATTTAGCCTTATTTCTATTTATTATATTTTTATACAGGTGTGTATTTACCCATTCTTTTATCTCCATAGCCTTTGATTTATGCAGACCCTCATGAAATGGCAACTGGAATACCATTCCAGTATTCTTGCTTGGAGAACTCCATGGACAGAGGAGCCTGACAGGTTACAGTCTCTTTGGGATCGCAAAGGAGTAGGACACAACTTAGTGACTAAACAACAGCAACTCAGTAAATATATATCATGTATTTGTATATATTACCTACATAATACAATATACCTAGAATATAGCAGGCAGTAATTTATATATTTGAGTTTGAGTAAACTCCGGGAGTTGGTGATGGACAGGGAGGCCTGGTGTGCTGCGATTCATGGGATCGCAAAGAGTCAGACATGACTGAGTGACTGAACTGAACTGAATATAAATTAGCAGTAATTTATATATGTATATGTATAATACATGCTATCAGTTTAGTTCAGTTGTTCAGTGGTGTCGAACTCGTTGCAACCCCATGAACTGCAGCATGCCAGGCTTCCCTGTCCATCACCAACTCCTAGAGCTTGCTCAAACTCTGAGTCTGTCCATCGAGTCCATTAAGTCTGTGATGCCATCCAACCATCTCATCCTCTGTCATCCCCTTCTCCTCCTGCTTTTAATCTTTCCCACCATCAGGGTCTTTTCCAATGAGTCAGTTCTTTGCATCAGGTGGCCAAAGTATTGGAATTTCAGCTTTAGCATCAGACTTCCAGTGAATATTCTGGGCTGATCTCCTTCAGAATGGACTGGTTGGACCCCCTTGCAGTCCAAGGGCCTCTCAAGAATCTTCTCCAACATCACAGTTCAAATGCATCAATTGTTTGGCACGCAGCTTTCTTTATAGTCCAACTCTCATATCCATACATGACTCCTGGAAAAACCACAGCTTTGACTAGATGGACCTTTGTTGGCAAAGTAATGTCTCTGCTTTTTAAAATGCTGTCTAGGTGGTCATAGCTTTTCTTCCAAGAAGCAAGTGTCTTTTAATTGCATGGCTATGGTCACCATCTGCAGTGATTTTGGAGCCCAGAAAGTAAAGTCTCTCAGTGTTTCCATTGTTTCCCCATCTATTTGCCATGAAGTGGTGGGACCAGATGCCATGATCTTTGTTTTTTGAATGTTGGATTTTAAGCCAGCTTTTTCACTCTCCTCTTTTACTTTCATCAAGAGGCTCTTTAGTTCTTACTAAATACTATAATACATATTATACACTATAATACATATAATACATATTATACTAAGGGAATATAGCAGACCCTTAGTAAATATTTGTAGACTGAATAAATAAGTGAAATGTTTCTATTTATTATTATACTCAGTGAGTATAATAACAATGTTTCTATTTATTATTATACTCAAATAATAAGTATAATAGCTTGCTTCAGTGTTCAGAGGACTGAACTCCTTCCTACATGAGGACATTTTCTCATGTTCACATAACCAAGTACAGGAACTGGGCAATATTTGATTTCACTTGGTATTTGAGCTACCATCTTTGGTTTGTGCCTGGCCCATTTTATGTATGCATTTATTAATAAATGCTAGCCTCCACACAACCGAAGAACTAGAACACCGATAATAGCATTCATTGACATCTGTGCCCCTCCCTCATCCTCAGAAGTCACCTCTGACCTGCCCTGGGATTTTATAACACTGCTCTTTGCTGTTTCACTAGTACAGTCGGCCCTCTGTATCCTCAGATTCCAAATCTTCAGATTCAACCAATCATGGGTGGAAAACAGTTGGAAGAAAAAAATTCCAGAAAGTTTCAAAAATCAATACTTGAATTTGCTACTCACCAGCAATTTTGTACATAGCATTGACACTGTCCTGATGACTATGTACCTAGTATCTACATTGTATTAGATATTATAAATAAAGTATAGAGGAAGACGTGCAGTCAATGATATGCAAATACTATGCCATATTATACAAAGGATGTGAGCATTCCTGAATTTTGCTTTCTTCTGAGTCTTGGAACCAGTCACCCACAGGTACTGAGAGATAACTGCTGTAGTGAAATCCTGTATATGTGCTTGCAGAAATTCTTTCTCCACTGTTTTTCAGAAGGGAAGTAGTGGAATGTGTCTTCTAATTACAGCCAGTTCCCCATCCTTTTAAAAAAATTTTAGTTTAAAAATATTTTACCTCTTATTTATTTTTATTCTCTTGGTTTTCTCTGTATTTTTATTTTGCTTATTTTCCCACCAGCTTTTTAACATCAATGTCTTCACATAAAAAAGTAGAAAAAATTCTATGATAAATACATCCATGTATACCCAACAACTGTGAAGATTGTAACATCATTGCTTTGTCCCTGTGTGTGTACACATATCATTTAAAAGTTGTGGACATCATAACAATTCACCTATAAATACTCTATCCTGCAAGAATAAAGACATTATTCAATATAAACATATGCCAACATCATTCCTAAGAAAATAATGGTGATCCGTATTCTAATGTCATATCCATGTGATCTTTTTGGTTAGTTTTCTGTCACTGTGGTTTTCCTTCTGTCTGCCCTCATGAGAGGCTTGTGCAAGCTTCCTGATGGGAGGGGCTGACTGTGGGAAAAACTGAGTCTTACTCTGGGGGGCAAGGCCATGCTCAGTAAATCTTTAATCCAATTTTCTGCTGATGGGTGGGGCTGTGTTCCTTCCCAGTCTCAGCCAGAGACTCCCAAACACAGGCAGGTCTACCTCAGTCTCTTGTGGGGTCACTGCTCCTTTCTCCTGGGTCCTGGTGCATACAAGTTTTTTTGTTTTGTTTTGTTTGGTTTTTTCTGTCCCCTCCAAGACTCCCTATTACCCAGCCCCGTGGAAGGTCTGTAATCAAATCCCACTGACTTCAAAGTCAGATTCCCTAAGGATTCTCAGTCCCCTTTCCCAGACCCCCAGGTTGGGAAGTCTGTTGTGGATCCCAGAACTTTCTTAACAGTGCTAGAATACTGTATGGATCACAACAAACTGTGGAAAATTCTAAAAGAGATGGGAATACCAGACCATCTTACCTGCCTCCTGAGAAACCTGTATGCAGGTCAAGAAGCAACAGTTAGAACCAGACATGGAATAACGAACTGGTTCAAAGTTGCAAAAGGAGTACGTCAAGGCTGTATATTGTCACCCTGCTTATTTAACTTATACGCAGAGTACATCATGTGAAATGCCAAGCTTGATGAAGCTCAAGCTGAAATTAAGATTGTTGGGAGAAATATCAATAACCTCAGATATGCAGATGATGCCACCCTTATGGCAGCAAGGGAAGAGGAACTAAAGAGCCTCTTGATGAAGGTGAAAGAGGAGAGTGAAAAAACTGGCGTAAAACTCAACATTCAAAAATGAAGATCATGGCATCTGGTCCCATAACTTCATGGCAAATAGATGAAAAACAATGGAAACAGGAAAAAATAAAACAGATTTTATTTTCTTGGTCTCCAAAATCACTGCAGACAGTGGCTGCAACCATGAAATTAAAAGAAGCTTGCTCCTTGAAAGAAAAGCAATGACAAACCTTGTTCAGTTCACTTGCTCAGTCATGTCCAACTCTGTGACCCCATGGACTGGAGCACGCCAGGCTTCCCTGTCCATCACCAGCTCCAAGAGGTTGCTCAAACTCATGTCCATTGAGTCGGTGATGCCATCCAACCATCTCATCCTCTGTCATCCCCTACTCCTCCTGCCTTCAATCTTTGCCAGCATCAGGGTCAGGTTGGAGAAGACTCTTGAGAGTCCCTTGAACTGCAAGGAGATCAAACCAGTCAATCCTAAAGGAAATCAGTACTGAATATTCATTGGAAGGACTGAAGCTGAAGCTACAACACTTTGGCCACCTGATGTGAAGAACTGATTCACTAGAAAAGACCCTGATGCTGAAGAAGACAAACCTAGAGAGCCTGTTAAAAGGCAGAGATGTCACTTTGCTGTCAAAGGTCCATAGAGTTAAATCTGTTGTTTTTTCAGTAGTCATGTATGAATATTAGAGTTGGACCATAAAGAAGGCTGAGCACCAAAGAATTGATACTTTCAAACTGTGGTGCTAGAGAAGACTCTGAGTGTCCCTTGGACTGCAAGGAGATCAAACCAGTCAATCCTAAAAGAAATCAACCCTGAATATTCATTGGAAGAACTGATGCTGAAGCTCCAATACTTTGGCCACCCGATGTGAAGCACCAGCTCATTAGAAAAGACCCTGATGCTGGAAAAGATTGAGGGCAGGAGGAGAAGGGGACGACAGAGGATGAGATGGTTGGATGGTGTTACTGATTCAATGGAGATGAGTTTGAGCAAATTCTGGGAGATAGTGGAGGACAGGGAAGCCTGGCGTGCTGCAATCCATGGAGTTGCAAAGAGTCGGACACAACTAAGCAACTGAACAATAGCAAATGTAATATCTAGACCATATTCTGATTTCCTCAGTTACCACAAGAATGTCTGTTGTAACTATTTTGATATTTTTAATCAGAATTTAATCTATGCATTAAATTTAACTGTGTTTATGCATCACATTTAACTGTGTCTCTTTTAGTCTAGAACACTACCTTATCTATGTATTATTGATTTTTAGTTTCCTGAGTAAAGAGTCTAGAAGAGTTGTCTTAGAGAATGTTTCATAATCTGGATTTGTGTGACTATTTATTGTTTATGTTATTTAGCTTGTTCATCATCTACTGTTGATATTTCCTGTAAGCTGGAGGTCAGTCTGACAGCTAGGCTGGAGTCAGGGTAAATATTTCATAGACGATGCTGTGTACCAGAAGACATTTTAAGAGTTTTGTCTCTAAAGGCAATTGAAAGTAGACAGCTCCTAGGCCTCACAGAAAGCCAACTAATCTTGCATTTAACAGGCAAGGATCATTTCTACCCTAGGAAAGTCTTAATGAGGAAAACATCTGGCCACTTAGAGAAGGCTGGGAATGGCTTGTGTCCCTTCCAGGAACTAGACAGTATTTGGGGATGCTCAGCACTGCACCCAACTCGCATTTCCTTTCCCCACTTGTTTACTCTGAGCTGGAGTGAGGTGAGGCAGCAGGCCAGCCTGTGGAGGGACGGCCTGGCCAGGCCTGTTTGTTTGGGTTTGGAGGGAGGGTTTGCTCCTCGTTGCTTTAAACATGGTGGTTTTTTCTCCCACTCCCCGACCCACCACTGCCTCTGTTTCTCTAATCATGTGTTTCATCTCTTAGGCCAAACACTGAATAAAAAAGTGAATGGATGACTGAAGCTGGTTGGTCCCATAGAGGTAGAGCTGAGGAGACTTACTTGAAAATTCCTTTCCTTAGGTTTTAAATTCTGTGACTCAGACTTTCTTGTGTTTACACACACACACACACACACACACACACACACACACACACACACCCAGAAATGTACTGCCCTGCATTTGGTCTATCTGAGCCCTTGGCTGACATCCCCGGGGGGCATTTCTAACGATTTACCCGGAACTTGGATGACATGCCACCACTGGTTGGGTTTTGATGGAAGCCACCTGAGCACATTTCACAGTGAATGGTGTTCTCCACTCAGACGAAGGCCACTGAGGCTTTAGGACATTCTGTGCTGCTCATAGGAGAAGGCAATGGCACCCCACTCCAGTACTCTTGCCTGGAAAATCCCATGGATGGAGGAGCCTGGTGGGCTGCAGTCCATGGGGTTGCGAAGAGTCAGACATGACTGAGCGACTTCACTTTCACTTTTCACTTTCATGCATTGGAGAAGGAAATGACAACCCACTCCAGTGTTCTTGCCTGGAGAACCCCAGGGATGGGAGAGCCTGGTGGGCTGCTGTCTATGGGGTCGCACAGAGTCGGACACGACTGACGTGACTTAGCAGCAGCAGTGCTGCGCATGTTGCCAGGGCGTTGGGTTCCTTCTCAGCCCATCTGGAGAAGGACAGTCAAGTATGTCCTTACCTAAGCCAAGTAGCACCACCCAACCAAAACCCATAGCAGTCTGGCTTGAGAAACTTAATGGTGCATGAAAGCCGCACCCCTCCCCCATCCCCCTAGAAAACCAGAGGTTGGTTTTACTAGAATTACCCTAACTTGTCACTGTGGTGCATTGAGTCACAGCAGTGGGGTTGAGACCCGCTGAAGCACAGACAGGCGGTAACGGACAACATGGAGCCTGTCGGCTGACGCTGTAGACCGTGAGAGCACGGCCTGGCAGCTCAAGCTGGTAGCATCACTGTCAGAGCACGCTGGCTCTCTCTGACAGGGCTTCCAGCCTTCTGCTGAGAAGAGTCAGCGGTCTGTGGGCCCCACAAGGACTTGCTAGGCCTCCCTCAGGGTGGGCCCAGCCCTGACACCATCCTGTGTGTGTTTGGAGAGCAGGAGGAACATGTTGCTCCCCTTCTGGGCAAAGCCAGTCCTGACAAGGCAGGCTTGTATCAGTGGTGTTTGTATTTTCTGAACCCTAAATCAAGATGTATGGTCCCTCAGTGGGTTTTGATGCTTTAAAGGAATCTGGGAGGCAGAGCTTGAGAAAGAATATTTTCTAACTGAAATGTGAACTTCTGCAACATTTTAGCAGCTTATGAGGTTTCGGGTTCAGAACATTTGGAATTGCAACTTTTCTGGAGAATCCTGGATGTTGGTCACTGTGAGTTTACACAGACTGGGTGCATAAACAATAGAAATGTACTGTCTTCCAGTTCTGGAGGCCAGAAGTCTGAGATCCAGGTGTCAGGAGGGTTGGTTCCTTCTGGAGTCTGTGAAGAGCATCTTTCCAGGCCACTCACAGCTTCAGGTGGTTTGCTGGCCATCCTGGCGGTCCTTCGCTGGCTGAAACACTGCTCTGATTTCCACTCTTATCTTCTCATGGTGTCCTCCTTTGAATGTGTGTTTTTCTGCATCCGAGTTTTCCCATTGCATAAGGACACCAGTCATACTGGATTAGAGCCCACCCTAATGACCTCCTCTTGGTTCAATCTGCAAAGCCCCTGTTTCCTGATAAGTACATTCTGGGGAGTACTGGGGGTTAGAACCTCAACATAGGGATTTGAGCGGGACATGCAACTCAGCCTATAACTCTCACCATGTTAAGCCGCCTGCCTGGGGCCTCCTTTGTCGAGGTGAGCTCCCAGTGTCTTTGGACACTGGATTGAGACAGGAAAGGTGAGTTCTCACCTTTCAACGTTTGCCCAGCAAAGTGACGGGAGGCTGTGAAAGAGTGGAGCTGCAATGCCTGAGCTTCCGGGCCGTGAGGAGAGGATGGGAGGGGGGACGCACAAGCTGCTGCCTAAGAAGAGTCAGCTCCACTCCCTGGCACCCTCTTCTAGCGTCCCAGGCTGGGCTTGGCACAAGGCCACGCTTGTGTGGCTCGGAGAGGACGCATCCCAAAGGCCTCCTAAGAGCAGCCAGAATTGCCCGACCCCCATCAGCGCCCCATGCTGCATCCCCAGCAGCCCTTCCCCCGCGCAGTCGGAAGAGAAGACTGGGGGTCGGGGAGGCAAAGGCTAAGTTGGCGCAGGCCGCTCTGGAGGGACTGGCAGACTTTGTGGCTTCCCCCTGCCCCGCCCAGTCAAGTAAGGGAGGTGGACACTGATAATCACCCTGGAGTCCAGGCCGCCCAAGAGAGGGGCCAAGTTCAGGACTGCCCAACTGGCCGCTGGCTGAGGTCCCCAACGGGCATGGCATGGAACAAGCAGACTGCTGCCCACCTGACCTAGACACTGGCACCCGTTTCTTTCTTTTTTTTTTTTTGGCACCCGTTTCTGTCTGAGGTTCATGTGAGGATTTGAGGGATCACACCGGGCTGGGGAGAAGGTGGGGGACCCCCTACCCAACTCCAGGTCCTTGCATCAGACAGAAGTGTTCCCAACACCACCCTGATGGGCCCCAGGCCCTAGCCTGCAGGGGTGAAAAGAGATTGCTCCTGAGCCCTCTGCCTCCAGGCAGAGAAGTGCTGGACGCACAAGGCTGACCTTTCTGCGTGGACCTCACTACCTTCCGGAAGGGGCAGAAAGCGATGAGGCCTGCCAAGGGGGCGTTCCCAGCAATGAGCTGGGGGCAGAGACGGAGAGAGGGCAGACAGGCCTGCGAGCTGACCCTCACCCGGGACCCACTTGACACAGACATACTCTGCAGCAGGGAGGTGAATCGTATAAGCCAGTTTCTCCCGGGAAGAGGATTAAGGAAAGCTGATTTGCACTGTGGGTTAAATCACCGAGGACACTGTGTGCCCTTGGGATCTCTGTGCTTCTGCACGATTATATGCTTCTGCCTTCAAGCCTCTGTGGTGTCAGGCAGACCCCTCAGTCCCCAAGACTCAGGCTCCACAACCAAGCAGGAGTCGCGGGACTACTGTGATGATTACCAAGCTGCTGTGTATCACACAGCACCATCAAATGTCCAGCAGCAAGTGGAGCAGACTGCAGCCGGTCAAATGCCCAGCTTTATTTTGCTGTGGTTATTTCTCCCTCTGCAAAAGCTGGACTATTTGGTGTGGGTGCAAAAGGCATGCTCTAAAATATCTGGGATTCTAATTCCTGTAACCATCCAGATATTCCTCAGTTGTTTTCTTTTTAAGAGGAATTACCCAAGAGAAGCTGAAACTTGTTTATAAGTAGATCCCATGCACATTTACAAAAAGGAGAGACGAGCTGGAGACAGCAGTATTTAAAAAGAAAAACAAGCATGAGTGCCTTATTTTATTTATTTTTTTAGTAAATCACAGTCCGCACAGCATAATCTGTTAGGCCTGTGGATTACCAAATATTCTAGTCTAAGGCTGGGTTGTAAATGACTATAAGATACACCGTCAGCTTAACAGCTTTTCAGGGAGAAAAACACCATCACCTTCAATGTCTACATTGATTGTTAGAGGCACTGTGATTTTGAAACATTTGCTGTATGTTTCAGGAAACTCAAACAGGGGCTCTATATCACCCTAGAGGGGTGGGTTGAGGAGGGAGATGGGAGGGAAGTTCAGAAGGGAGGGGACGTATGTATACCTATGGCTGATTCATGTTGAGGTTTGACAGAAAACAGCAGAATTCTGTAAAGCAATTATCCTTCAATAAAAAATAAATAAAATTTTAAAAATGTGGGTAAAATGCAAACAGGGACTATCAGTGGTGCTGAGCATTGAGGGGAGCCGACGCATCACAGTCGGGGGGGGGGCAGATGGTGCAGGGGAGACTTTCGGGGTGCTGTGGGTTGGGGGAGAAAGGCAGCTCTGTGGTGGGGGTAGGGCCCCCTCAGGAAGCCCATGGGCTCTCTTTGTCCTCAAAACCCTCTTGTGGATACTTTCTGGACTTAAAAAAAATTGTCAGGCTCTGAGACTTACACTTCTCATCTTGGAATATGTACAGCATTTTACACTTCAGCACTTCTGAGATGGCTTTAAATTGATGGCATCTGGGAGTCAGTGACATCTATAGCTGACCCAGCAACACTCGAATGCCAGGTGTGCATCCTGACTTTGCCCTTGGGGTGACATTCAAACTCCCACTGACCAGTGCTGAGTTTTCCCAGTGCATCCGGGTCACCTCCTGGGGTGCAGTACTCAATCTCGCTAACCCTCTCTGGGTCCAGTGTTGCTGCGGTCTTGTGTGGCCTGGACCCCCTCCCCACTTCACACTCTCTGCCCCTGGTCCACACCTGGACCCCCTCCCCACTTAACACTCTCTGCCCCTGGTCCACACCTGGCCCCTCCCACTTCACACTCTCTCCCCCTGGTCCACACCTGGCCCCTCCCACTTCACACTCTCTCCCCCTGGTCCACACCTGGCCCCTCCCACTTCACACTCTCTGCCCCTGGTCCACACCTGGACCCCACCCCCTACTTCACACTCTCTGCCCCTGGTCCACACCTGGCCTCCCCCACTTCACACTCTGCCCCTGGTCCACACTTGGACCCCCTCCCCACTTTACACTCTCTGCCCCTGGTCCCCGCCTGGGCATCCTGCCGGCCTAAGCCTGAAGCCTTCTTTGACCCCCAGAGTAGGTGGGGTCCCTTGGTCCCTATCTGCTCTTTAGTTCCTGCTTGTGGGACTCTCCAACTTCATACCATAACCCTCATGGACACGGGCCCTTGTGCCTTATTTATGCAGTACTTGGCACTTAACACAGTTTTGAGACAATGAATGCTCAGTAACCATCTGTTATGACACTTGATGAAAAGACAGTGATTAAAATGTTGCAAAGGCAATTCCTGACAGTACAGTCCATCCTCTAGAAGCCTCCAGACATCATCCTCTGATGAGGAGGAGAGACAAAAAGATTGTCCAGGAGGCAAGGGTGAGGATGCAGTCCTAGGATCAAGGCTTGCAAGGCAATTTCCTCCAAACTGCCATGTGTCACACCGTGTGTGTTCCCAGTGCTACCCTCCTTCCAGGCTCTTTCACAAACCCTGCGGCATGTCCTTGCAGAGTGTCCTCTCTGTGTCATTTGCAACTTGAGAAACTGGAGGCATAAGGTCAAACCTTGCACAACAAGAACAGTCATCAAGGGTGTGAATTCCTGCTCCTAACTGGGGACATCTCAGAAAGAAACGGTGCTTCTGCTGATGAGCTCCACGGTGTCAGAACCTAACCAGCTTTCCTCCAAATGGAGCTTTTCTCAGCTAATATTCAGAAGCTCAGGGTTTAATGCAGGGTAGAGGTCCTGCATTATCAGGACCTCTGTCCCTGATCCCATTCTTTAAAAAATTTCATGGTTGTGTTTTGCTGAGAGCCTACCTTCTGGAGGAGTGGGAGGGCTTCTGGAAAGCATCGTTCAGGTGGAAAGATTTCCACAAAGGCCAGCGCCTTGGAACGATGACAGGTGACAAGTACCCAGGCCTGGGTCCTGGCGGGTGTTCTTGCTGAGTTCAGGGTGTGAGAGTGGGCTGCCCGGGGCACAGGAGGCATGGAGGGTGAGGCCGGGGAGGGGACAGCTGGGTCCAGAGGACCGAGAGCTGGGCCCTGGCTGGGGAGACAGGCAACAGGTTCCCTTAGCACAGCTGCGGGGAAGTGGCGGTAGGTTTCCAGAGCAGAGGCTCAGACTGCATGGAGACAAGGAAAAGGGCGATGCTGATTCTGCATCTGGGCCAGAGGCAGCCACAGCCCTGCAGGGCTGGGCACTGAGCTCTGGGAATCTTCCTCCTGTCACCAGGAAGCCCAGATGTGGTGCCAGGGGCTCCCAGGCTCCACGCAGCACCTGTGGCCCCTTCCGGGGCTCCTGGTGGGGCTGAGGGCTTGATGAGCCTGGATGGTCTTCCTGACAAGTCCCAGTCCCCTGCCCTTCCTGGAACTTGCTGGGCTCCCTAACCAGGACAGCACAGCAGGAGGTGACTTGCCTGGTCTGGCTTGGCTAGCTTGGGGTTTTAGCGGGGGTTGACCCCTTTGCTTCTCCAGGTTATTTCCAAGTAGACAGCATAAGTTTTGTGTGTGAATTTCTTCCTCAGGGAGGGGAGTGGGCAGCGGGTGGGATAGAGTCAAGGCTTCTCAGGCCCTCACTCTGCTCCCAGTACTTTGGAGGGACTTGGACCTTGAAAGCCTCACAGTTTCCCTGTGGGTTAGAGGCTGTTATCTCATTTAGCAGGTGTGAGAACTGAAACAGAGGCAGGCTGGGCCCGCCTCACCATGCTATGGAAGCACCCTGCATATCTCTGTGGGGACAGAGAACTGGCTGGAAAGAGCCCTCAAGGGACAGGAGCGGTCCCTTGGCCAGAAGATTTGGAGGTTCTGGACTGCCTATGTGGCTGGCCCTTGGGGCACTGGTGTCAACCATTGTGGGAAGCTGGCCCCACGGGAGAGTGGGCAGCAGCTCCAGAGAGGCCACAGGTGGGGGAGGGGTGGGAACACTGGCTGCTGTAACATAGGCTCCACCACTTGGTGCTGGGTTTCCAAAGCAGACCTCATGTCTCAGTGCCCAACAGTCCCATTGTTGGTCAATGCGCAACGTTTCCCTCTTGCGTTTTGCCAGGGGCCAGTACGCTTCCATCTTGTATCTTAAAAAGTCTTAATGAACTAGATGCCCGTGATGGCATGGTCACTCACCTAGAGTCAGACATCCTGGAGTGTGAAGTCAAGTGGGCCTTAGGAAGGATCACAATGAACAAAGCTAGTGGAGGTGATGGAATTCCAGCTGAACTATTTAAAATCCTAAAAGATGATGCTGTTAAAGTGCCACACTCAACATATCAGCAAATTTGGAAAACTCAGCAGGGGCCACAGGACTGGAAAAAGTGAGCTTCCATTCCAATCCCAAAGAAGGGCAATGTCAAAGAATGCTCAAACTACCGCACAATGTGCTCATATCACATGCTAGCAAGATTATGCTCAAAATCCTTCAAGCTAGGCTTCAGTAGTACATGAACCAAGAAACTCCAGATGTTCAAGCTGGGTTTAGGAAAGACAGAGGATCCAGAGATCAAATTGTCAACATCTGCTGGATTATAGAAAAGGCAAGAGAGTTCCAGAAAAACATCCACTTCTGCTTTATTGACTATGCCAAAGCCTTTGACTCTGTGAATCACAACAAACTGTGGAAGATTCTTAAAGAGATGGGAATACCAGACCACCTTTCCTGTATCCTGAGAAACCTGTATGCAGGTCAAGAAGCAACAGTTAGAACTGGACTGATTCCAAATTGGGAAAGCAGTACGTCAAGGCTGTATATTGTCACCCTGCTTGTTTAACTTGTACGCAGAGTACATCATGTGAAACACTGGGCTGGATGAAGTACACGCTGAAATCAAGACTGCTGGGAGAAATATCAAGAACCTCTGGTATGCAGATGATATGATGATACAACTCTAAAGGCAGAAAGTGAAGAGGAACTAAAGAGCCTGTTGATGAAAGTGAAAGAGGAAAGTAAAAAAGCTGGCTTAAAACTCAACATCCAAAAAGTGAAGGTCAAGGCATCTGGTCCCATCACTGCATGGCGAATAGAAAGGGAAAAAGTGGTAACTGACATATTTTATTTTCTTGGGCTCCAAAATCACTGTGGACAGTGACTGTAGCCATGAAATTAAAAGACACTTGCTCCTTGGGAGGAAAGCTATGACAAACCTGGACAGCCTATTAAGAAGCAGAGACATCACTTTGCTGACAAAGATCTATATGGTCAAAGCTATGGTTTTTCCAGTAGTTGTGTATGAGTGTGAGATTTGGGCCATAAAGTAGTCTGAGGGCCAAAGAATTGATGCTTTCAAACTGTGGTGCTGGGAAAGACTCTTGAGAGTCACTTGGACTGCAAGGAGATCAAACCAGTCCATCCTAAACGAAATCAACCCTGAATATTCATTGGAAGGACTGATGCTGAAGCTGAAGCTCCAATACTTTGGCCACCTGATGTGAAGAGCTGACTCATTGGAAAAGACCCTGATGCTGGGAAAGATTGAAGGCAAAAGGCAAAGAGGGCAGCAGAGGATGGGATGGTTAGATTAGTATCCCTGATTCAATTGACATGCTGATGCTGCTGTTGCTAAGTCACTTCAGTCATGTCTGACTCTGTGCAACCCCATAGACAGCAGCCCACCATGCTTTGCCGTCCCTGGGATTCTCAAGACAAGAACACTGGAGTGGGTTGCCATTTCCTTCTCCAATGCATGAAAGCAAAAAGTGGAAGTGAAGTCGCTCAGTCGTGTCCAACTCTTCGCGACCCCAAGGATTGCAGCCTACCAGGCTCCTCCGTCCATGGGATTTTCCAGGCAAGAGTACTGGAGTGGGGTGCCATTGCCTTCTCCACAATTGACATGAATCTGAGCACACTCTGGGAGATAGTAAAGGATAGGGAAGCCTGGTGTGTTGCACTCCATGGGGTCACAGAGTTGGACATGAATTAGTGACTGAACAATACCAACAAATCCCTAGACTTACTCTTTGTCCAACCAGCAGATGGAGAGGAGGACAAGCAAGTAACATCTGCTCCTTAAGAACCTAACCTAGAGGTGACCACACGGCATGGCTGCTCACATGCCACTGGCACAAGACCCAGTCACAAGGCCTCACCTGGATGCCAGGGAGATGGGAAATGTGGTCCTCTGGGGCTGGAGCCCCCTCCCAGGGACCTCCAGGCTCCTCTGTCCAAGGGATTCTCCAGGCAAGAATACTGGAGTGGGTTACCATGCCCTCCTTCCAGGGGTTCTTCCCAACGAGGGGATTGAATCCGTGTATCTTACGTCTCCTGCATTGGCAGGTGGGCTCTTTACCACTAGCGCCACCTGAGGACCACTTAATAGAGCAGAAAGAGAAGAGAAAACTGTCAGGATCCCAGACATGGGAGACATGTCAACCACATTGGCAACAGCATTGGCCCTCGGCACTGTGGACTGTGTCCTGGCTGCCGCCTTCTGGACTGGCACCTACATCCTGTGGAGCAAACTTACAACAGGGGGCCCTGGTGAGGAATAAGGTCGCTCAGTCATGTCCGAGTCTTTGTAACCACATGGATGTACACAGTCCATGGAATTCTCCAGGCCAGAATACCGGAGTGGGTAGCCTTTCCAAGATCTCCAGGGGACCTTCCCAGCCCAGGGATCAAACCCAGATCTTCCACCTTGCAGGCAAAGTCTTTACCAGCTGAGCCACAAGGGAAGCCCAAGAACACTGGAGTAGGTAGCCTATCCCTTCTCCAGGGGAGCTTCCCGACCCAGGAATCGAGCTGGTGCCTCCTGCATTGCTGGCAAATTTTTTACCAACTGAGCTATGGTGAGGATTGATAGCTGAGCAAAAGATAGGTGAGCAAAAGAAAGAAGGGGTGTGTTAGGTTACAGCAGAATCAAATGTGGGGGTCCTTTCACAACAGGGTACCCCAAAGGCAAGAGAGTCCTGGGAGGCAGCAGCACAGATCCTCCTCTGGATCTGGGTGGGAAAGTGGCAGGCCTGTCGTTCTCAAGGAGAGTCAGCCACAGCTCCCCACCGTCTCCCCTTCCAGTGGCTTGGAAACAGTGGATGGAAATGCAAATACACCAAAGAAAGGAAGGCGTCTGTAACAGGTGAAGTTGATTTGAATTACAGGAATAAGTGGGACTATGGAAACTTTGGAAATCTGGACAAGCGAGTTGGACTTTAATCCTTCACCATGTTTCACAAGTGAGTAAAGCAGATGACTAATATTTTACTTTCCAGAGCTGAGATTCAATCTTTCTCCTCTCTGTCTGGTTTCTGGGATATTCAAAAGACATCATTTTAGACCAGTGGTGAAACAAAAACTATTTATAACCCCAGTAGGAAGTGATTGAGTGTGAGTAAGACTTGAGGAGGGCAGAAACAATAGAAGGGACTTTTTGAGGGAAACAAAAGAAAATTGATTTCAAGAAAGGAATATTTGCTTAGTGCCATGGGTAGCTCTTAGATAGTTGTCCTTGGGAGAAAATGAACATTTAAGTACACAGCATGATAATCAAGAAGAACAAATTATATCTTTTTACCCTTCCATGTACCAACCACCCCCCCTCCCAGTTAGACACACTCAGCCAAAAATGATATAATACATAAAGCCAAAAATTTGAGTGGGAGAGAAACTTAATAATGATAATTAAATGGATAAACATATGTTCTGCCAAAAGTCTAGCAATGTTGTAATCAGCTGAGTGAGTTTCTCAGAGATTCTCAAGATGAAGCTTCCTGGTTTGTAAGCAAACACAGTGAACTTTGGGTCAGAGAAGGCTGAGCCAGAATACACTGCCTTGATTTGATTCAGAAAGTCTCAGGGTAGACCTGAGGGTGATGGAAAAAGAGAAATGGAAGGACAGTCCAACAAAATGGAACATTCTGGTGGGCCTCAGGCTTCCACACGGCCTGCCAAAGAAATCCTTGTAGGAAGCAGCGGACACAGAGGCATTCATTACATCACCCAGCTAAGGGCTGCAAGAGCGGGAAGCGCAAATTACAGGAAAACTGGGCTCTGCAGCTTCTCAATGCTGATGCAAGTGAAAAATGTGGCCCTGTTACCGACAGAAGATTCCAGCTTCTCCCCGCAGGCCGGGCTGTCTGTGGGAATGATCCACCCTGCCAGCCAGATTCCCAGGGCAGTTATCACAGCAGCAGCAAGGGAGGGAAAGATAGGCTTCAGAGAAATAAGGGGGTGCCCCTGAGAGAGTGAGGCATTCAGGCCCTCTGACTGTAAAGCACAAGCTGGAATCAAGATTGCCGGGAGAAATACCAATAACCTCAGACACGCAGAGGACACCACCCTTATGACAGAAAGTGAAGAGGGACTAAAGAGCCTCTTGATGAAAGTGAAAGAGGAGAGTGAAACAATTGGCTTAAAACTGAACATTCAGGAAACTAAGATCATGACATCTGGTTCTATCACTTCATGGCGAATAGATGGGGAAACAATATAAACAGTGACAGACTTTATCTTCTTGGGCTCCAAAATCACTGCAGATGGTGATTGCAGCCATGAAATTAAAAGATGCTTGCTCCTTGGAAGAAAAGCTATGACCCATCTAGACGGCATTTTATTATTATTTTTTTTTATTTTATTTTTAAACTTTACAATATTGTATTGGTTTTGCCAAATATCAAAATGAATCCGCTACAGGTATACATGTGTTCCCCATCCTGAACCCTCCTCCCTCCTCCCTCCCCATACCATCCCTCTGGGTCGTCCCAGTGCACCAGCCCCAAGCATCCAGTATCATGCATCGAACCTGGACTGGCAACTCATTTCATATATGATATTATACGTATTTCAATGCCATTCTCCCAAATCATCCCACCCTCTCCCTCTCCCACAGAGTCCAAAAGACTGTTCTATACATCAGTGTCTATTTTGCTGTCTTGTATACAGGGTTATTGTTACCATCTTTCTAAATTCTATATATATGCGTTAGTATACTGCATTGGTGTTTTTCTTTCTGGCTTACTTCACTCTGTATAATAGGCTCCAGTTTCATCCACCTCATTAGAACTGATTCAAATGTATTCTTTTTAATGGCTGAGTAATACTCCATTGTGTATATGTACCACAGCTTTCTTATCCATTCATCTGCTGATGGACATCTAGGTTGCTTCCATGTCCTGGCTATTATAAACAGTGCTGCGATGAACATTGGGGTACACGTGTCTCTTTCAATTCTGGTTTCCTCAGTGTGTATGTCCAGCAGTGGGATTGCTGGATCATAAGGCAGTTCTATTTCCAGTTTTTTAAGGAATCTCCACACTGGTCTCCATAGTGGCTGTACTAGTTTGCATTCCCACCAACAGTGTAAGAGGGTTCCCTTTTCTCCACACCCTCTCCAGCATTTATTGCTTGTAGACGGCATTTTAAAAAGCAGGGACAATACTTTCCAACAAAGGTCCATCTAGTCAAAGCTGTGGTTTTTCCAGTAGTCATGTAATGGATGTGAGAGTTGGACCATAAAGAAGGCTGAGCACCAAAGAACTGATGCTTTTGAACTGTGGTGTTGGAGAAGACTCTTGAGAGTCCCTTGGACTGCAAGGAGATCCAACCAGTCCATCAATCAGTCCTGAATATTCATTGGAAGGACTGATGCTGAAGCTGAAACTCCAACACTATAGCCACCTGATATGAAGAACTGACTCACTAGAAAAGACCCTGATGCTGGGAAAGATTGAAGGTGGGAGGAGAAGGGGATGACAGAGGATGAGATGGTTGGATGACATCACCAACTCGATGGACATGAGTTTGAGCAAGCTTTGGGAGCTGGTGATGGACAGGGAAACTTGACATGCTACAGCTCACGGGGTCACAAAGAGTCAGACAGGACTGAGTGGCCGAAGAACAACAGAATAAGTCAAGCAAGGCCTGAACCAGGGGTGAGGGAGAGGCAGCCGGCCCCATGAACCTGGGCCAGAGGCTCAGCTCCAAATGCATCTTAGCTAGTATTTCAGGCTCCCTCCCAGGGCCCCAGCTCGCCACTGCACAGGCCTCAGGAGCTGCTGTGAGGTGTGCTTCTGCCCAGATGCTGCCCTGGGAACAGCCCCGGCTCTACTCTTCTGCCCAGAGCAGGGAGCTGCACCATGCTGGCCTGCTCCCCCGCTGCGGGCAGGGTGTCAGGGTGGAAGTCAACAAACTTCAAAACTAAAGCCAGCCTCCCTTCCCCACCCCTGACCGCCTCTCTGCCCTTCCAATGCCTCCCTGGAAGCCACAGGGAAGGCCCCCTGTGCCCTTTGCCCCCTGGCAGGAGCAGCCTGGGATGGAAGGACGATGTGCACCATGCACCCCAGCGACGCTGAACGTTCAGAACCCAAGCGTGTGTTGTAGCTGGAATGTTTGTGTCCTCCCTAAGGCCACAGGCTCGGCCCTGACCTCCAATGTGGTGGCGTTAGGGGTGGGCCTTTGGGAGGTGATTGGGTTAAGTTGAGGTCAGGAAGGTGAGACCCTCAAGATGGTATTAGAGCTTTTAGAAGGAGAGAAAGAGACCCCAGCACACTTGCTCTCTCCACCATGTGGGGACACGGTGGGAAGGTAGCTGTGTGCAAGCCAGGAATGGGCTCCCAATGGGAACCAAATCTGCTGGTACCTTGAGCTTGGGCTTCCAGCCTCCAGAAGTGCAAGAAATAACTGCCTTGTGTTTGAGCTCCCAGTGTGTGGTATTCCATCATGGCAGACTGAGCTGACTGAGAACTTGCACCGTGAGCCTCGAGGCTGCAAGGTGACTCCAGGGGCAGGCAGTCGCTGTGGCATGTTGCCAAGTCAAATGTCAGAAATGTCAAGAAAACCCACCTAGCTGATGGCCAGTGTTCTAAGAACTGAAAGGCACCAGGCAAAGGCATGTTGTTGACGTGCCTGCTCCCAGGCAAGGGTGGGGTAGGGGCCCCCCAGCCTGCAGAGAGCTGCCAGCGCCCCCCAAGCACACTGCGCAGAGCAAGGGCCTGCCGTGTCTACCGTCCCCTCCACACCTCCCTCTCGCTGACTGATTGGAGCTAGAGGCTGAGTACACAGAGCCAGGCTGGAAGCCCGGCCAAGCCCTCTGCACCAGTGACCCTGAGTGTGTCCATCTACCTGGTGTGTGCAGGAGCCTCCCAGGCTTGTCTGGACCCAGATCTCTGCTCTCTCAGACCACATGGAGGCTTCATTTTTCTCCCTCTTTAGGCAGGGCCAGAGGACTCCTCTGAGGCCAAGGGTTATGAGGGAAGTGACATGGATCACTTCTGAGTCAAATCATTGAGTTTTCATTCTGTTGGTCTTTTTCACAATTTATTTGATAAATGCTCTGAAGTGAGGAATTGGTCCAGGTGTAAACCTGTGCCTAGATGAACCCAACTGGCCACTGAGGCTGCCTGAGGTTGCTATATGTGTGCCAGTGCACACACCCACACGTGTACACTGACACTGCCTGAGGTTGCCATGTGTGCACCAGTGCACACACCTACATGTGTACAGAGACTGCCTGAGGTTGCCATATGTGTGCACCAGTGCACACACCTATACGTGTACATTGAGACTGCCTGAGGTTGCCATGTGTGCACCAGTACACACACCCACACGTGTACACTGAGACTGCCTGAGGTTGCCATGTGTGCACGAGTGCACACACCTACACGTGTACAGAGACTGCCTGAGGTTGCCATACGTGCACCAGTGCACACACCCACACGTGTACACTGAGACTGCCTGAGGTTGCCATGTGTGCACCAGTGCACACACCCACATGTGTACACTGACACTGCCTGAGGTTGCCATGTGTTCACCAGTGCACACACCCACACGTGTACACTGAGACTACCTGAGGTTGCCATGTGTGTGCCAGGGCACACACCCACATGCGTACACTGAGACTGCCTGAGGTTGCCATGTGTGCACCAGTACACACACCCACACGTGTACACTGAGACTACCTGAGGTTGCCATGTGTGTGCCAGGGCACACACCCACACGTGTACACTGAGACTGCCTAAGGTTGCCATGTGTGCACTGGTACACCAGTTACAGGATGAAACCTAATGGGGACAGTCCAGATTTGACTACTGCTCGGTTGTGTTGGCTTAGACCTGCCTGGCTGGTCACGCCAGTCAGTATTTTTTAAATGCCTGAAAGCCTGGGAGAAATGGCCATGGGTGGGTGAAGATGGATGCCTCCACCATAGCAGCGGTATTGTAGGTCCACAGGGCAGACTGGAGTGCTGCAAGCCCTGCTCTTGTGATCAGAATAGTCCTGTCAGATCCCAGAGAGGACTGGTCCCTGACAGTGACGTGCTCAGGAGACGGACCTGCACCCACTCTTAGTTCACAGGTCACAGATGGAGCCCACTTTAACACAGAGGCTCCAGGCCAGGGCCCATGGATTGACTCTGGGGTCCTTTCAAATTCCTTCTTAATTGTGTGCCAGCAGGAACTTCTGGTCCCTGTATTCACAAAGGAATCTATGACCTCCAGAGTTTTAAGAACAAGTAGATCAAGAAGTTAATGCATTCTAGGGAAGAAGAATTTTCTGGTCAACTATGCAAATAAACAGAAAGACATTTTTTGCCAATTGCTGCATAGACAGCCTGTGCAAAGCCAAATCTAGTCATTTGATTGATATTATTGTTATTTTCCTTGTAATTCCTGGACCAAAAGCCTCCCTTGGTACCACTTTCCCTGGCCAAATGGTGCTTTCTTCCAAATGCCTGGAGGTGCCTCTCAAATTTTGGACGGTAGCCAATGCCACAACTCTGAGAAGACACTTAACATTTCCAGGCCTCCAAAGGGCTACAAAAGAGTAACTCATCACAATGTATCCATTTCTTTTCCACATTGTTTTGTGGATTTTTGTGCTTTATTTTCTATCTCACTTCCAAAAAAGATTTGAGATATCTGATTTTGTCAAGATAGAGTGTGAATAATCTGCATGCCTTACCAATGTCAGTTCAGCATAATTTTCAAGATACTCAAGAATCAGTTAATAAAATTGTCTAATTCATGGAGGGTTAACCAGAGAAAAGTCTCCATTTGCTTTATTGTCAGCAGTCTGAAATGCATGTACTTGCTCTGCACCGTGGAAACCAGCAAGAGTTTCGGGAGTTGATTCTCTCTTCAGATGGTTAGGGTGGTTTCTTTGGGCTTTGCTGCCTGTAGAGCCACCATTATAAGATTGCCTCCCTGCTAGTGACAAGAGTTAGGACCGTTTTGGTTTGTGATGGTTGGTGTTGCTATGTTCTAAGTATATCTTTCATGTGAGTCTGTTTTATTGTGATTCTCTGTTACAAGAGTCTTTCCAAAATAACCTGATGAATTTAGGAGTTTTGATTAAGGTTTTTCATGAAGGCTTTTTCCCCTGAGTTGACCCGAATTTCCTAAGTGGATGAGGCCAGACCACGAGGGCCCGCAGGTGGCACCTGGCTGGCTCCTGACCTGAGCACAATGGGACGTGGGCTAGAGATGGCTTTGAGAAGGATTTTTGCTTCCCCGTGTTGAAGGCAGGGCTGCCCCAGCTCCCAGGGAAGGAGGCTGTGTTAGTCCTTCACCAGGGGAGTCTGCTTGGCCTTTCTTTTTTGGATGTGCTCATATCAGGAGCCAGCCACGAGCCACCTGCAGGCCCTCGTGCTCTGGCCTCATCCACTTAGGAAATTCGGGTCAACTCAGGGGGGAAAAGCCTTAATGAAAAACCTTAATCAAAACTCCTAAATTCATCAGGTTATTTTGGAAAGACTCTTTTGTAACAGAAAGAGAATCACAATAAAACAGACTCACATGAAAGATATACTTAGAACACAGCAACACCAACTCCTTTCCCAGGAGTGCAAATGATCTTGGTTCTGACAGGACCCTCTGTTGAGAGGGTTGTCTACAAGTGCATGCCGTCCACCCAATGTCTCCATCCCCAGCACCGCTAGAGGCACTCACAGAGCCCTCTCTCCAAGAACAGGAGCCCAAACTGGTACTTGTCACTTCTCACCTGGGTGTTCTGGCTGGACATCAGCTGTTGTCCAGGAGAGTGTGGGCAGTGGGAATCATTACAGCCTCTTTCTATCCTTTGGGTCACAGGTGCCATCTGACCCACTCCCCGGAGTCCTGCCCCAGTGCTGGGAGCAGAATCAGTGAAGACACAAAGAAGGGTTGGTCCAAAGGGCTAACTGACAGATGACTGAAGTCAGGAGCAGAGCTTGAGCCAGGAACATAATCTGGTCAGACGGAGGCCCTCTCTCCAGCTGACAAGAGAGACCTGGGCATCCTCACTGTGGCTTTGTGGATGTTGGGTGGAAAGTCTTCTGTGAGAAAGGCCGGCAGCCAAATCCACAGGATCATTGCAACTACTTGCAATCCTTCGGGTAAGTCTATTGAGTGTTTATCTGGATCATCACCATCATAGAAATAGTCTTTAAAGATGAACATTCTTGTGGAATAGATAAGGCAGATGCCCAGGGAAGCTCTGTGAGGTGCCCAGAGCCAGGCCATATGCCCAGGCCTCTCTCTTTCCTCTGCAAAGGACAGTGCTGTTCGCTCCATCAGTGTATTGACCCACATCTGGTTGGGACCACATCCTTGTCTTTGAAGCATAGAAAATCCAGTGCCTTGTGCCTGAGCTACTTCTGTAGGTGGTCTGAAATGCTCTTGATGGGTCTCCTTGGACTTTAGTGGTATTGCTAACTTCGGAAGTAGACCATCTTAAGGAGGGATTAGATAGAGCTCTCTGACTTGCAATATCACTCTTGGTCCTCCATTACCAGGAATTTCAACAGCTTTCATTTCTTGAGGGTTACTGAGCCAGTGACATCCTGAGTTGTCATCAGTTAGCCCTGAGTGCCTGCTAAGAGCTGATGCACAGCTTGTGGGGGCTTGGGCTTCAGACTCAGGCCAAGGAACCTGAGTTGGTCTGGCCTCAGTCCTTGCACACTCCCTGGATATCTGTGCCACCCTACACTGGATAAATGGGGTGAAGTGGTCCTCTGACTCCATATCTACTGTTTCTTGACTAGAAGACAATGATGTTTCACAGGGTATAGAGTGAAGCCAAACTGGGAAGACTCCGAGGTGACTGCGGTGTCTATAGTGCAGAACCAGGCAAGGAGAGAGCAGCTGAGAGCATCTGGGGAGCTGGCGTGGGAGCGGCACTCTATGTCAGGGCAGCCCCTCACTCCTGCTCAGTGAAAAGTCAGGATTCGGTGGGAGCTGCCTCCCAGGTGGTTCTTCCTTTCCACCTTCTCAATGACGTACATGCTAAGACACTTTGTGTGACCGAATGAGTCTCTGCCTACACAGTCTCTGTCTAGAATGATGGGATGGTCTTTGGGCTGAATGGTGACTCTACACATGTTTAGTGAATGCACACATTGTGTAGAAGGGAATTAAAAATATGTAGCATGAATGGCTTAGCAGCAACAGCAGCATGAATGGAGTTCCTACCACATGCCAGACGGTGGTGGGCAGCTGTCATGTGACATCCAATCCTCACAAGCCCTTCTAAGCAGGTGCTGTTGTAGCCTCCATTTCAGATGTGTGGAGACTAGACTTGGCAGGGGGTGACTCCCCCCAGACCACACGCGTAGAGTGACAGAGTGACCCTCAAACTCAGGCCTGCACTACTTCAGGGTCCACATCCCTCATGTGATCTGCAGCCTCTAGCTCACACATGAGGGTGGCTTTGAGGGATCGGAGGGCGTGATGGCTTCAGGAGGGCATTTAAGCAGGGCAGTTCTTGAAAATGTTTGAACTCAGATAAGTAGAGAAGAAAGGAGGGAAGTTCCAGGTAGGATGGAGGAGCAAGGGACAAACATACATAACTGGTCTGATGGATGGAGAGTGAGCAAGTTTGGTCAGAATCAAGCGGTGTTTCTCCACAGGGGTGCTGCTGGCATCAGAATGGGACAATTGTTCAGTACGTGAGACCAACCTGGACATCAGAGGGCAATTTGCGTGCTTGGAACCTTCCCATAAAATGCCAGTTGCCACTCCCAGCCTTGAGACAACCAAAAGGCTTCCACACATTTCCAAACACCCTCTAGGGAGCCCCTGGTTGAGAACCCCTAGAGCAGATGAGAGCTGGAAATCAGGGCGAGATTTGGCATCAGACTAAGGAAGGCTTTGGAAATACAGAGAAATGAGATTAGCCTCGACCTTAAGAGAAGGGGAAGTCGCTGAAGGTTTATGAGCTAGGAAAAGTGTAAGGGGAAGCACAGGGGACAGGCTGGTGTGGAGGAGGAACTGGGGAAGGGGAGACCATACTCTGATGATAGAAGACCATCGAGACGGCCAAGAATACTCGTGAGTCACCCCCACCTCCTACTGTGTCAGTCTTACGCACACATAGGAAACAGTCTAGCACCACAAACAGAAGGGGTGATAACAAGATGGATGTGAGGGTGTTTTCTAATCCACCTCCAGAGGAATCAGGACTCTGTGCTCAGGGTACTAGGGACCTAGACTATATGATACCCTGATATTATTAACAAAAAGGAAAGAAGAAAGGAAATGAGGGAAATTAGAAGAAAGATGACTAGCGGATGGGGGAGGCTTGCCAAAGATTATTTCTTTTGTTTCAGTCAGATTTATTTAAACTATCTCTAAGCCTACATCCCTTTATCCAAGAGGTCATAAAACTTTATCTTGTAAACTTCACCCCAGAATTAATTTATAAGTAAGGAACACACAGTACCAGCCATGTGTACTTGACCCAGAGATTACAGGGATCTCGAGTCCGCATTAATGGGTCCTCAGAAAACTTAGCCCTTGTCTCCAGACAGAGAAAATCACAGTCTCTGTGGGTAGAGGAAGAATCCCTCTGATACCCACACAGAAGATGCCTCAGACTGGAGTGGTCTGAGGCGATGGCCATCTCAACATGTATTCTGAAAGGGGGACGTTTCCCTGGTGAGTAAAAAGTGAAACCCAACCCCCTGCTAATCACTCAGGACCTCTGGGCATCACACTTTAGCCTGGAAAAGATGCTGCAATGGCTTGCATTCCAGTTATCAGACAGCTTCAAGAATGATATGTAGTTTTGTTTATAGGGAAAAATGCCAAGCCTCTGAGAAAATTCCCAGAACAATGATTGTAACTCATGACAAGATAGAGCATGTGAAATTTTTCTGGCGCCTTGGCCTTGATTGTTGATATAGAACCTTATGGGATTTTATTTCTCTCCTCTGAGGAAGTTGTGATTTTTTTCATCAATAATACTGGTTTTAAAAAGTGAAACTTCATGGCTCTTTTGGGAGAATTCAAAGGAATCCTAATCTGAGATCAGTATTCTAAAGAACCTCCTCTGCTCTAGTTCAGCTGGGCTGAAAATCATCATTTCCCATCCAGAGTAAGGGCTGATTTTACAGTGTATTATCATCCTGACACTGGAGTTTAAATCAGGGGGTAGGATGATGTGATCCCAATTTAACAAAATTTGAAAATTTCCCAAGTCCTACTAACTCCCACCACAATGCTGCTGCTACTGCTAAGTCGCTTCAGTTGTGTCCGACTCTGTGCGACCCCATAGACGGCAGCCCACCCAGCTCCCCCGTCCCTGGGATTCTCCAGGCAAGAACACTGGAGTGGGTTGCCATTTCCTTCTCCAATGCATGAAAGGGAAAAGTGAAAGTGAAGTCGCTCAGTTGTGTCTGACTCTTTGCGACCCCATGGACTGCAGCCTACCAGGCTCCTCCATCCATGGGATTTTCCAGGCAAGAGTATTGGAGTGGGGTGCCATCGCCCACCACAATAAGACAAAGCAAATTTTATTATGTATTTATTGAGGAACACCACTAAGGATTGGGCTTCTCTGGTGGCTCAGATGGTAAAGAATCAGCCCGCCAATGCAGGAGATGCAAGAGATGCGGGTTTTATCCCTGGGTTGGAAAGATCCCCTGGAGAAGGAAATGGCAACCCACTCCAGTATTCTTACCTGGAGAATTCCATGGACAGGGGAGCCTGGTGAGCTACAGTCCACGGGGTCACTTGAGTCGGACATGACTGAGCAACTATTACTCACTCTCACCACCCATGAATATATTCCATACTTCCAACAATTCGGAAAATTGCTGGCTATTATCTCTTCAAAAATTGACTTTGCCTTATTCTTTCTTTGCTTTACTCTGACTCTAATTGTGTGTTGATCTTCTATCTTCCGTATCTTTTAATCACTCTTTCATATTTTCCATTTTTAAATGTGTTTCAGTATTTCATTCTGGATGATACCTACTAACTTAACTTCCAATCCTCAAATTCTTTCTTTGGCTTTTTCTAATCTTCTGTTAAAAGATCTGAGTTTAGAGGAGGATTCTGTGAACACGATGAAGTAGGAAATGCCAGGAATCTATCTCTTTACCAACAATTGTACTGGCAGAATTTCTCTGGTGTACAGTTTTGGAACTCTGGAATCTGTTAAAGGCTTACAACTTTCAGGGGAAGACTTAGATGATAAATTGTGGTTAATTTTGGCGAATTTCAGCTCTTGGCACAGTAGCCGCTCACGCTCATCCACCCCAGCCACATATCAGGCAGCGTGTCTGTGCTCCTGGAGCATCCTGCACACTTCTTTGAGGAGCCAGGAAGGGCAGAAAGCACTCTGTTCTCCTGTCACCCAAGTATTAAGATCTGTTCCCAAATGTGACCTCTGGTTGCTGCTTTTGATTACAGAGCTGCCATTTAAGAGACCGGCAGCCATGGTTTTTGTATCTCTTCCATTATTGGGGACTCTTTCCCCTCCGATCAAACTGACTTCTGAGGGATTTAAAAGGCTGCCATCTCTTTTTTTCTCCAGTTTATTTATTTCTTAACCCAATTTGGGGACCCAGACATTAAAGAATAAGATACTCAAAAAACAACAGCATTTACAGGGAAAATTTGGAAGTGACCAGACATACCTAAGGAAAGTCTCAGAAAAGATATGAGGAGAACTTTACACAGCTACAGCCTATGGCAATTTAAAAAAATGAACAAATAACCAAAAACAGCAACAAAAAGCAGCAAACCCTGGGGAAGGGGGAGATTCTACTTTCCAGAGTTCCCACATTATTTAGATTCAAATGTCCATTGTTAAGCAAAATATTACAAGGTACACAAAGAAACAAGAAAGTAAGACCCATTCAAAGAAAAAATAATTCAATAGAATCTGTCCCCGAGAAAGACTGATTGGAAGATATAGTAGACCCAAACTTCAAAACAGCCATCTTAAAGATGCTTCAAGAGCTAAAGGAAGATATAGAGAAAGTGAAGAAAATGATATGTGAACAAAATGGAAATATCAACAAAGAGATAGATATGCTCAAGAGATAAATAACCTAAAAATAAACCAAAAAGAAATTCTGGAGCTGAAAATACAACAACTGAAATGAAAAATTCAGAGATTTTTTTTGAATCTCTGGTTTAGAGAAGATTGAGAAGGCAAAAGAAGGAATTCACAAACTTGAAGATGGGACAGTGGAAATTATTCAATCTGAGGAACAAAAAGAAAAAAAGATCAAACAAAAGTGAACAGAGACTAAGGGACCTGCAATGTTAATCGCTCAGTCATGTCTGACTCTTTGCGACACCATGGACTATATAGCCTGCCAAGGTTCTCGGTCGATGGGATTTCCCAGGCAAGAACTGGAGTGGATTGTGATTTCCTTCTCCAAAGGGACCTGTGGAACACCATAAAGTAGACTAACATATGCACTGTAGAAGTCTGATAAAGAGAAGGGAGAGAATATTTTTTAAAGTAATAGCTAAAACTCCTCAAATTCAACGAAAAACATAGTAAACATTCAAGAAGCTTAATAAACTTCAAGTAAGATAAACTCAAAGAGACCCATACCAATGCACATTATAATTAAAGTTTTTAAAGTCAAAGACAAGTGAAAACATCTTGACAGTAGCAAGATCCTGAAACCATCATATATGAGGAGTAAGATTGTGACCAGATTTCTCAACAGAACATTGCAAGCCAGAAGACAGCCAATATATTCAAAGTGCTTAAAAAAAAAAAAAAAAAAAAAAAAAAAAAAAAAACACCAAAAAAACAAAACCAAAAACCCTGTCAAACAAGAATCCTATATTCAGAAAAACTGTCTCTCAAAACTGAGGGAGAAGTTAACGTATCTCCAGATAAAGAAAAGTTGAGGCTGTTCATGGCCGCCAGACATGCCCTGAAAGAAATATTCAAGGGAGTCCTGCAAAGTCAAGTTAAGAGACACTAGACCATAACTTGAGCAGTATGGAGAAATAAAGGTCTTATTAAGGCTAAATACACAGGCAATTATAAAAGCAAGTGTTTTGTAAAAATGGTTATAACTGAACTTATTATTTTCTACATGATTTAAGAGGCTAGTACATTTAAAGAATAAAACAATTATTAATAGAAAAAGTATTAATACTACTGTAACTTTTGTTTATAACTCCTAATCTTGTCTTCTACACAATTTAAAAGACCAATGAACTTAAAATAATTATTAGTTTGTGTTTTGGGACACACATATATAATTTTTATTTATTTGTTTTTAATTGGAGGAAAGTTGCTTCACAATGTTGTGTTGGTTTCTTCTGTACAACAATGCAAATCAGCCATAATTATACATAGCTCTCCCTCTCAAAACTTCCTCCCCTCCCTCCATCCCACTCCTCTGGGTTATCACAGAATGCCAGGCTGGGCTCCCTGTGTTATATAGCAACTTCTCACCAACTATCTATTTTACACATAGCATATTCAAAAGCAGAGACATTACTTTGCCAACAAAGGTTTGTCTAGTCAAGGCTATGGTTTTTCCTGTGGTCATGTATGGATGTGAGAGTTGGACTGTGAAGAAGGCTGAGCACCGAAGAATTGATGCTTTTGAACTGTGGTGTTGGAGAAGACTCTTGAGAGTCCCTTGGACTGCAAGGAGATCCAACCAGTCCATTCTGAAGGAGATCAGCCCTAGGATTTCTTTGGAAGGAATGATGCTAAAGCTGAAACTCCAGGACTTTGGCCACCTCATGCGAAGAGTTGACTCATTGCAAAGAGTCAGACATGACTGAGCGACTGATCTGATCTGATCTGATCTCTGAGTATATATATATGTCAATCCTACTTTCTCCATTTGTCCCACTTTTTCCTTCTCCCACTGCATCATAAGTCTGTTCTGTATGTCTGTGTCTCCATTTCTTCCCTGCAAATAGGTTCATCAATATCATTTTTTCTAGATTCAGATCAGATCAGATCAGTTGCTCAGTCGTGTCCGACTCTTTGAGACCCCATGAATCGCAGCACGCCAGGCCTCCCTGTCCATCACCAACTCCTGGAGTTCACTCAGACTCACGTCCATCGAGTCGGTGATGCCATCCAGCCATCTCATCCTCTGGCGTCCCCTTCTCCTCTTGCCCCCAATCCCTCCCAGCATCAGAGTCTTTTCCAATGAGTCAACTCTTCGAATGAGGTGGCCAAAGTACTGGAGTTTCAGCTTTAGCATCATTTCTTCCAAAGAAATCCCAGGGCTGATCTCCTTCAGAATGGACTGGTTGGATCTCCTTGCAGTCCAAGGGACTCTCAAGAGTCTTCTCCAACACCACAGTTCAAAAGCATCAATTCTTCAGCGCTCAGCCTTCTTCACAGTCCAACTCTCACATCCATACATGACCACAGGAAAAACCATAGCCTTGACTAGACAAACCTTTGTTGGCAAAGTAATGTCTCTGCTTTTCAATATGCTATCTAGGTTGGTCATAACTTTCCTTCCAAGGAGTAAGCGTCTTTTAATTTCATGGCTGCAGTCACCATCGGTAGTGATTTTGGAGCCCAGAAAAATAAAGTCTGACACTGTTTCCACTGTTTCCCCATCTATTTCCCATGAAGTGATGGGACCGGATGCCATGATCTTCGTTTTCTGAATGTTGAGCTTTAAGCCAGCTTTTTCACTCTCCACTTTCACTTTCATCAAGAGGCTTTTGAGTTCCTCTTCACTTTCTGCCATAAGGCTGGCGTCATCTGCATATCTGAAGTTATTGATATTTCTCCCGGCAATCTTGTTTCCACCTTGTGTTTCTCCCAGTCCAGCATTTCTCATGATGTACTCTGCATATAAGTTAAATAAACAGGGTGACAATATACAGCCTTGACGAACTCCTTTTCCTATTTGGAACCAGTCTGTTGTTCCATGTCCAGTTCTAACTGTTGCTTCCTGACCTGCATACAGATTTCTCAAGAGGCAGGTCAGGTGGTCTGGTATTCCCATCTCTTTCAGAATTTTCCACACTTTATTGTGATCCACACAGTCAAGGGCTTTGGCATAGTCAATAAAGCAGAAATTGATGTTTTTCTGGAACTCTCTTGCTTTTTCCATGATCCAGCAGATGTTGGCAATTTGATCTCTGGTTCCTCTGCCTTTTCTAAAACCAGCTTGAACATCAGGAAGTTCATGGTTCACATATTGCTGAAGCCTGGCGTGGAGAATTTTGAGCATTACTTTACTAGCGTGTGAGATGAGTGCAATTGTGTGGTAGTTTGAGCATTCTTTGGCATTGCCTTTCTTTGGGATTGGAATGAAAACTGACCTTTTCCAGTCCTCTGGCCACTGCTGAGTTTTCCAAACTTGCTGGCATATTGAGTACAGCACTCTCACAGCATCATCTTTCAGGATTTGAAATAGCTCAACTGGAATTCCATCACCTCCACTAGCTTTGTTCATAGTGATGCTTTCTAAGGCCACTTGACTTCACATTCCAGGATGTCTGGCTCTAGGCCAGTGATCACACCATCGTCATTATCTGGGTCGTGAAGATCTTTTTTGTACAGTTCTTCTGTGTATTCTTGCCATCTCTTCTTAATATCTTCTGCTTCTGTTAGGTCCATACTATTTCTGTCCTTTATCAAGCTCATCTTTGCATGAAATGTTCCTTTGGTATCTCTGATTTTCTTGAAGAGATCCCTAGTCTTTCCCATTCTGTTGTGTATATGTATATATATATATATGCACAAATATACTATATTTGTTTTTTCTTTTTGATTTATTTTACTCTGTATAAAGGCTCTAGGTTCATCTGCCTCAGTAGACCTGACTCCAATTCATTCTTTTAAAGGCTGAATAATATTTATCCATTCATTTGTCAATGGACATCCATGTTGCTTCCATGTCCTAGCTATTGTAAATAGTATGCCTGTGAACATTGGAGTACGTGTGTCTTTTTCAATTATGAATTTCTCAGGGTATATATGGGGCACATATATATAAAGATGTAATTTTGTGTGGATCACAACAAGCTGTGGAAAATTCATAAAGAGATGGGAGTATCAGACCGCCTTATATATCTCCTGAGAAACCTGTATGCAGGCCAAGAAGCAACAGAACCAGACATGGAACAACTGAATGCTTCAGAGTTGGGAAAAGAGCACAACAAGGCTGTATATTGTGACCCTGCTTATTTAACTTCTATGCAAAGTACATCATGTGAAATGCAAGGATGGATGAAGCTCAGGCTGGAATCAAGATTGCTGGGAGAAACATCAACAACCTCAGATATGCAGATGATATTCCATTCTAATGGCAGAAAGTGAAGAGGAACTAAAGAGCCTCTTGATGAAGGTGAAAGAGGAGAGTGAATAAGCTGGCTTGAAACTCAACATTCAAAAAACGAACATCATGGTCTCTGGGCCCATCACTTTATGGCAAATAGAATGGGAAAAGGTAGAAGCAGTGACAGATTTTGTTTTGGCTCCAAAATCACTAGGGATGGGGATGACTGCAGCCGTGAAATTAAAAGTCACTTACTCCTTAAAATGAAAGCTATGATAAACCTAGACAGTGTATTAAAAAGCAGAGACATCACTTTGCCAACAAAGCTCTGTATGATAAAAGCTGTAGTTTTTCCAGTAATCAATGTATGGATATAAGAGTTGAACCATAAAGAAGGCTGAGCACTGAAGAACTGATGCTTTTGAACTCTGGTGTTGGAGAAGACTCTTGAGAGTCCCTTGGACTGCAAGGAGATCAAACCAGTCAATCCTAAATGAAAACAAGTCTGAATATTCATTGGAAGAATTGATGCTGAAGCTGAAACTTCAATAGTTTGGCCACCTCATGCGAAGAGCCAACTCACTGGAAAAGATTCTGATGCTGGAAAAGATTGAAGGCAAAAGGAGAAGGGGTTGGCAGAGGTTAGATAGCATCACTGACTCAATGGATTTGAATTTGAGCAAACTCTGGGAGACAGAAGAACCTGGCCTGCTACATTCTATGGGGTCACAGAGTTGGACATGTGTCAGTGACAACAACAAGAACAATTTTGTGATATCAACAATACATGAACCCAGTTAGATGTAACAAGCATATATAGAACACTCTACCCAACAAATACAGTATATACATTATTCTCAAGTCCATGTGGGACACATTCCAGTATAGATTATGTGTTAGGCCACAAATTTAGCCTCAATAGATTTTAAAACATAGATAACATACAAAGTATCTTTTCTAACTGCAACTATACGAAGTTAGAAACCAATAACAAAAGGAAAACTCACAAAGTTGTAGAAATTAAACAACATACTTTAAAATGACCAATGGATTAAAGAAGAAATCACAAGGGAAAATAAAGATGAATGAAAATGAAAATACAACATACTAAAACTTTGTGGAGAAATGTGAAAGTTGCTAATGGGGATATTTATAGATATAAGCATTTACATTAAAAAAAGAAAGAGATCAAATCCACAACTTAACTTTACAACTTAAGGCAATTAAAAAAGAAGAAAAAATTATATGTAAAGCTAGCAGAAGGAAGTAATAAAAATTGGAGCAGATACACATTAAATGGAGAATAGAAAACAATAGAGGAGACAATCAAACCAAAAGTTGATTCTTTGAGAAAAATCAACAAAACTGACAATCCTTTAGATAGATGGATCAAGACAAAAAGGAAACTCAGATTATTAAATCAGAAATGAAAGCTGTGACATTACTACCAATTCTATAGAAATAAAAAAGATTATAAGAGAATACTATAAAAGATTGTATTCCAACTGATTGGATAATCTAATGCAATGAGCAAATTCCTAAAAACACAAAACATACCAACACTAAATTAGGAAGAAATAGAAAAATACAATTAGATACATAACTAGTAAGAGTACTGAATCAGTAACCAAATATCTCCCAACAAGGGAAAAACAGTAACTTGATGATTTCACTAGTGAATTCTACAAAATATATAAAGAAGAATTATACCAAATTTTCTCAAACTTTTCCCATAAAAACTTAAAAGGAGGGAACACTTCCTAACTCATTCTGAGACCAACATTACCTTGATATCAAAGCCAAACAGAAGGTACAAGAAAAGTAAACTACAGACCAATAACTCTTATGAACACTGATGCAACAATCTTCAACAAAATACTAGCAAACATAATTCAGAAACATATTAAAGGGATTATACATCATGACCAACCAAGTGGGATTTATTCCAAGTGGGAATGCAAGGATGGTTAAACATAAATTGATCAATGTAATATATCACACCAACAGAATGAAGGAAAAAGCTTAAGTAATCATCTCAATTGATGTAGAGACAGCATCTGGCAAAATTCAACACACTTTCCTTTTAAAAACAATCAAAAAGCTAAGAATAGAAAGAAACTATCTCCACATCATAAAAGCCATATATGAAAAACCCAGAACAAACTTTGTAGCAAACAGTGAAAGACTGAAAGTTTTTACTCTAAGATAAGGAAAAAGGTAATAATACTTGCTTTCAAGACTTCTATTTAGTAATAACATAGTTCTGGAACTTTTAGCCAGAGCAATTAGATAAGAAAAAGAAATAAAAGGAATCTAAACTGGAAAAGAAGCAAAATTACCTCTATTTGCAGATGTATGATCTTATATGTAGAAAACCCTAAAGATTTCACCAAAAAGCTGTTAGAACTAATAAACAACTTCAACAAAGTAGCAGGATACCAAGTCAACAAGCAAAAAGATCAGTAGCGTTTCTATACAGGAAGAATGAACAATCTGAAAGAGAAATTACAAAATTACAATTTTACTTACAACAATATCAAAAAGAATAAAACATTTATGCACGAACTTAACTGTGGATGTAAAACACTTGTGCAATGAAAACTACAAAACATTGTGGAAAGTTAAAGAACACATAAACAAGTAGAAACACATTCATGTTCATGGACTGTAAGATTTAATATTAAAATGTCAATACTACCCAAAGTGATCCACAGATTCAATGTAATGTTTGTCAGAATCCCGTTTTTTTTTTTTTTTTTTTTTTTTGCAGAAATAGAAAAACCCATCATAAAATTTATATAGAAACTTGTACTGTGTGCTATACTTAGTTGCTCTGTCATATCTGACACTTTGTGACTCCATGGACTGTAGCCCACCAGGCTCCTCTGTCCATGGCGATTCTCCAGGCAAGAATACTGGAGTGGGGTGCCATGCCCTCCTCTAGGGGAAGCTTCCCAACCTAGGGATCAAATCCAGATCTCCTGCATTGCATGCGGATTCTACCACTGAGGTAGCCTATCCCTTCTTCAGGAGAACTTCCCAACCCGAGAATTGAACCAGGATCTCCTACATTGCAGGCAGATTCTTTACCAGCTGAGCTACCATGGAAGCCAATATAGAAGTGTAAGATACCCCCAAATAGTTAAAATAATCTTTGAGAAGAAGGAAAAAAATCAGAGAACTCACACTTCCCAATTTAAAAAATGACTACCAAACTACAGTAATCAAATAGTGTGGTATTGGGATAAAGACATTCAGTTCAGCTCAATTCAGTCACTCAGTCCTGTCCAGCTCTTTGCAACCCCATGGACTGCACCACGCCAGGATTCCCTGTCCATCACCAACTCCCAGAGCTTACTCAAACTCAGGTCCATTGAGTCGGTGATGCCATCCAACCATCTCATCCTCTGTTGTCCCCTTCTCCTCCAACGTTCAATCTTTCTCAGCATCAGGGTCTTTTCTAGTGGGTCAGTTCTTTGCATCTGGTGGCCAAAGTATTGGAATTTCAGTTTGTGCATCAGTCCTTCCAGTGAATATTCAGGACTGATTTCCTTTAGTACTAACTGGTGTGATCTTCTTGCAGTCCAAGGGACTCTCAAGAATCTTCTCTAACACCACAGTTCAAAAGCATCAATTCTTTGGTGCTCAGCTTTCTTTATAGTCAAATTCTCACTGTAAAAACCATAGCTTTCACTAGATGGACCTTTGTTGGCAAAGAAATGTCTCTGCTTTTTAATATACTGTCTAGGTCGGTCATAACTTTTCCTCCAAGGAGCAAGCATCTTTTATTTTCATGGCTTAGTCACCATCTGCAGTGATTTTGGAGTAAAAAAAAAAAGTCACTGTTTCCATTGTTTCCCCATTTATTTGCCATGAAGTGATGGGATCAGATGTCATGATCTTAGTTTTCTAGAGAATGTTGAGTTTTAAGCCAAGTTTTTCACTCTCCTCTTGCACCTTCATCAAGGGGCTCTTTAGTCCTTCTTCACTTTCTGCCATAAGGGTGGTGTCATCTGCATATCTAAGGTTATTGATATTTCTCTCAGCAATCTTGATTCCAGCTCATGTTTCTTCCAACCCAGCATTTCGCATGATGTACTCTGCATATAAGTTAAATAAACAGGGTGACAATATACAGCCTTGATGTACTTCTTTCCCAATTTGGAACCAGTCTGTTGTTCCATGTCCAGTTCTAGCTGTTGCTTCTTGACATGCATACAGATTTCTCAGAAGGCAGAAATGGTGGTCTGGTACACCCATCTCTTTCAGAATTTTCCACAGTTTATTGTGATCCACACAGTCAAAGGCTTTGGCATAGTCAATAAAGCAGAAGTAGATGTTTTCTGGAACTCTCTTGCTTTTTCAATGATCCAGCAGATGTTGGCAATTTGATCTCCGGTTCCTTTGCCTTTTCTAAATCCAGCTTGAACAGTTGGAAGTTCATGGTTCACATACTGTTGAAGCCTGGTTTGGAGAATTTTGAGAATTACCTTGTGAGATGAGTACAACTGTGTAGTTGTTTGAACATTCTTCTGCATTGCCCTTCTTTGGGACTGGAATTAAAACTGACCTTTTCCAGTCCTGTGGCCACTGCTGAGTTTTCTAAATTTGCTGGCATATTGAGTGCAACACTTTCACAGCATCATCTTTTAGTACTTAGCTCAACTAAGTACTTAGCTAGACTAAGTACTTAGCTCAACTTAGCTATTTTAGGAAATAGCCTAACTGGAATTCCATCACCTCCACTAGCTTTGTTCGTTGTGATGCTTCCTAAGGCTCACCTGACTTTACATTCCAGGATGTCTGGCTCTAGGTGAGTAATCACACCATCATGATTATCTGGGCGTGAAGTTCTTTTTTGTATAGTTCTTCTGTGTATTCCTGCCACCTCTTCTTAATATCTTCTGCTTCTGTTATGTCCATACCATTTCTGTCCTTTATTGAGCCCATCTTCACATGAAATGTCCCCTTGATATCTCTAATTTTCTTGAAGAGATCTCTTGTCTTTCCCATTCTATTGTTTTCCTTTATTTCTTTGCATTATTCACTGAGGAAGGCTTTCTTATCTCTCCTTGCTATTCTTTGGAACTCTGCATTCAGATGGGCATATCTTTCCTTTTCTCTTTTGCCTTTAGCTTCTCTTCTTTTCTCAGCTATCTGTAAGGCCTCCTCAGGCAACCATTTTGCCTTTTTGCATTTCTTTTTCTTGGGGATGGTCTTGATCACTGCCTCCCGTCCAATGTCATGAACCTTCAGGCCCTCTGTCTATCAGATCTAAGCCCTTCAATCTATTTGACATTAGAATCTATAAAGACATTAATAAAAACCAATAAAATAGGGATTTGATGAATAAACACTTGTCTATACAGTCAAATGATTTTTGACAAGGGTTCCAAAACCATTTAATGGGTAAATAGCAGTCTTTTCAACAACAGCGCAGGGAAAACTGGATCAGATCAGATCAGTTGCTCAGTCATGTCCGACTCTTTGCAATCCCATGAATCGCAGCACGCCAGACCTCCTTGTCCATCACCAACTCCCGGAGTTCACTCAGACTCACGTCCATCGAGTCGCTGATGCCATCCAGCCATCTCATCCTCTGTCGTCCCCTTCTCCTCTTGCCCCCAATCCCTCCCAGCATCAGAGTCTTTTCCAATGAGTCAACTCTTCGCATGAGGTGGTCAAAGTACTGGAGTTTCAGCTTTAGCATCATTCCTTCCAAAGAAATCCCAGGGCTGATCTCCTTCAGAATGGACTGGTTGGATCTCCTTGCAGTCCAAAGGATTCTCAAGTGTCTTCTCCAACACCACAGTTCAAGAGCATCAATTCTTTGGCCCTGAGCCTTCTTCACAGTCCAACTCTTACATCCATACATGACCACAGGAAAAACCATAGCCTTGACTAGACAAACCTTTGTTGGCAAAGTAATGTCTCTGCTTTTCAATATGCTATCTAGGTTGGTCATAACTTTCTTTCCAAGGAGTAAGCTTCTTTTAATTTCATGGCTGCAGTCACCATCGGTAGTGATTTTGGAGCCCCCAAAAATAAAGTCTGACACTGTTTCCACTGTTTCCCCATCTATTTCCCATGAAGTGATGGGACCGGATGCCATGATCTTCGTTTTCTGAATGTTGAGCTTTAAGCCAGCTTTTTCACTCTCCACTTTCACTTTCATCAAGAGGCTTTTGAGTTCCTCTTCACTTTCTGCCATAAGGCTGGCGTCATCTGCATATCTGAGGTTATTGATATTTCTCCCAGCAATCTTGACTCCAGTTTCTGTTTCTTCCAGTCCAGCGTTTCTCATGATGTACTCTGCATATAAGTTAAATAAACAGGGTGACAATATACAGCCTTGACGAACTCCTTCTCCTATTTGGAACCTGTCTGTTGTTCCATGTCCAGTTCTAACTGTTGCTTCCTGACCTGCATATAGGTTTCTCAAGAGGCAGATCAGGTGGTCTGGTATTCCCATCTCTTTCAGAATTTTCCACAGTTTATTGTGATCCACAGAGTCAAAGGCTTTGGCATAGTCAATAAAGCAGAAATTGATGTTTTTCTGGAACTCTCTTGCTTTTTCAATGACCCAGCTGATGTTGGCAATTTGATCTCTGGTTCCTCTGCTTTTTCTAAAACCAGCTTGAACATCAGGAAGTTCATGGTTCACATATTGCTGAAGCCTGGCTTGGAGAATTTTGAACATTACTTTACTAGCGTGTGAGATGAGTGCAATTGTGTGGTAGTTTGAGCATTCTTTGGCATTGCCTTTCTTTGGGATTGGAATGAAAACTGACCTTTTCCAGTCCTGTGACCACTGCTGAGTTTTCCAAATTTGCTGGCATATTGAGTGCAGCACTTTCACCTTTTCCCCATGAACAGTATGAAAAGGGAAAACTGGATAGCCACATGAAAAAGTATGAAATTGAATCCTTATCTCAAAATCATATACAAAAATTAACTCAAAATGGATCAAGGACTTAAATGTATTAATAAGCTCTAAAGCAAAAAAACCTATTAGAAGAAAACATAAGACAAAAGGTTGATGACATTAGTCTTGGCAATAAATTCTTGGATAGGATAACAGATCCATGTTAATAAAAGAAAAATAGACAAATTGGACTTTATCAAAACTGAATATTTTCATCATTGAAAGATACCATTGACAGAGCAGAAAAGGAACCCACAGAATAGGAGAAAATACTTGTAAGTTGTGTATCTAACTGGTAATTGATTTATATCTGGAACATATAAATAATTCCAAAAATTCAAAACAGAGACCAAGCAATCCAATTTTAACATGGGCAATGGTTTTGAACAGATAGTTCACCAAAGAAAATATACAAATAGCCAATATGTGCATTAAAAAACTCTCAACATCACTTATCATTCAGTTCAGTTCAGTCACTCAGTCATGTCCGACTCTTTGAGACCCCATGAATCACAGCACGCCAGGCCTCCCTGTCCATCACCAACCCCCGGAGTTCACTCAGACTCACATCCATCGAGTCAGTGATGCCATCCAGCCATCTCATCCTCTGTCGTCCCCTTCTCCTCCTGCCCCCAATCCCTCCTAGCATCACAGTCTTTTCCAAGGAGTCAACTCTTCGCATGAGGTGGCCAAAGTACTGGAGTTTCAGCTTTAGCATCATTCCTTCCAAAGAAATCCCAGGGCTGATCTCCTTCAGAATGGACTGATTGGATCTCCTTGCACGCCAAGGGACTCTCAAGAGTCTTCTCCAACACCACAGTTCAAAAGCATCAATTCTTTGGCGCTCAGCTTTCCTCACAGTCCAACTCTCACATCCATACATGACCACTGGAAAAACCATAGCCTCGACTAGACGGACATTTGTTGGCAAAGTAATGTCTCTGCTTTTCAATATGCTATCTAGGTTGGTCATAACTTTCCTTCCAAGGAGTAAGCGTCTTTTAATTTCATGGCTGCAGTCACCATCTGCAGTGATTTTGGAGCCCAAAAAAGATAAAGTCTGACACTGTTTCCACTGTTTCCCCATCTATTTCCCATGAAGTGATGGGACCAGGTGCCGTGATCTTCGTTTTCTGAATCTTGAGTTTTAAGCCAACTTTTTCACTCTCCTCTTTCACCTTCATCAAGAGGCTTTTTGTTCCTCTTCACTCTCTGCCATAATGCTGGTGTCATCTGCATATCTGAGATTATTGATATTTCTCCCAGCAATCTTGATTCCAGCTTGTGCTTCTTTCACTTATCATTGCTGCTGCTACTGCTGCTAAACTGCTTCAGTTGTGTCTGACTCTATGTGACCCCATAGACGGCAGCCCACCAGGCTCTCTGTCCCTGGGATTCTCCAGTCAAGAACACTGGAGTGGGTTGCCATTTCCTTCTCCAATGCATGAAAATGAAAAGTGAAAGTGAAAAGTGGAAGTGAAGTCATTCAGTCGTGCCCGACTCTTAGCAACCCCATGGACTGCAGCCTACCAGGCTCCTCCGTCCAAGGGATTTTCCAGGCACGAGTACTGGAGTGGGGTGCCATTGCCTTCTCTGCCACTTATCATTAGCAGAATGTAAATCAAAACTATAATGAGATACTACCTTATACACATCAGTATGGCTACTATTAAAAGAACAGAAAGCAACACATGTTGGTGAGGATATGATGACATTGGAATACTTGTATAATATTAGCAGGGATGTAAAATGGTATAGCTACTGTGAGAAGTGATATAGCTAGCTGTATGGTGATTCCTCAAAAATTTAAAAATAGAATTAGCATATGATTCACTAATTCCACTTCTGGATATTTATCCCAAAGAATTGAAAGTGGGATCTTGCAGAGATATTTGTACACTTGTGATGATAGCATCATTGTTCACAGTAGCTCAAATGTAGAAGCAACCGAAGTGCCCAGAGACAGATGAATAGATAAGCAAAACGTGATTCATGCATAAAATGGAATATTACATAGTCTTAAAAAAGAAGGAAATTCCACAATGTGTGGCAACACGGATAAATCTTGAGAACATTATGCTAAGTGAAATAAGCCAATCACAGAAGGACAAATACTGTATGGTTCCACTTAAATAAGATACTTAAAGTAGTTAAATTGTTAGAGACAGAAAGTAGAATAGTGGTTGCCAGGAGCTGGAGAAAGGGGAGAATGGGGAGTTATTGTTTACCGGGCCTAGAGTTTCAGTTATACCAAGATGAAAAAAGTTATTGGGATGGATGTTGGTGACGGCTGCATGAGACTGTGAATCTAGTCAAACCTCTAAATGATACACTTTAAAATGGTTAAATGGTGAACTTTATGTTATGTGTATATACCACCATAAACTATTTTAAAAGAAGGAAATGCTGATGACATGGATTTGAAGACATTATGCTAAGTGACTTAAGCCATACATAAAAGGGGAAATATTATATGGTTTCAGTCACATAAAGTACCTAGAGCACTCAATCCATAGAGACATGAAGTAGAATGTTGGTTTCCAGGGGATGGAGAGGAGTCAGTATTCAAAGGGTACAGAGTTTCAGTACTGTTTGAAAGAGTATTGAAAAGGATACCAAAAGGTATCCATTTGGGAAGATGGAAAAGTTCAGGAGGTGATTATGGCTGACGATGGTGATTTTGGCTCTTGACAATAAGAATATACTTAATGCCACTGAACTGTATGCCTAAAAATGATCTAAATGGTAAATTTCAAACATGGGAGTAACATAAATGTCCATTGACAGAAGAATGGATAAAGATGTGGTACATGTATACAAGGGAATATTACCCAGCCACTAAAAAGAATGGAATAATGCCATTTGCAGCAGCATGGATGGACCTAGACAGTGCCATACTGAGTGCAGTAAGTCAGACAGAGAAGGAGAAGTATCATATGACACCCCCTTTTATGTGGAATCTAAAAAGAAATGATACAAATGAACTTACAAAAGAGAAAGAGACTCACAGACTTAGAAAATGAACTTACAGTTGCTGGGGGTAAGGGATAGTTAGGGACTTTGGAAAGGTCATGCTCACACTGCTGTATTTAAAATGGATAACCAACAAAGACTTATTGTAAAAGACATGGAATTCTGCTCAATGTTATGTGCCAGGCTGACTGGGAGAGGAATTTGGGGGAGAATAAATACAAGTATATGTATGGCTGAGTCCCTTTGCTGTTCACCTGAAACTATCACAGCATTGTTAATTGGCTCAACACCAATACAAAATGTTTTTGGTGTTAAAAAAATAAATGGTAAGTTTCATGTTATGTTATATTTTACAAAATAATACAGTATACTAACGCATATATATGGAATTTAGAAAGATGGTAACGATGACCCTATATGCGATACAGCAAAAGAGACACAGATGTATAGAGCAGACTTTTGGATTTTGTAGGAGAAGAAGAGGGTGGGATGATCTGAGAGAATAGCATTGAAACATGTATATTATCATATGTGAAACAGATCATCAGTCCAGGTTCGATGCGTGAGACAGGGTGCTCAGGGCTGGTGCACTGGGATGACCCTGAGGGATGGGATGTGGGGGGAGGAGGTTTCAGGATGGGAACACATATACACCCATGGCTGATTCATGTCAATGTATGGCAAAAACCACTACAATATTGTAAAGTAATTAGCCTCCAATTAAAATATTTTTTTTTAAAAAAGTAAGTAAAAAAGATATGAGTTTTAAATTTTGATTAAGCTTTAAAAATTATTCCTAGAAGTTCTGTTTGGTTCTATTTTAAATTTTCTATGTCAGTTTTATAGTTTCCTATTCTCTGCAGATAACTTTCCTGCAGATATTTTTTAAGCTTTAAATATCTTTTAACATCATAGACACAGTTATTTTGTAATCTGTGTCTTATGTTTTTAACACTGGACTTTTTTGTAGGTCAGTTTCTGCTGTCCATTGTTTCTGCTGGCTCTCACTGTGGTGTGTTTTTCCTTATGGGGTTGGTTATTTTTTATTGTATGCTGCTCATTTTCCTTGCAAAAATATTTGTGAGATGAAATGCTTTCTTTCAAAATTTGCATTTGTTTCTGCAAGTTGTCTGGGGTTACTGCCAGCCAAAGGCCACTTTAAACCAAATTCACTTTTGAGTTTACTTTGGGATCTCCATAAACGTCTACTTATGACTACAAATTTTTAGAGGATTCCCTCCTTCCATTCTGCTCAGTGCCTCAGCAACTCTCATTTAGCTTGCTAATTCATCTTTTTTCCTGAAAGTAGCTTTTCAGGTTCGTAGAATACTGTGGGAGATTCTCCTATTACACTTTTGACTTTTGCCCCTTCACCATCAAGAGACCAAACAAAGTTCAGATTTGCTTGGATCAAAAAATGCACTTGGAGCAAAAACAACTCCAGTACTGCTCTCACTGCTCTAGGCCTCAATCCCTCTTTCCTTAGACTTTTGTACTGTTAATTCTTTACTACTAGGTTGAAACATAGGAATTATTATCAGTTGGCCATTTTTTGGCTGTCACAAGGTGAATCTAGTAAATATAATATTTAGCCAAATTTTGGATAGTTCTTCTGTTTTATCCAGCATTTTAAATTGTCTTCAGCAGGAAGATTGGCCTGAATAACCTAGTCTGCCAAATTCCCAGAAATGGAGTCTATCTTTCAGCTGTCCCTGATGATGCTTGTGGGAAGACTTCCCTTTCCAAAGCCAGCTCACTCATGTGTAATCTCTGGAAACTTTCTCCTACGGATTATCTCCTTACTTGGGTGATCACAATTTCTCTGTTTCAGCTAATTCCTTCTTTTCTGCCTTTTTTGGTTAATAGTTTATGTTGCTTTCTTCACAAGAAAACTTTTTCAGCAAGTGGGAATGACCTTCTCTTTCTCACAATGTACCTTCTAGTCACTGGAGAGAGTAAAGCAGGAAAGAGAAAGATGACAAAAAACCAGAAATAGATGAAAAAGGAAACACAGCTGAAAGGCAAAAAAGGCTGTTATGAAAGGCTAATGTGAATAAAATCCAGGGCTATGGCCATGTTGTTGGCTAACAGCAGCCAGTTCCATTTGGAGCAGAATCACAGGAAAAAGATCTCCAAAAAAGAAACAAAATTGAGAGATTACTGGATGTGTACCGGATGTGTGTAAACATTTTGAGAGGAGAATTATCAGAAGTGAAGCTAGTGAATAACTAAACAAAATAATGACAACATACCTACAAGTACTTCTAAACAAACAAACAAAAAATAAAGCCATTATAAACTCTGGTAAAAATTAAAGCAGTAAGTAAAGAAAAGATGGTCATAATCATTGTGCACATGGCTCATCTATAAATAATATTTACAAAGCCATGACTATGAATATGGAAATTGGTTTACTGTGAAAAAAACTATATTAAGACAATGGGGGAATGTACACATAGTTGAGGGGTGGTGTGAAGTGAAAGTGAAAGTCACTCAGTCATGTCCGTCTCTCTGTGACCCCATAGACTATACAGTCCATGGAATTCTCCAGGCCAGGATACTGGAGTGGGTAGCCTTTCCCTTCTCCAGGGGATCTTCCCAACCCAAGGATCAAACCTAGGTCTCACGCATTGCAGGCAGATTCTTTACCAGCTGAGCCACAAGGGAAGGCCATGAATGCTGGAGTGGGTAGCCTATCCTTTCTCCAGGGGATCTTTCTGACCCAGGAATTGACCCGGGGTCTCCAGCATTGCAGGCGGATTCTTTACTAACTGAGCTATGAGGGAAGTGGGAGGTTTCAGTTCAGTTCAGTCGCTCAGTCGTGTCCGACTCTTTGTGACCCTATGAATCGCAGCATGCCAGGCCTCCCTGTCCATCACCAACTCCCGGAGTTTACTCAAACTCACGGCCATTGAGTCAGTGATGCCATCCAGTCATCTCATCCTCTGTCGTCCCCTTTACCTCCTGCCCCCAATCCCTCCCAGCATCAGAGTCTTTTCCAATGAGTCAATTCTTGGCATGAGGTGGCCAAAGTACTGGAGTTTCAGCTTTAGCATCATTCCTTCCAAAGAACACCCAGGGCTGATCTCCTTTAGAATGGACTGGTTGGATCTCCTTGCTGTCCAAGGGACTCTCAAGAGTCTTCTCCAACACCACAGTTCAAAGGCATCAATTCTTTGGTGCTCAGCTTTCTTTATAGTCCAACTCTCACATCCATATATGACCACTGGAAAAACCAGAGCCTTGACTAGACGGACCTTTGTTGGCAAAGTAATGTCTCTGCTTTTCAGTATGCTATCTAGGTTGGTCATAACTTTCCTTCCAAAGAGTAAGCGTCTTTTAATTTCATGGCTGCAATCACCATCTGCAGTGATTTTGGAGCTCAAAAAAATAAAGTCTGACACTGTTTCCCCATCTATTTCCTATGAAGTGATGGGACCCGATGCCATGATCTTCGTTTTCCGAATGTTGAGCTTTAAGCCAAAATTTTCACTCTCCTCTTTCACTTTCATCAAGAGGCTTTTTAGTTCCTCTTCACTTTCTGCCATAAGGGTGGTGGCATCTGCATATCTGAGGTTATTGATGTTTCTCCTGGCAATCTTGATTCCAGCTTTTGCTTCCTCCAGCCCAGCGTTTCTCACGATGTACTCTGCATATAAATTAAATAAGCAGGGTGACAGTATACAGGCTTGATGTATTCCTTTTCCTATTTGGAACCAGTCTGTTGTTCCATGTCCAGTTCTAACTGTTGCCTCCTGACCTGCATATAGGTTTCTCAAGATGCAGGTCAGGTGGTCTGGTTTTCCCATCTCTTTCAGAATTTTCCACAGTTTATTGTGATCCACAGAGTCAAAGGCTTTGGCATAGTCAATAAAGCAGAAATAGATGTTTTTCTGGAACTCTCTTGCTTTTTCAATGATCCAGCGGATGTTGGCAATTTAAGAGACTTAAATTCTTGTTTTCCATTTGGGGAAGTGAATAAGTAGTATCTAAATCAGTGCAGATGGTGATTGCAGCCATGAAATTAAAAGACGCTTACTCCTTGGAAGGAAAGTTATGACCAATCTAGATAGCATATTAAAAAGCAGAGACATTTCTTTGTCACCAAAGGTCCGTTTAGTCAAGGCTATGGTTTTTCCAGTGGTCATGTACAGATGTGAGAGTTGGACTGTGAAGAAAGCTGAGCCCTGAAGAATTGATGCTTTTGAAATCTGGTATTGGAGAAGACTCTTGAGAGTCCCTTGAACTGCAAGGAGATCAAGAAGATCCAACCAGTCCATCCTAAAGGAGATCAGTTCTGGGTGTTCATTGGAAGGACTGATGCTGAAGCTGAAACTCCAATACTTTGGCCACCTGATGCAAAGAGCTGACTCATTGGAAAAGACCCTGATGCTGGGAAAGATGGAGGGCAGGAAGAGAAGGGGACAACAGAGGATGAGGTGGTTGGATGGCATCACTGACTCAATGGACATGGGTTTGGGTGGACTCCGGGAGTTGGTGATGAACAGGGAGGCCTGGCATGCTGCAATTCATGGGTCTGCAAAGATTTGGACATGACTGAGCAACTGAACTGAACTGAATTGAAACCTAAAATATAAAAATGATAAACAATATTATAAATACAAATCCTTTGTATTTCTGCATTGTCTTTGTAACCTCTCCTTTTTCATTTCTAATTTTGTTGATTTGATTCTTCTCTCTCTCTCTTTTTTTTCTTTTGATGAGTTTGGCTAAAAGTTTGTCAATTTTGTTTATCTTCTCAAAAACCAGCTTTTACTTTTGTTAATCTTCACTACTGTTTCTTTTTGTCTTCCATTTATTTCTTCTCTGAGCTTGATGATTTCTTTCCTTCTGCTAATTTTGGGGTTTTTTTATTCTTCTTTTCCCAATTGTTTAGGTGTAAAGTTAGGCTTTACACCTAAAGCCTTTATTTAATACTTTTCCTGTTCCTTGAGATAGGGTTGTATTGCTATAAACTTCCTTCTTAGAACTGCTTTTGCCTGCATCCCATAGGTTTTGAGTTGTTGTATTTTCATTGTCATTTGTTTCTAGGAATTTTTTTCCCTTTTGATTTCTTCAGTAACTTTATTTATATCAGTTTATATTTATTTATATATATTTATATATCTTTATTTATATTTATATCAGTTCATTATTTAGAAAAGTATTGTTTAATTTCCATGTGTTTGTGTTTTTTACAGTTTTTTTTTTTCATAGTTGATATCTAGTCTCATAGCATTGTGGTCAAAAAAGATGCCTGATATGATTTCAATTTTCTTAAGTTTACTGGGGCTTGATTTGTGACCTAAGATGTGATATATCTTGGAGAACGTTCTGTGTGCACTTGAGAAGAAAGTGTATTCTTTTGCATTTGGATGCAATGTCTTGAAGATATCAATGAAATTCATCTGAGCTAATGTATCATTTAAGACTTGTGTTTCCTTAAAATTAATTTTCTGTTTGATGATCTGTCCATTGGTATAAGTAGGGTATTAACGTCTCCTACTATTATTGTGTTACTGTCAATTTCTCCTTTTATCTCTATTAGTGTTTGTCTTATGTATTGAGGTGCTCCTGTGTTGGGTGCACAGATATTTACAATTGTTATGTCTTCCTCTTGGATTGATCCCTTGATCATTATGTAGTGTGCTTCCTTATATCTTGTAATATTCTTTATTTTAAGGTCTTTTTTTTTTCTGATATGAGGATTGCTACTCCAGCTTTATTTTGATTTCCATTTGCATGGAATATATTTTTCCATTCTCTCACTTTCAGTCTATATGTGTCTTTAGGTCTGAATTGGGTTTCTTGTAGACAGCAATATATGAGTCTTGTTTTTGTATCCAATCTGTGTCTTTTGGTTGGAGCAATTAATCCACTTACATTTAAAGTAATTATTGATATAAACCTATATGCAGAGTACATCATGAGAAACACTGGGCTGGAAGAAGCACAAGCTGGAATCAAAATTGCCAGGAGAAATATCAATAACCTTAGATATGCAGATGACACCAACCTTATGGCAGAAAGTGAAGAGGAACTAAAAAGCCTCTTGATGAAAGTGAAAGAGGAGAGTGAAAAAGTGGGCTTAAAGCTCAACGTTCAGAAAACGAAGATCACGGCATCGGTCCCATCACTTCATGGGAAATAGATGGGGAAACAGTGGAAACAGTGTCAGACTTTATTTTTTGGGGCTCCAAAATCACTGCAGATGGTAATTGCAGCCATGAAATTAAAAGACGCTTACTCTTTGGAAGGAAAGTTATGACCAACCTAGATAGCATATTGAAAAGCAGAGACATTACTTTGCCAACAAAGGTCCGTCTAGTCAAGGCTCTGGTTTTTCCAGTGGTCATGTATGGATGTGAGAGTTGGACTGTGAAGAAAGCTGAGCACTGAAGAATTGATGCTTTTGAACTGTGGTGTTGGAGAAGACCCTTGAGAGTCCCTTGGACAGCAAAGAGATCCAACCAGTCCATTCTAAAGGAGATCAGCCCTGGGTGTTCTTTGGAAGGAATGAGGCTAAAGTTGAAACTCCAGTACTTTGGCCACCTTATGTGAAGAGTTGACTCATTGGAAAAGACCCTGATGCTGGGAGGGATTGGGGGCAGGAGGAGAAAGGGACGACAGAGGATGAGATGGCTGGATGGCATCACCCACTCGATGGACATGAGTTTGAGTAAACTCTGGGAGTTGGTGATGGACAGGGAGGCCTGGCGTGCTGCAATTCATGGGGTCGCAAAGAGTCGGACACAACTGAGCGACTGAACTGAACTGATGTTGCTGTTGTCCTTTTCTTAATTGTTTGTGGTTTCCTTTTGTAGATCTTTTTCTTCTTCTCTTGTATTTCCTGACTATATAAGTCTCTTTAACATTTGTTGTAAATCGAGTTTGGTGGTACTGAATTAATTTAACTTTCAAGTGCTAGTGTTAGTCGCTCAGTCATTTCCGACTCTTTGCGACCCCATGGACTGCAGCCCACCAGGTTCCTGTGTCCATGAGATTTTCCTGGCAAGGATACTGGAATGGGTTGCCATTTCCTTCTCCAACAAGTTCATGCAACTACCACACAAAAACAGTATTAGTCAAAAGAAAAGCCAATACCCAGCCAAAACACAGTATTCATTTTTTTAATCTATTAAATTGACAAAGATTATCTCATCATTAGCAAGGGTACAAGGAAATGAACGCTAACCTCTGGTGAGGTACAATATTTAGAGGCACAAGTTCCTAACTTTTGACCAGGGTTCTTAACTACATATATTGTACAACATATGTATAGAATGTTTGGTGCAAGCATCTATACCAGAAAAGATAAAACTGAAATACTCAAATATCCAACAATAAGGTACTGCTGAGGTGTGGCAGAGTAGAATACTGTGCAGTTACTAATGTTGCAGACTTTCACTTGTCTGTAAAGGTTTTGATTTCTCCATCAATATTGAATGAGAACCTTGCATGGTAGAGTAATCTTGGTTGTAGATTTTTCCCTTTCAGTACTTTAAATATATCCTGCCATTCCCTTCTGGCCTGCAGTTTCTGCTGAATGATCAGCTGTTAAATGTATGGGGTTTTCTTTGTATGTTACTTGTTGCTTTTCCCTTGCTGCTTTTAACATTCTTGCTTTGTGTTTAATCTTTGCTAGTTTGATTAATATGTGTCTTGGGGTGTTTTTCTTTGGGTTTATTCTGTATGGGACTCTTTGAGCTTCTTGGGCTTGATTGACTATTTCCTTTTCCATGTTGGGGAAATTTTCAACTATAATCGCTTCAAAAATTTTCTCATACACTTTCTTTTTCTCTTCTTCTGAGACTCCTATAATTTGAATATTGGTGCATTTAATATTGTCACGGAGGTCTCTGAGACTATCCTCAGTTCTTTTCATTCTTTTTACCTTATACTGCTTTTTAGCAGCTATTTCCACAACTTTATCTTTCAGCTCATGGATCTGTTCCTCTGCTTCAGATATTCTGCTATTGATTCCTTCTAGAGTATTTTTAATTTCAGTAATTGCATTCTTTGTCTCTCTGTGTTTGTTCTTTAATTCTTCTAGGTCTTTGTTAATTGATTCTTGCATTTTCTCCACTCTATTTTCAAGGTTTCAGATCATCTTTACTATCATTATTCTGAATTATTTTTCAGGTAGTTTGCCTATTTCCTCTTCATTTATTTGGATTTTGTGTTTCTAGGTTGCTCCTTCATTTGTGCACTATTTCTCTGCCTTTTCATTATTTATTAAGTTATTGTGTTTGAGGTCTCATTTTCCCAGTCTTCAAGGTTGAGTTCTTTCTTCCTTTTGGCTTCTGCCCTGGGAAGATTGGTCCAGTGATTTGTGTAAGCTCCCTGTAGGGCATGACTTGTGCTTGCATTCTGGTGGGAGGAGGTGAGTTTTTTTTTTTTTTTTTTTTTTTTTTTTATCCGATGGGCAGGATTGAGTGAGTCTGCTGATGTGTGGGTTTGCATTTTTGTCTTGTTTGTTATTTGGATGCGGCATCTTGCACAGGATACTACTGGCAATTGGGTGATGCTGGGTCTCGTATACAAATGGCTGCCTTTGTGGGAGTTCTCACTATTTGATACTCCCTAGAGTTAGGAGTACTCTGGTAGTCTAGGTCTTGGAGTTAGTGCTCCCACTCCAAAGGCTCAGGGCTTGGTCTCTGGCCAGAAATTGAAATTGAAATTCCACAGGTGCTTTGTAATGGCATTAAATGGAATTAAAATAAATACCCCAAAACAAAAAACAAAAGATGCACCCCAGAAAAATGGCAATTGCAAAATCAGGCAAATAATAGCTGAAATAATGGAATATACACCCATAAGCAAAATCAAAACAGTCCAAAAATAAATAAATAAATACCCAGAGGGATGGAATGGGGAGGGAGGAGGGAGGAGGGTTCAGGATGGGGAACACATGTATACCTGTGGTGGATTCATTTTGATATTTGGCAAAACTAATACAATTATGTAAAGTTTAAAAATAAAATAAAATTAAAAAAAAATAAATAAAGCACAATAGATTGACCCAGTGAACAAAGGAAACCAAAATGATATCCACCAGTTAAAAACAAAATTAACTAAAGCACAAACTGGAAACCAAAACTAAAGCAAGGTGCCAACTGGGGAATAAAGCAATGAAAACAAAACAAATTAACAAATATGGTGAGAAAAAGAAAGAAAGAAAGAATAGAAACGCAAAGTTAAATAGAGGTAGATAAAGATTTATATATATTAAAGATTAACTGCAAGGGGAAAAGGAGTCTGCCTAGTTGATTGTGTGGATTTAATCTGCAGCTTATACAGCTGGTGGGAAGGTTTTGGGTCTTCTTCCTTAGCCACAGTGCCCCTGGGTTTCAATTGTGGTTCATCCAAACCCCTGTGGATGATCCATCTCTGCATGTGGATCATCCACAGGGGTTTGCTCCTGAGGCTGCCCTGGAGGACTTGTGTCTTCTCCAGTGAGTGCCAGGAGTAAGGGTGGTGCAGCTTCTCGGGACTCAAGGGCCCTGGCAGCACAAGGTACTCAGGGGAGTTGGCAGCAAGGGCAGCAGGAAATATGGTGCTCTAGAAGGGTATGGCAACCAACTCCAGTATTCTTGCCTGGAGAATCCCCCAGAAAGAGAAGCCTGGCAGGCCACAGTCCACAGGGTCTCAAAAAGTTGAATACATCTGAAATGATTCTGCATGTACAGACACAGGACTTTTTTCTAGCCTGTGGTAGCTCTGCCCCAGTGAGGACTGAGTGTGAGGGTGTCACAGCTGCTTGGGTCACAGGGACCTTGGAGGTGCCAAGTATGCAGGGACACAGACTGCCTCAGCTACAGAAGGTATGGCCCTCTCAGAATCTTTTTCCAGCCTCTGGCAGCTGGTGATCAGAGGCCTCTTTGGATAGTCCTTTTCCATTGCTCTGCCTGTCCAGGCATTTAAAGAGGTCCCTTGCCTGGGGTCCTTCTCTGTTGCTCGGTGAGTCAGACATATAAAGGGGCTCCCCTTGTCTGGGGTTCTACTCTGGTGTTTCCATGCGTCAGGCAATCGAGGGGCCAGCCTCTCTATTGTTCAGCTGCTGGCGCTGGCATGTGGGTAGAGATAGGCTCTCCCAGTGATGGCTCCACCCCCTACCTGTGACTCAGCAGCCATTGCTTCCATGGCTGCCTGGCTTTCCTCCACAGGCATTTCCCACCACAATCTCCTCCCTCACATCCCCTTGGGCTGTCTCCCCGCAGTCAACAGCAGATCTTTCTCTGGGATTGCTCCACAATCCCTACACTCCAGCTCCCAGCTGCTGTGCTTTCTAGGGGACCTGCATCCCTGTCTGGGTATGGCTGCAGCTAGGATCGTCTGTGTGATTCTCAATCCATTTAAGCTGCCACAGATCAGTTGCTTCACTCTCAGCCTAAAATGTTTCTCCTCTAACCCAAGCAATTGCCCCAACGTGGGGCTCGACCCCTGCTTCATTTCCCCCACCTGCTGAGTGAAGGTCCAGTCCAACTATCCTGTTTTTCTATCTCGTTCCTTCATCCTACCCACTTTTGTGTGGTTGTATATATTTTTTTCAGGTGGTCAAGTACTCCTGCCTGCTCTCAGCTGATGTTCTGCAAGCATTCCTGTCAGAAGGTGTATTCCTGATGTATCTGTGGAAAGAGATGTACTCCATGTCCATCTACTCCTCCACCATCTTTTTCCCTGTGAATTGTTTTTAAACACGTTTTGCCCATTTGTTTTTACTAGTATGTTTTCTTTTATAAACATATAATTTGTAATGAGAGCTGTTTTATACATATTACAAATTTTTTTCCCTGTCTTTCTCATCAATAAGCTTTGCAAATAATGTCATTCATGTATAGAAGTTTTGAAAATTGTAAATAGTAGTTAAATCTGCTAGTGTCTTCTTTTATATCTAATGGATTTGGGATCCTGCTTAGAAAAACTTTTTGCATATCAAATATGAAGATATGTCCTTATATTTATACTTTAATACTCTTAAATTCTATTTTTATGCATTTTATTCTTTAATCAAATTGGATTCTATTTTTATAAACAGTGATGGATTAAGGATCTATGTAGTTTATCTGTGAAGTGAAGTGAAAGTCACTCAGTCATATCTGACTCTTTGTGACCCCATGGATTATATAGTCCATGGAATTCTCCAGGCCAGAATACTGGAGTGGACAGCCTTTCCCTTCTCCAGGGGATCTTCCCAACCCAGGGATCAAACCCAGGTCTCCTGCATTACAGGCAGATTCTTTACCAGCTGAGCCACAAAGGAAGCCCAAGAATACTGGAGTGGGTAGCCTATCCCTTCTCCAGCAGATCTTCCCACCCCAGGAATTGAACCAGGGCCTCCTGCATTGCATGTGGATTCTTTACCAACTGAGCTATCAGGAAAGCCCACAGTAGGACTTTATCCATTTTAAATATAGTGAGTAGTGTACATGTTCATCTGAAACTCCCTAATTGTCTCTTCCCCTCATCCCTCCCCCGCTGGCAACCTTGTTTGTTCTCTAAGTCTGTGAGGCCTGTAAATAAGCTCACTTGTAGCATTTCTTTTTAGCTTCCACATATAAGGAATGTCATATGATGTTTCTCCTGCTCTGTCTTACTTCACTCAGTATGAGTCTTTAGGTCAATCCATGTTGCTGCAAATAGCATGTTTCATTCTTTTTGATGTTGTTCGGTTGCTAAATCATGTTGGAGTCTTTGTGTCCCCATGCTGCTGCTGCTGCTAAGTCACTTCAGTCATGTCTGACTCTGTATGACCCCATAGATGGCAGACCACCAGGCTTCCTGTCCCTGGGATTCTCCAGGCAAGAGCACTGGAGTGGGTTGCCATTTCCTTCTCCAGGGCATGAAAGTGAAAAGTGAAAGTGAAGTCACTCAGTCGTGTCCAGCTCTTTGCGATCCCATGGACTGTAGCCCACCAGGCTCCTCCATCCATGGGATTTTCCAGGCAAGAGTACTGGAGTGGGGTGCCCCTGCTTTCTCCGTTGTGACCCCATGGACTGCAGCATATCAGGTTTCCCTGTGGTATTGCTGATCCTGCCCACAGCACCAATTGTCTTGCTGTTCACACTGTCTGCACTGTTCATGATGCCAGGATAGGCTAGGTGTGAACTAAGAGGCTGGAAGAAGACTCAAGGAGGCGCAGGAACTAGAGACACGTTTATTCTCTCCTGGCTGACGCAGCATCCATAACACAGTCTCTCTCATAGCTGATGCAGCAGCCATAATAACAGACACCCTACATTCTCTTCTCTCATGACTGACCCAATGGACGCAGCCGTGATGCAGCAGTAATACTCACCGCTTTGTAGATGGAGCTCGCGTATCCGTACCACACGCAAAACCTGTGACCAAGCAAGTACCTCGTCATGCGCTTGCACAGTGCTATAAGTGACCTCAGCTGTTACATAGTCATTAATTACAAAACGTGGGGTGAGAGAGCTGACCACTCCATCTTGGGTAACTTGCTCTCCCCGCACTCCACCCCTTCAGGGTCTCTCGCCTCACATTCTATGCAGTCCATCTTCTGTGATATTTCCTCGGAGAGTGACACTGACCCTTGGATTAGCATCTTGTAACAGCAATAGCTATAACCACAAGCAGTTACATCCCCAATACAGAGCAGAAACCAATGCTAGGTATCACCTGGGATGCATGTTGCAGCCTTTGCCCTCACGGGGCTAGAAGAGCCACCCACTGCATGTGGAGTGCCTTTATCTTCCAAGGCCAAGTCCAGTCCACTGTCTGTCCTTGTGAGATTGCAGGAAAGCCTCCACAGGGGCAACTGCACCTCTGTGGAGCTTTTTCATTAGGGACCAGCAAACCCTCCACAGGCACCAGGCTGTTCGCGCTTCTCTTTCTGCTGTACAACAGGCCTCACTGCCCAGTGGGGACCCGCAGTTGCATAATGCTCATTATCACCACCGCCACTTACTGCCTCGCTGTCAGAGAGGCTGTGTTCTTTAGAGTCACGGGGTCCTTGCTCTAACGCCAGTATATGTTGCTCTAGTTCTTCCAAGTGTCTCTGCACATTGTGTACTGGTATGGCATTGCATAGGGCACCATCCATATTCGCCGCCAGGGCAGTCAGGAAGATCCTTCCCACGGTTCCAGTGCAGTCTGTGCCGCCTTGTTTGGCAAACAGGAACTCATTGCCTGTACGCCTTTTCAAAGCTATCTGGTGAACCGTCCACCACCTCCCAGTCTTCTACCGGAACCCATGCTGAGAGGATTGCAGTCACATGGTACCAAATGCTACCACATGTGGTGGCCACTGGCTTCCTCCATTCAGTGGAGCCTCAGGCTCCCCAGCCGCTGGGTATCCTGCGGACTACACCAATTGTACTGCTGATCCTGCTCACAGTACCAATTGTCTTGCAGTTCACAAGGTCCACACTACTCATGAGGCTAGGGTAGGCAAGACTTGAGCTAAGAGGCTGGAAGGAGACTTGGGGAGCATAGGAATGCAGACACATTTATTCTCTCTTGGCTGACGCAGCAGCCATAATAATAGACACCCTATATTCTCTCCTATCGTGGCTGACCTAACACACACAGCCCTGATGCAGCAGTAATGCCCCTCACTTTATGGGTAGAACTCACATATCCATACTGCATACAAAACTCGTGACCAAGTGAGTACCTTCTGATGTGCACGTGCAGTGCTATAAATGATCTCAGCTGTTACATAGTCGTTATTTACAAAATGTGGAATGAGAAAGCCTGAACATGCCATCTTGGCCAATTTGCTCTCTCCCCAAACCTGTCCTTCACTGTCTCCTGGAGCTTGCTCAAACTCATGTCCACTGAATCAGTGATGCTATCTAACCATCTCATCCTCTGTCACCCCCTTCTCCTTTTGCTTTCAATCTCTTCCAGCATCAGGGTCTATTCCTGTGAGTCAGCTCTTCACATCAGGTGGCGAAAGTATTGGAACTTCAACATCAGTCCTTCTAATGAATATTCAGGGTTGATTTCCTCTAGGATTGAGTGGTTTGATCTTGCAGTCCAGGAGACTCTCAAGAGTCTTCTCCAGCACCACAATTAGAAAGCAGAAATTCTTCAGCTCTCAGCCTTATTTATGGTCTCTCACATCCGTACACAACTACTGGAAAAACCATAGCTTTGACTATACAGACTTTTGTCAGAAAAGTGATATTTTTAATACACTGTCTAGGTTTGTCATAACTTTTCTTCCAAGGAGCAAGCATCTTTTAATTTCATGGCTGCTGTCACTGTCTGCTGTGACTTTGGAACCCAAGAAAATAAAAATAAAATCTGCCACTGTTTCCTATTTTTCCCCATGTATTTGCCATGGGGTGATGGGACCAGATGCCATAATCTTCATTTTTTGAATGTTGAGTTTTAAGCCAGTTTTTTCACTTTCCTCTTTAATCCCCACCAAGAGGCTCTTTAGTTCCTCTTCTCTTTCTGCCATAGGTGTCATCTGCCTATCTGAGGTTGTTGATATCTTGCCTGGCAATCTTGACTCCAGCTTGTGATTCATCCACTCTTTTCATTTCTCATGATGTACCCTACGTAGAAGTTAAATAAGCAGGGTGACAATATACAGCCTTGACATACTCCTTTCCAAATTTGGAACCAGTTCTATGTCCGGTTCTAACTGTTGTGTCTTGACCTGCATATAGGTTTGTCCGGAGACAGGTAAAATGATCTGGTATTCCCATCTCTTTAAGAATTTCCTACAGTTTGTTGTGATCCACACAGTCAAAGGCAGAAGTAGGTGCTTTTCTGCAATGCCCTTGATTTTTCTATGATCCAGCAGATGTTGGCAATTTGATCTCTGGTTCCTCTGCCTTTTTTAAATTCAGCTTGTGTATATGGAATTTCTCAGTTCATGTACTGTTTAAGCATAGCTTGAAGAATTTTGAGCATTATCTTGCTAGCATGTGAAATGAATGTAGTTGTATGGTAGTTGAAACAATCTTTGGCATTGCCTTTCTTTGGGATTGCAATAAAAACTGAACTTTTGCATTCCTTTTCCCAAAACCCATTGCTGCGTTTTCCAAATTTGCTGACATGATGAGTATAGCACTTTAACAGCATTATCATTTAGGATTTTAAATAGCTCATCTGGAATTCTATCACCTCTACTAGCTTTGTCTGTAGGAATGCTTCCTAAGGTCCACTTGACTTCACACTCCAGGGTGTCTGGCTCTAGGTGCATGACCACACCATTATGGTTATCTGGGTCACCAAGATCTTTTTTGTATACTTCTTCTGTGTATTCTTGCCACCTCTTCTTAATCTCTCCTGTTTCTGTATTTTATTGTGCCCAGGCTGGCGGGAAATGTTCTCTTGATGTCTACCATTTTCTTGAAGAGATCTCTAGTCTTTCCCATTCTATTTCTCTCTTCTATTTCTGTGCATTTGTTCACTTAAGAAGGCTTTCTTATTGCTTTATTCTCTGGAACTCTGCATTCAGTTGGGTATATCTTTCCCTTTCTCCTTTGCCTTTCACTTCTTTCCTCAGGTATTTGTAAGGCCTTCAGATTATCATTTTGCCTTCTTGCATTTCTTTTTCTTTGGGATGGTTTTGGTCCCTGCCTCCTGTACAATGTTACGAACCTCTGTCCATAATTCTTCAGGCATTCTGTCTACCAGATCTAATCCCTTGAATCTCTTTGTCACCTCCACTGTATAATCACAAGGGATTTAATTTAGGTCATACCTGAATGGCCTAGTGGTTTTCCCTATTTTCTTCAATTTAAGCCTGAATTTTGCAATAAAGAATTTGTTATCTGAGCCACAGTCAGCACTGTGATCTTGTTTTTGCTGACTGTGTAGAGCTTTTCCATCTTTGGCTGCAAAGAACATAATCAATCTGATTTTGGTATTAACCATCTGGTCATGTCCATGTGTAGAGTCATCTCTTGTGTTGTTGGAAGAGGGTGTTTGCTATGACCAGTGTGTTCTCCTGGCAGAATGTTAGCCTTTGCCTGACTTCATTTTGTACTCCAAGGACAAATTTGCCTGTTACTCCCATATTTCTTGACTTCCTACTTTTGGATTCTAATCCCCTATGATGAAAAAGACATCTTTTTTTGGTGTTAGCTCTAGAAGGTCTTGTAGGTCTTCACAGAACTGTTAGACTTCAGCTTCTTTGGCATTAGTGTTTGGGGAATAGACTTGGATTACTGTGATGTTGAATGGTTTATCTTGGACAGGAACCAAGATTATTCTCTAGTTTTTGAGATTGCTCCCAACTAATGCATTTTGGACTTTTTTGTTGACTCTGAGGGCTACTTCATTTCTTCTAAGTGATTCTTGCCCACAGTAGTGAATACAACGGTCATCTGAATTAAATCCTCCCATTCCTATCTGCTTTAGTTCCCTGATTCCTAAGATGTCGATGTTCAGTCTTGACATCTGCTGGACCACATCCAATTTACCTTGATTCCTAGACCTAACATTCTAGGTTCCTGTACAATATTGTTCTTTATGGCATCAGACTTGACTTTACCACAGACATACAGACACATCCACAACTGAGCATCATTTCTGCTTTAGCCCAGCCTCTTCATTTTCCCAGAGCTCTTTATCTGCTCTCCCCCAGTATCATGGACACCTATGGACCTGGGGGGCTCAGTTTCTGGTGTCATATCTTTTTGCTTTTTCATACTGTTCAGGGGGTTCTTGAGGCTAGAATTAAGTGGTTTTCCATTCCCTTCTTCAGTGGACATGTTTTGTCAAAACTCTCCACCATGACCCGTCCATCTTGGGTGGCCCTGCATGGCATGGCTCATAGCTTCATTGAGTTACACAAGGCTGTGATGTGTGTGGCTAGCATTTGGCTAGCTTTCTGTGATTGTAGTTTTCATTCTGGAGGTTGTGGTTCTTGCTGCTTCTGTATGCCTTCTGATTATGAGGATAAGAGGCTTGTGTAAGCTTCCTCATGGGAGGGACTGGCTGTGGGGAAACTGGGTCTGCTCTGGTGGTCAGGGCCATGCTCAGTGAATCTTTAATCCAATTTTCTGCCAATGGGTGGGGCTGTATTGCCTTGTTATTTGTTTAGACTGAGGTGGCCCTGGAGCCTGGAGCCTTCAGGCTCCAGGTAGGGCTAAAGGTGACCTCCCAAAGGATTTATGCCAACAAGTGCCTCTCAGGTCTGCTGCTGCCAGTGCCCCTGTCCCCACAGCAGGTCACTGCCAACCTATTCTCCACAGGAGACTCTCAAACACTCACACCAGGCTTCTGTTTAATGGCTAAGTAATATCCCATCGTATATATGTACCACATCTTTATCCACTCCTCTGTCGATGGACGTTTAGGTTGCTTCCATGTCTTGGCTATTATAAACAGTGTTGCAGTGAACATTAGGATGCACGTATCCTTTCAGACCAAGTTTTTCTCTGGATATATAACCATGAGTGGGATCGCAGGGTCGTATGTTAGCTCTGTTTTTAGATTTTTAAGGAAACTCCGTACTGTTCTCCATTAGCGGTTATACAAATTTACCTTCCTACTGACAGTCTGGGTTTTTTTGATGATAGCCATTTTGACTGGTGTGAGGTGATATCTCATTATAGTTTTTGTTTGCATTTCCCTAATAATTAGTGATGCTGAATATTTTTTCTTATACCTCTTGACTATCTGTATGTCTTTTTTAGAGAAGTGTCTATTTATGTCTTCTGCCCATTTTTGATTGGGTTGTTTGTTTTGATGATGTTAAGCCTCATAAACTGTAAATTTTGGAAACTAATCCCTTGTTGGTCACATCATTTGTGAATACTCTCTCCCAATCTGTGGGTTGTCTTTTAATTTTTTGTGTTGTTTCCTTTGCTATGTAAAAGGTTTTGAATTTAAGTAGGTCCCATTTGTTTATTTTTTACTTTATTTCCATTATTCTGGGGGACAGATCAAAAAAGATATTGCTGTAATTCATGTCAGAGAGTGTGCTGCTTACGTTTTCCTCTAGGAGTTTTATAGTGTCTTGTCCAACATTTAGGTCTTTAGTCCATTTTGAGTTTATTTTTGTGTATGGTGTTAAATAATGACTAATTTAATTTGTTTACAAATAGCTGTCCAGTATTCCCAGCACCATTTGTTGAAGATATTATATTTCCAACATTGTGTAGTCTTCCCTCCTTTGTCATAGATTAATTGACCATAAGTGCCTGGGTTTATTTCTGGGCTTTCTACCCTGTTCTGTTGATCTATATTTCTATTTTTGTGAAAGTACTATACTGTTTTGATGACTATACATTTGTAGTATAGTCTGAAGTGAAGGATTCCTGAGTCCTCCAGGGATTCCTGACTTCAGACTAGATATTTTATTATTTTTGTTCTAATGGTAAATGGAATTGCTTCTTGAATTTCTCTTTTTGACTTTTTGTTGTTAGTGTATAGAAATGCAATAGGTGTATGTGTGTTAATTTTGTAAACTGAAACTTTACCAAATTCACTGATGTACTTTAGTAGGACTTCAAAAACTATGCTAAATTAAAGTGGCAAGAATGGACATTCTTGTCTTGTTCTTGTTCTTAGAGGAAATGCTTTCAGCTTCTTACCATTGAGGATGATATTAACTGTAGGCTTGTTATATATGGCCTTTATTATGTCCCCTATGCCCACCCTTATGGCAGAAAGTGAAGAGGAACTCAATAGCCTCTTGATGAAAGTGAAAGTGGGCAGTGAAAAAGTTGGCTTAAAGCTCAACATTCAGAAAACGAAGCTCATGGCATCCAGTCCCACCACTTCATGGGAAATAGATGGGGAAACAGTGGAAATAGTGTCAGACTTTATTTTTCTGGGCTCCAAAATCACTACAGATGGTGACTGCAGCAATGAAATTAAAAGACGCTTACTCCTTGGAAGAAAAGTTATGACCAACCTAGATAGCATATTCAAAAGCAGAGACATTACTTTGCCAACAAAGGTCCATCTAGTCAAGGCTATGGTTTTTCCTGTGGTCATGTATGGATGTGAAGGTTGGACTGTGAAGAAGGCTGAGCACCGAAGAATTGATGCTTTCGAACTGTGGTGTTGGAGAAGACTCTTGAGAGTCCCTTGGACTGCAAGGAGATCCAACAAGTCCATTCTGAAGGAGATCAGCCCTGGGATTTCTTTCGAAGCAATGATGCTAAAGCTGAAACTCCAGTACTTTGGCCACCTCATGGGAAGAGTTGACTCATTGGAAAAGACTCTGATGCTTGGAGGGATTGGGGGTAGGAGGAGAAGGGGACGACAGAGGATGAGCTGGCTGGATGGTATCACTGACTCCATGGACGTGAGTCTAAGTGAACTCCAGGAGTTGGTGATGGACAGGGAGGCCGGGTGTGCTGCGATTCATGGGGTCGCAAAGAGTCAGACACGACTGGGTGACTGATCTGATCTGATCTGATGCACACTTTCTGGAGGGTTTTTTTTTTTTAAATCATAAATGGGGGTGCTGAATTTTGTCAGAAGCCTTTTCTGTATCTATTGAGTTTATCATATGGTTTTTAGTTTTCCATTTGTTGATGTGGTGTATCACACTGATTAATTTGAGCATATTGAAAAATCCTTGCATCCCTGGGATAAATTCCACTTGATCGTGGTATATGATCTTTTTAATATGTTGTTGGATTCAGATTGCTAGTATTTGTCTGGGAATTTTGCATCTATGTTCATCAGTGATATTGACCAGTAATTTTCTTTTTATTATGGTATCTTTGTCTGGTTTGGGTATCAGGATGATAGTGGCCTCATAGAATGAGTTCAGGAGTTTTCCTTCTTCTGCAATTTTTTGGAACAATTTCAGAAGGAAATCGGTTAGCTTTTCTCTAAATGTTAGATAGAATTCACCTGTGAAGTCATCGGGTCCTGGACTTTTGTTGTTGGGAGTTTTTAAATCACAGTTTCAATTTCAGTTTTTGTGATTGGTCTGTTCATATTTTCTGTTTCTTTCTGGTTCAGTCTTGGGAACCTGTAGATTTCTAAGAAGTTGTCCATTTATTCCAGGTTGTCCATTTTATTGGAATACAGTTGCTTGTCTTAGTCTCTGATGATCTTTTGTATTTCTGTGGTGTCAGTTGTAACTTCTTTTTCATTTCTAATTTTATTAATTTGAGTATCTTCCTTTTTTTCTTAAAGAGTCTGGTTAAAGGTTTATCAACTTTATCTTTTCAGAAGACCAGTTTTTTCCCATTAATCTTTAACTATTGTTTTATTTGTTTCTATTTCACTTATTTCTGCTCTGATCTTTATGAGTTCTTTCCTTTTACTAATTTTAGATTTTGTTTGTTCTTTCTTTAGTTCTTTTAGGTGTGAAGTTAGGTTGTTTATTTGAGATTTTTCTTCTTCTTGAGGTACGATTGTATTGCTGTCAACTTCCCTCTTAGAACTGCTTTTGCTGTATCCCACAGGTTTCTGATAGTTTTGTTTTCACTTTCATTTGTCTCTAGGTATTTTTTTATTTCCTTTTTAATTTCTTCAGTGATTCACTGTTTTTTAAAATTATTATTTTTTTTAATATTTTATTTTTTAACTTTACAATATTGTATTGGTTTTGCCATATATCAACATGAATCCACCACAGGTATACACGTGTTCCCCATCCTGAACCCTCCTCCCTCCTCCCTCCCCATGCCATCCCTCTGGGTCATCCCAGTGCACCAGCCCCAAGTATCCAGTATTGTGCATCAAACTTGGCCTGGCAACTCATTTCATATATGATATTATACATGTTTCAATGCCATTCTCCCAAATCATCCCACCCTCTCCCTCTCCCACAGAGTCCAAAAGACTGTTCTATACATCAGTGTCTCTTTTGCTGTCTCGTATACAGGGTTATTGTTACCATCTTTCTAAATTCCATATATATGCATTAGTATACTGTATTGGTGTTTTTCTTTCTGGCTTACTTCACTCTGTATAATAGGCTCCAGTTTCATCCACCTCATTAGAACTGATTCAAATGTATTCTTTTTAATGGCTGAGTAATACTCCATTGTGTATAGGTACCACAGCTTTCTTATCCATTCATCTGCTGATGGGCATCTAGGTTGCTTCCATGTCCTGGCTATTATAAACAGTGCTGCGATGAACATTGGGATACACGTGTCTCTTTCAATTCTGGTTTCCTCAGTGTGTATGCCCAGCAGTGGGATTGCTGGGTCATATGGCAGTTCTATTTCCAGTTTTTTAAGGACTCTCCACACTGTTCTCCATAGTGGCTGTACTAGTTTGCATTTCCACCAACAGTGTAAGAGGGTTCCCTTTTCTCCACATGCTCTCCAGCATTTATTGCTTGTAGACTTTTGGATCGCAGCCATTCTGACTGGCATGAAATGGTACCTCATGGTGATTTTGATTTGCATTTCTCTGATAATGAGTGATGTTGAGCATCTTTTCATGTGTTTGTTAGCCATCTGTATGTCTTCTTTGGAGAGATGTCTATTTAGTTCTTTGGCCCATTTTTGATTGGATCATTTATTTTTCTGGAATTGAGCTGTAGGAGTTGTTTGTATATTTTTGAGATTAGTTGTCTGTCAGTTGCTTCATTTGCTATTATTTTCTCCCATTCTGAAGGCTGTCTTTTCATCTTGCTTATAGTTTCCTTTTTTGTGCAGAAGCTTTTAAGTTTAATTAGGCCCCATTTGTTTATTTTTGCCTTTGTTTCCAATATTCTGGGAGGTGGGTCATAGAGGATCCTGCTGTGATGTATGTCAGAGAGTGTTTTGCCTATGTTCTCCTCTAGGAGTTTTATAGTTTCTGGTCTTACACTTAGATCTTTAACCCATTTTGAGTTTATTTTTGTGTATGGTGTTAGAAAGTGTTCTAGTTTCATTCTTTTACAAGTGGTTGCCCAGTTTTCCCAGCTCCACTTGTTAAAGAGATTGTCTTTAATCCATTGTATATTCTTGCCTCCTTTGTCAAAGATAAGGTGTCCATAGGTGTGTGGATTTATCTCTGGGCTTTCTATTTTGTTCCACTGATCTATATTTCTGTCTTTGTGCCAGTACCATACTGTCTTGATGACTGTGGCTTTGTAGTAGAGCCTGAAGTCAGGCAGGTTGATTCCTCCAGTTCCATTCTTCTTTCTCAAGATTGCTTTGGCTATTCGAGGTTTTTTGTATTTCCATACAAATTGTGAAATTATTTGTTCTAGCTCTGTGAAAAGTTCCGTTGGTAGCTTGATAGGGATTGCATTGAATCTATAAATTGCTTTGGGTAGTATACTCATTTTCACTATATTGATTCTTCCAATCCATGAACATGGTATATTTGTCCATCTGTTAGTGTCCTCTTTGATTTCTTTCACCAGTGTTTTATAGTTTCCTATATATAGGTCTTTAGTTTCTTTAGGTAGATATATTCCTAAGTATTTTATTCTTTTTGTTGCAATGGTGAATGGAATTGTTTCCTTAATTTCTTTTTCTATTTTCTCATTATTAGTGTATAGGAATGCAAGGGATTTCTGTGTGTTGATTTTATATCCTGCAACTTTACTATATTCATTGATTAGCTCTAGTAATTTTCTGGTGGAGTCTTTAGGGTTTTCTATGTAGAGGATCATGTCATCTGCAAACAGTGAGAGTTTTACTTCTCCTTTTCCAATTTGGATTCCTTTTATTTCTTTTTCTGCTCTGTTTGCTGTGGCCAAAACTTCCCAAACTATGTTGAATAGTAATGGTGAAAGTAGGCACCCTTGTCTTGCTCCTGACTTTAGGAGAAATGCTTTCAATTTTTCACCATTGAGGATAATGTTTGCTGTGGGTTTGTCATATATAGCTTTTATTATGTTGAGGTATGTTCCTTCTATTCCTGCTTTCTGGAGAGTTTTGATCATAAATGGATGTTGAATTTTGTCAAAGGCTTTCTCTGCATCTATTGAGATAATCATATGGTTTTTATTTTTCAATTTGTTAATGTGGTGTATTACATTGATTGATTTGCGGATATTGAAGAATCCTTGCATCCCTGGGATAAAGCCCACTTGGTCATGGTGTATGATCTTTTTAATGTGTTGTTGGATTCTGATTGCTAGAATTTTGTTAAGGATTTTTGCATCTATGTTCATCAGTGATATTGGCCTGTAGTTTTCTTTTTTTGTGGCATCTTTGTCAGGTTTTGGTATTAGGGTGATGGTGGCCTCATAGAATGAGTTTGGAAGTTTACCTTCCTCTGCAATTTTCTGGAAGAGTTTGAGTAGGATAGGTGTTAGCTCTTCTCTAAATTTTTGGTAGAATTCAGCTTTGAAGCCGTCTGGACCTGGGCTTTTGTTTGCTGGAAGATTTCTGATTACAGTTTCAATTTCCGTGCTTGTGATGGGTCTGTTAAGATTTTCTATTTCTTCCTGGTCCAGTTTTGGAAAGTTGTACTTTTCTAAGAATGTGTCCATTTCTTCCACGTTGTCCATTTTATTGGCATATAATTGCTGATAGTAGTCTCTTATGATCCTTTGTATTTCTGTGTTGTCTGTTGTGATCTCTCCATTTTCATTTCTAATTTTATTGATTTGATTTTTCTCCTTTTGTTTCTTGATGAGTCTGGCTAATGGTCTGTCAATTTTATTTATCCTTTCAAAGAACCAGCTTTTGGCTTTGTTAATTTTTGCTATGTCACTGGTTGTTTAGTAGCATAATTTTTAGACTCTAGTGTTTGTGTCTTTTATAGCTTTTCTTACTGTTTATCTCTAATCTCATAACATTATGATTGGAAAAGTTGCTTGATATGATTTCAATTTTCTTAAATTTACCAAGGCTCTCCTTGTGGCCCAGTGTGTGGTTAATCCTAGGGAATGTTCCTTGTACACTTGAGAAAAATGTGTATTCTGCTGCTTTTGGACAGAATTCTCTATAAATATCAATGACACATTGATAGACACATTTGGTCTAATGACACATGTGTCATTTAAGGCCTGTGTTTCCTGATTGGTTTCCTGTCTGGATGACCTGTCCATTGATGAAAGTGGGGTGTCAAAGTCCCCCATTATTACTGTGTTACTGTCACTTTTTCCCTTTATGGTTGTTACTATTTGCCTTACATATTGAGGTGCTTCTATGTTGGATGCATATATATTTAAAATTGCTATATCTTCTTCTTGAATTTATCCCTTGATTATTATGTAGTGTCTTTCTTTTTCTCTAAAAACAGTCTTTGTTTTAAAGTCTATTTTTTCTGATATGAGTATTTCTACTTCAGCTTGTTTTGATTTCCATTTGCCTGGAATACCTTCTTCCATCCCCTTACTTTCAGTTTGTATGTGTCCCTAGGTCTGAGGTGGGTCTGTTGTATACAGTATATATATGGATTTTGTTTTTGTGTCCACCCAGTCAATCTGTCTTTTGGTTGGTGCATTTAATCCATTTACATTTAAGGTAATTACTGATATATATGTTCTAATTGTTTTACATTTGTTTTTGTAGGTCTTTTCCTTCTCTTGTGTTTCCTGCCCACAGAAGTTCCTTTAGCATTTGTTGCAAAGCCAGTCTGGTGGTGCTGAATTCTCTGTTTTCGCTTGTCTGTAAATCTTTTGATTTTTCCATCAAATCTGAATGACAGCCTCACTGGGTAAAGCATTCTTGGTTTTAGGTTCTTCCTTTTCACCATTTAGAACATATCATGCTACTTCCTCCGGCTTGTGGAGTTTCTGCTGAGAAATCAGCTGACAATCTCATTGGGTATTCATTTGTATGCTATCTGTCCTTTCCCCCTTGTTTCTTTTAATATTTATATTTGTCTTTAATTTTTGTCAATTTGATTACTATGTTGCTTGGCATATTCCTTCTTGGGTTTATCCTGCCTGGGATTCTCTGAACTTCTTGGACTTGTTTCACTGTTTCTTTTCCCATGTTGGGGAATTTTTCAGCTATTACCTCTTCAAATACTTTAGGTCCTTGCTCTCTCTCTTCTCCTTCTGAAACCCCTATAATGTGAATGTTGGTGCCTTTAACATTGTCCCAGAGGTCCCTTAGGTGGTCTTCATTTTTTTTTTTATTCTTTTTTTTTTTTTTTCAAATTCTGTTCCATGGCACTGATTTCCACCATTCTGTCTTCTAGGTCCCTTATCTGTTCTGCCTCAGTTATTCTGCTATTGATTACTTATAGTGTATTTTTCATTTCAGTTATTGTATTGTTCATCTCAATTTGTTCTTTAGTTCTCCTAGGTCTTGGTTAAATATTTCTTGCATCTTCTCAGTCTCTGCCTCCACTCTTTTCTCAAGATCTTGAAACATCTTCACAATCATTATTCTGAAATCTTTTTCTGGAACGTTGCCTATCTCTATTACATTTAGTTGTTTTTCTGGGATTATTATCTGTTCCTTCATCTGGGAGATAATCTTTTGCCTTTTTATTTTGTTTAACTTTCTGTGATTATAGTTTTTATTCTGGAGGCTGCAGGATTATAGTTCCTCTAGCTTCTATTGTCTGCCCTCTGTTGGATGTAAGGCTATGTAAGAGACTTGTGCAAGCTTCCTGATGGGAGAGACTGGCAGTGGGTAAAATTCGGTCTTGCTCTGGTGTGCAGAGCTGTGCTCAGTAAAACTTTAATCCACTTATCTTCTGATAGGTGGGGCTGTGCCCCCTCCCTGTTAGTTGTTTGTCCTGAAGCAACCTAGCCCTGGAGTCTATAGGCTCTGTGGTAGGGCTAATGGCAATCTCCAGGAGGACTCACACCAACGGGTACTTCCTAGAACTGCTTCTGCCAGTGCCCTTGTCCCCATGGCGAGCCACCACAACCCCCTGCCTCTGCAGGACACCCTCTGGCACTAGCAGGTAGGTTAGATTCAGCCTCCCGTGGGGTCACTGCTCTTTTCCTGTGTGTCCTAGTGCACACAAGATTTTGTGTGGAAAATTCCCTTCCAAGAGTGGGGTCTTTGTTTCCCCTGGTACTGTGGAAGTCCCGCAATCAAATCCTGCTGGCCTTCAAAGCCAGATTCCCCGTGAATTCCTAGTCCCTTTGCTAGATCTGCAGGCTCAAAAGCCTGATGTGGGGCTCAGAACCTTCACAACAGAGTAAGAACTTCCATGGTATAATTGTTATCCAGTTTGTGGGTCACCCACCCAACAGGTACAGGATTTTAATTTTGTCATGATTGTGCCCCTCTTATGGTCTCATGGTCTCATTGTGGCTTCTCTTTTTCTTTAGATGTTGGGTTCCTGTTTTGGTGGGTTCCAGTGTCTTCCTGTTGATGGTTGTTCAACAGGGAGTTGTGATTTCAGTGTTCTTGCAGGATGAGGTGAATGCACGTCCTTCTACTCAGGGATCTTAAGCCAATCTCAGATATATTTTTAAATGGAATCATTTTGCAAATTTCAAGGAATCCTTTAGGATATTGGCTGGGATTTTTCCAGTTTGTGTATTATTTCAGAGAGATTTTATCCCTAATTTGAGCATTTCCAATGAAAATTATGGAGTTATTTAGGTTTTAAAAAATGTTCTTCAATAATAGAATTTATAATTTTTTTCCTGTGGGGGTTTAAAAAAATTTCATGTTCTTTTAAATGGTATTTTCCCTCCATTAAAATTATAAATGTGATTGCTGATGTATAGGAAGTCAATTTTTATACAGTGGGATTGGGAGGGAGAGTTGCTGAGGGAAGAAAAAGATGACACTAAAATTTATTTCTTCACTTGTTTTCCTGGAGATATGAGCTAGATACATCTTCCTGGGAGGGATATCAGTATAGCTCAGGGGCTTTAAAATGTATTAAGAAATATTTTATACATGCAAAGAATATGTATAATGTCTATCTAAGGAATAAAAAATAATATAATAAACCCTCATCTACCCAACACTCAACTTAATAAACAGAATATCATCAAATCTTTGGAGACCCTTTGGAAGTCATTCTGATCTCATTCTCTCCCTTCTCTTGAAGAAATAAGGAATGTCTTGAATTGCTTATTGTTCTCTTGCATTTTCTCATCATTTTACTACATATATACATAGGGGACAATTTTTCAAAGTCACATACACACATGCACAAACACAAAGACATTCTAAATGCTTCCTTTCCCATCTCAGACCCTCCCAGTGAGCATCTTTGTCATAGTGAGTGCTGCTTCCCTGGGAATGTGCACAGTACTTCAGAATTTGGGAATTTGAAAATAATTAAACCCTTTTCACTAATGTCTTTGGAGTTTATCTTCTATACTGAAATACTTGGGTTTTGTTGTAAGCTTATTATTATGTTTCATTGATGTGTTTATTTCTCTGCCAGTACCATGCTTTCTCAATGCTTATGGCTCTAAGATGGACTTTTGATATTTGCTCATGCATTTGTACTTTTTTCATCCAAATTTTCTCCTCTGTTACCTTTTCATTCTCCAAGAGACCTTTCATATTAATGCTGTCAAGTCTCTCAAAGAGTCATCTTGGTATTTTGATTGGTAGAGTATAACACTTATAAGCTAATTTGTAAAGAGTTTTCATCTTTACAGTTGATCTTTCTAATAAAAAACTAAATATCTTTCTCCATTTATTAAAAAATTACATTATTTTCCTCAGTAAAGTTCATTGCTTTTGTAAGCACTGCTTTTTTTCCTGGTAAGTTTGTTTCTATGTAAACATTAATTTTTGATAGTGCAGTAAAGAAGTCTTCTTTTCCACTTTTTTTCTACAAAGGAAAGCTACTGACTCTTCTATGATTGCTTTTTTTTTTTTTTTTCAGTTGGTCAGAAGGTATTTATTTGAAAATGTTCAAAGGGAACTACCTAGTTCATGTAATATGCATGCATGCATGCTAAGTCACTTCAGTCATGTCTGACTCTGCGCGACCCTATGGACAGCGGCCCACCAGGCTCCTCCATCCACAGGATTCTCCAGGCAAGAATACTGGAGTGGGTTGCCATTTCCTTCTCCATAAAAAATGTATGGCAGGTTCAAAAACAGAACCAAAAATCCTGTGTGGCCTGTACCCAGGGTAAGTGAAGAAAGTGTGAAAGCCTTGAATGCCACGCTTCAGAATGTGGACTTTGTTTCCACAGCCAACAGAAAGACAGCAAAGACTTTTTCTGAACAAGGGAAATGGAGAAATATGTGCTCCTGAACAGTGAAATGATCCTGCAACACTGGGCTGAGGAAATACTGTGCTCAGTCACTCAATCATGTCCGACTCTTTGCAACCCCATGGACTGTGGTCTGCCAGGCTCCTCTATCCATGGGGATTCTCCAGGCAACAATACTGGAGTGGATTGCCATGACCTTCTCCAGAGGATCTTCCCAATCCAGGGATCAAACCCACATCTCCTATGTCTCCTGCACTGGCAGGTGGATTTTTTACACTGAGTCAGAGCTACACAAAAGGCCCCTGGGAAGCAAGGAGAACCTGTAACCAATGAAGGCACTAGCAACAGAGGCATGCTGGAGACTCTACAAATGTGAGACTGACATAATAACAAATTCGATGGTGTTATTTTTATTAACCTGAAACACATCAGTGATTTATATCACAACCTGTCACAGTGAGCAAATGTTGGCAGAAGACTATTTTCATTGGCATACAGACCTCACAATGTAACACTGGAAATGACTATCAGGGTACTGTGGCTGATATGGCTCTTGACGTAGCACCGTTCCAAACCACCAAGCAGTAGGTGAGTATCAAATGAGAGTAAACAAAAGCTCTTTTAAACTATGAGGTAGTTTGTGAATCTTACTAATATTATTGTTTAAATTGGTCCCACAGTCTTTGGCCAGTAGTATTCATCAGAGAAAGCTATACCATACTGTCACAATAAATTAACCCTTTCATAAACAAATTTTCTTTCTTACATAAGGTCCAACGAAGGCTGGTAGTAGTTCTTTCCAGTTAGTGATTTAGGGAACCTAGACTGCCTCCATTTCTGTCCCAGGTCACTGGAGCAGAGGAAGAGAGGAACGGAGGACATGCACTGCCTCTTACTGCTTATCCTGGGAGGAAATCATATGGCCTGTGTCTGTAGACCATTGGCCAGACTTAGTCATGTGACCTGAATGACTAACAAGGGAGGCTGGGAAATGCAGGGGGGCTCATGGATGGTAGATAGGTGAGTATCCACTGTTTCCATGAGACCAGCACAGTTGTGGTAAACTGAATGATGCGTGTGGTCTGATGCCTTTACTGAGAAGTTTTGGCCACAGAGCTGAGGACTGGCCTTGTAGTTGCTGACAGTGTGTGGGAAAATGTGCTGAACCCAGATAAGCTCCTGGGTCTATTTCCTGGATTTCTCATTCACACCCTTTGTTCTTTCTCACTTCAGGCTTTTATGTGTAAACACAACCCAGCTCCCTCAATCCCTTGGCTTAGTCATCACCTCTAGTTTCTCATAGGGCAATGGGTGGTTTCTGAGGCAGTATGCCAGGCCTTGAGCCTGACTACCTTGAAATCCTGGTGAAAGCAAAGGGGACCAGTTTCAGGACTCCACTCTTTGGCTGCAAGCAACAGAAACCCACTCAAACTAAACCTTTCTCTTCTCCCACAGCCCTCATGCAATCTGTCGGGAAAACCTGCTGGTCATCTTGCAGAGCAGGCCTAGAACTGCCCGCTGTGCAGCGGGTGTCCTGCTTGCCACCTCGGTTAGGGCACTCCTGATTCACATCTGAACGTTGTGACAGCATCCAAATTATGCTCCCTGTTTCTGCTCCTCGTCTGGTCCCAAATAACACCCAGAGTGGTCGTTTTAGAGGGAGCTCAGATGCTGACATTCTTCTGCTCATGCATTTCAGTGGCTGCCCCCAGTCTCAGGCCCTCTCATCTCTCCTGTCTCTTTAGCCTTAGCTCTGTCTTTCACTCACTGTGCTCCAGCGCCAGTCACTTTGCTGATTCTCACACATTACAGACGCACTCCCACATGGGGTTTTGCACTTGATGTGTTTCTGCCAGGAGCACTCTTCCCTCAGATATCCTAACAGTGTCTTCTTCACTTCCTCAAAGTCTTCACAATTCAGTGAGGTCTCGCCTGACCACCGTATGCCCTGTATAAGGTAATTTCATCCCTTACTCTCTAGGCCCCCAATTTCCTCACTCTACTCTACTTTCTTCCTCCTGGCCCCTACAACTTTCTATATACTATATAACTGATCTGTTTGTTATGCTCATTGTTTATGGTCCCCTTCTAGAATACATGTTCCATGAAAACAAGATCTTTGTTAAAATTGTTCTCTGGTGTAACTCAAGCACCTAGCATTACACCTGGCATTTGGTCTATGCTTGATAAATATTTTTTTGAATAAATGAATGAACAAAACTGGCCCATGCAAACTATTTTCTTCAATAAGATTATAAAGGGGCTTATAAGAATCCAAGAAGCAGCAGCCCCAAATAGTTGGATCTACAAAAATTAGCACAGGAAATCTATATCAGGGAAGCAGAGTCCCAGCCTCGGATTCTAGGCATGCCTACTCTTCCAGGCTCTTGCTGTCCTCTCTGTCCTTCTGTCCTTCTACAGCCCTGTGGGAGCTGGCCAACCCCAGCTCCCACAGGGTCATGGACTCAGGGGCTAATGGATGAGGTTGCAGAGGGCCTGGGCTGCATTGGGAGAAGCAGGGCAGCATGCAGTGCCCAGACAAGTCTTAATTCTGAAACATAAGACATTGGTTTCTTCTATCTCAATTCACAGGTAAAGGCCAGACTCCATCTTGGAAGTCCTTCTCTCCAGTCCTTCCATACTTTCATCCCAGCATTACTGTCTTGCTCCTGCTTGCTTATCTGTCACACCCCCTCACACACACACCCTAATATTGCAAATCCTCTTGTATAGAGGCTTATCTTATCTATCCTGTTACCTCTGTATCCCTAGGCCTAGCACAACACCAGCATAGAATATGCACTCAATTAATATTTGCTACATGAAAGACTCAGTGTGATGGTAAGACAGAGCCCAGAGGTGGGTGCTGGGAGAAACCTGGCTGCACAGAGTGCAGAGTTCTGGGCGGGCCCTGGCCCTTGGCCACCTGAACTTCTGCTGGTCCGCGTGTCAGTCCTGTGGCCACTTCTGCACCCAGTGGTCCTCACCCTAGGCCCATCCTCATCACACTGTGCTGGAAACACTTTGTGCCTCTTGTCTTCTTGGAAAATGTTGGGGCCTTCATCTTTGTGCACTATTATTCACCCTTCTAAAACTTGACAAGAGACCTAGGCAAACTCAGTCCAAGCTTTAATCTCCATCAATTCCAAAGAAGGGAGGAGACTTTTCCTCCCAGTAGATTTTCCATCTGCTTGTATGCAAGTAGATACCCCCTGATAGGGCTGGAGTGAGATCTCAGCACCTCTGATAAATCTTAAGAAGCACAGGTTGCCATAGATTCAGCCTTGTTTACAGGTGGGGTATTGGGTTCAAAGCTGAGCTGAGGTTTGTATGCCTTCCAGTTCTCCCCACAACTCTGTGAGCCAGACCCGATAGCCTTCCTGATTCAGAGGGAGCTGAGGGCCAACCTCAGAGAGACTGAGGGGCTTGCCACAGTCCCTCAGCTGGTGGGAGGGGGAAGTCATGATGTGAGCCAAGGCCCCTACTTGGGGTCTGCTATCATTCTCTGTGACAGGCACTGAGCAGGAGCTGAGGACACTCACCCACGAACAAGACCAGACCCCCAGCCTGGAACCCACCAGAGCGGCTGGTCTCAATGTGGGACCCAAGGACCACCTGCAACAAGACCGCCACTGGGCTGTTAAAATGCCCATCTCTGGTTCCACGATCAGCATCTTGGGCTTGGAGCCAGGCAGCCTGCCTTCTTCATCGTGCTCCCTTGTGGTTTCATGTACCTGGAGTCTGAAGACCTCTGATACTCTTATGGGAGAGAGTGACTAATTGACAGGGGCTCACAACAAGGCGTGACAAATGCCACAGCGGACATGTGTCCAACCTGTCCTGGGAGGAAGGGCGAGGAGCGAGGTGGTCAGAGCTGAGTCACAGGTGATGTTAGAGTTGGGTCTCACAGCATGTGGGTTGGACTGATTGAGGCATAAAGTGACATGGTGAGGCTGGCAGGGGAAGACGACCAGAGGAGTGGAGGCCAGACTGTGTACATCCAGATGGTGCAGGGTTAGACGTGGGGTCCCTCACTGTCCTGGGGCTCTGGGAGCAGAGGGGAAGATGGGTAGGATGGAAGGAGACCACAAGAGTGGAGAGTCACAAGTTGGAGGCAAGACAAGTGTGGGCTTGGTGGTGGCTGTGTGGGTGGAGAGGTGAGGCCAGGCTTGAGGGAGACTGGGAGGCAGATGCTGGCGGCCCCTAGAGAGACGTCTTCTAGCTGGGGAGGCGGGACAGCTGTGGGGCTGGAGCCTGCCTGGCAAGGAGTTGAGAGAGTGCTCAGCTAAAGACAGGTCCACTCAGAAGCTGGAAATGCCAGTGGAGAGCATGGGAAGCATTGGGGAAATGTTTATCAAGCACCTACTATGTGCCTGGGCTGTCACTCACCAGCTTTCAGTCAGTTCAGTTCAGTTCAGTCGCTCAGTCGTACCTGACTCTTTGCGACCCCATGGACTGCAGCAGGCCAGGCCTCCCTGTCCCATCACCAACTCCCAGAGTTTACTCAAACTCATGTCCATTGAGTTGGTGATGCCATCCAGCCATCTCATCCTCTGTCATCCCCTTCTCCTCCCGCCTCCAATCTTTCCCATCATCAGAGTCTTTTCCAATGAGTTGGTTCTTCCCATCAAGTGGCCAAAGTATTGGAATTTCAACTTCAGCATCAGTCCTTCCAGTGAACATTCAGGACTGATTTCCTTTAGGATTGACTGGTTGGATCTCCTTGTAGTCCAAGGGACTCTCAGTAGTCTTCACCAGCTTTAGGCTTTTGTTTAATTGAGGAGCTGGGATATGTGTGAAAGAAAGAAAGTAAGGGGGAAATTAGGCTTGTGACCATCCGGCCTTAGGGAGTGGCGTCAGTGGGAATCTCTGTCACCTTCAAAGTAGACAAAGTGCTAAGTGTGAGGGGTTTGTCACGTCTTCCAGCTGCTGAGAGGTCACTCAGACTGTGGGGTCCAGTAGTCGGGTGTGGCTGTGGTGGGAGCACCCCACAGACCCCTGCGAGCCAAGGAGCCCTTCCTGTGAAGGCCGCCATGCAGACTTGGGGGCCGAACCGTGCCCCAGCAACACTTGCTCACTTCTATTCAGCCAGCAAGTTATGAGGAAGGTAACAGGGGAAAGGGGCCGGGAGGGATGGTGCCTTCCTCTGTGAGACGAGGCCACTGTGGAGGCCATGGCTTCTTGCAGTCAGGGAGAGCCCTCCGGTGGTGGGACGCCTGGGTGATGGGTCTCAGGAGAGCCCTGGAGAGGTTCTCTCTCAAGTCCTCACGGGAGATGCAGTGAGGCTCCCTGCCTGCTCTGGAGGTGAGAGAGATCCCCTTCATTCCAAAGTGACTTTGCAAGGGACTTCCCTGGTGATGCGGTGTCTAAGACTCTGCACTCCCAATTCAGGGGGCTCGGGTTTCCATCCCCAGTCAGGGACTAGATTCTGCATGTGGTGACTAAGAGCCTGCATGTCGCAACTGAAAAAGATCCCAAGTGCCTCCACTAAGACCAGGTACCGCCAAATTAATTAATATGAAAAAAACCAAAGTGACTTTCTGAGGCCAGGCAGGATTGGAGGGCACATTGCATTGGTCACAAAGCCTCGTGCCTGCCACACGGGGCCCCCAACCCACATTTGAGCCATCACAGAGGACCCCATCCATGCCAAGTCACCCCTCCCAGGGCACCTGGAGGCTCCTTTTCAGACCCTGTGGACAGGTTCCACTATGGGTTGGACTGTATCCCTCCCAACCTGAAGTTGGTGTCCTAACTCCTTGTACTTTACAGTGTGACTTGATTTGGAAACAGGATTGTTACATATGTAATTAGTTAAAATGCCATTATACTGGAGTAAGGTGGGCCCCTAATGCTCCATGATCAGTGTTTTTATAAACAGGGGAAATTGAAATAAAATAAGCTTTTAATTTTGTATTGGTACAGCCGCTTAACCAAGATTATGACAGTTTCTGGTGAAGAGTGAGGAGACTCAGCCATACACATATATGGCTCCATTTTCCCTCAAAAAGGGGAAATTTGCGTACATGCCCCCACAGGGAGAATACCACATGAAGATGAAAACAGAGACGGGAGTGATGTTTTTACAAGCTAAGGAACACAAAGATTGCCGCAGACACCATACACTGGGCTAGAGGCCTGGAACGTACCTTCCCTCCCCGTCATCAGAAGGAACCAGTGCTGCTGGTGCCTTGATTTTAGACTTTTAGCCTTCAGAATCATGAGCCAATGCATTTCTGTTGCTTAAGCCCCCAGGCTGTGGTACTTTGTTACCGTAGGCCTAGGAAACTGCTTAATCCAGTCTCCGCTCCGTATGCAGTGAGTAGATGTCTCCATCAGGAGGCAAGAATAGAGATTTTGTTACTCTGACCTCACTCGGTAACCACTGATGTTTGCTGAACTCCAGGCGAGACCCCACACATAGTTATTCCTCCTTACCAATGAGAAAACTGAGTCTCGAGAAGCTGAGCCACGTGTGTTAGACTCCAAGACCTTTACTTTCAACACAGTTGGAAGAGCTGCTTCTGAATAAGCAAAGCTCTTCAAGGATGAACTCCAGAAGTACTGGCTGAGTCCTGGTGTGTGCTAGGTTCTTTCTAGGCCCCACAGACACAGTGAGGACTGGATGCACGTGAACCCTGCTCTACTGTAGTTTGTATTCTGGAAGCAGCAACAGACCCTAATATAGTTATGGATTTAATCACAAGCGTGGGCTTCCCTGGTGGCTCAGATGGTAAAGAACGTGCCTGCAATGCAGGAGACCTGGGTTCCATCCCTTGTTGTGAAGATCCCCTGGAGGAGGGCAACCCACTCCAGTATTCTTGCCTGGAGAATCTTCATGGACAGAGGAACCTGGCAGGCTGTAGTCCACGGGGTCGCAAAGAATCGGATACAACTGAGTGACTAAGCACAGAGCACACATAGTGAGTCTAGGAAGAAGAAGCATGTGGTGTCACAGGAATGTGTATGTGATGCCAGCAGATGTCTGGCATGAGGGGATATTTGAACTGAGCTCCAAAGGAGGTGAAATGTTACCTGCAGCTGTTTGTATAAGTGACGCGGGAATGCGGATGCACCCCTCCAGTAAAGCTGGTGTGGTTAACCTGCAGAAAGCTAGAGGTGCACCTGGAACCCTGCTGATGAGGTGAGGGAACTGCACTAGGGATGCTCACTTTTATCCTGTGAGTAATGGGGGAAACAGAGGGTTTCATCAAGGCAATGGTTTGTGTTTGGAAAGAGCTCCCTACTTGCGTAGAGTGGGTGGGGTGCAGGCAGGAAAGGGTCGGTAAGGTGAGACCTGTTTGGAGATTCCTGCAAGAATCCCAGCAGAAGAAGATGCTGCCTGAATTGGGTGGTGGCAGTGGGGATCAAGGGAAATGAGTGAACCAAGAAAGATGCTCAACATCACCAGTCATAACTTCAGTTCAGTTCAGTTTCTCAGTCGTGTCCGACTCTTTGCGACCCCATGAATTGCAGCACACCAGGCCTCCCTGTCCATCACCAACTCCAGGAGTTCACTCAGACTCACGTCCATCAAGTTGGTGATGTCATCCAGCCATCTCATCCTCTGTCATCCCCTTCTCCTCCTGCCCCCAATCCCACCCAGCATCAGAGTCTTTCCCAATGAGTCAACTCTTTGCATGAGGTGGCCAAAGTACTGGAGTTTCAGCTTTAGTGTCATTCCTTCCAAGGAAATCCCAGGGCTGATCTCCTTCAGAATGGACTGGTTGGATCTCCTTGCAGTCCAAGGGACTCTCAAGAGTCTTCTCCAACACCACAGTTCAAAAGCATCAATTCTTCGGCACTCAGCTTTCTTCACAGTCCAACTCTCACATCCATACCTGACCACAGGAAAAACCATAGCCTTGACTAGACGGACCTTTGTTGGCAAAGTAATGACTCTGCTTTTAAATATGCTATCTAGGTTGATCATAACTTTTCTTCTAAGGAGTAAGCGTCTTTTAATTTCATGACTGCAGTCACCATCTGCAGTGATTTTGGAGCCCCCAAAAAATAAAGTCTGACACAGTTTCCACTGTTTCCCCTTCTGTCATCAGAGAAATGCAAATCAAGTTACAATGAGGTATCACCTCACACCTGTCAGGATTACTGCTATCAAAACCCCCAAACTAAACAAGTGTTGGTGAGGGCATGGAGAAATGGAACCCTTGTGCACTGTTGGTTAGAACACAAAATGATGTAGCCCCCACTGAAAACAGTATGGCAGTTCTTCAAAAAAATAAAAATTAAATTATCATATGATCCAGCAATCTCACTTCTAGGTGTATCCCCCCAAATCAGGATCCTGAAGAAGTAGCAGCACTCCAACATTCATTGTAGCACTATTCATGATAGCCAAGATGTGGAAACAATCTCAGGGTCTATCAACAGATGAAGGAGTATCAGTCAGCCTTAAAAAAGAAAGCAGTCCTGCAATATGTGACAACATGGATGACTTTTGAGGACATTATGCTAAGTAAAGTAAATCAGTCACAAAAGGACAAATACTGTATGATTCTACTTACACGAAGTATCCAAAATTGTCAAACTCATAGAAGCAGCGAGTAGAAAGGTGGTTATCAGAGGCTAGAGGGAAGGGGACCAGGCAACGGGCAATGGAATCAATGAGCATAAAGTCTCAGTTATTCAAGATGAAGAAGACATTTTGGGTGATCTGCTGTATAGTTCTGTGCCTTTAGTTAACAACACTGTATTGTGCACTTGAAAATGTAAGAGGATAAATCCCATGTCAAATGTTCTGCCATGATAAAATAAAAATTTTAAATATTTAAAAATATGTTTGGGAGACAGACTATTGGCAAAGCTGTGGAGCTGAGGGAGGCAAATGGATGGTGGAACCATCTGTAGAGATGGGCAAACACTGGAGGCAAATTAGGTTGAGCAGAAGAAATAAGAATTCACACGTTGGCCACATAGAGTTTGAGGCCACAGTGAGACATCAAAGTATATCTGTCAAGTGGGCCACTGTTGAAGTCAGACTGGAAGCTCCAAGGCGAGGTCCAGGGTGGATATGGTGTGAGGGAGTCCCTGAGTGGGGGGGGGGGGGGGGGCGGGGGGCGGGGTCAAGCCCATGGGGGCAGCTACAGGGGGCACAACTAGGGAGGGCCCAGGGGTGGGGGGGTGGTGGCAACATGCCCCAGAACGTGATGCTGGGGGAAGACTGGAGAACCTGGGATATGGAGGCCAGGACAGAGTGGCTGGGGTAGGGCGGGGTGGGGTGGGATAAGGAGACCAGGACAGGGTGCCCAGGGCAGGGTAGGGTGGGGTGGGATGGTGAGAAGAGCTTGTGGGGGTGGGGGGCGGGGGGGCTGTCAAACGGGTCCAGAAACACAGAGGGGTGACTGTAGATTCTGCCCAGAAGTTGAATCAGCTGAAAACTAATGCACAGCAGGGGGAGATTAGTGATTTGGGCCACTGTTGGCAAAAGTAAGAGCTACTTTGATGGCAGGGCAGAGGCAGATTCCAGGGGCAAGTGGGTTGAAGACTGGGAGATAGGAGGCAGGGAGATACAGGTAAATCCAGCAGATGCTGCCTCAGCCTTTCTTGCCCAGACTAGTGGGCATTCGATGGCTGTTCCACACTCAGGCACCACCATTCCTCAGGCACTGTGTTGGCTGAGGGGATCCCTGATACTCCCTGTCCTAGGGAGCTCCTGGACCGGTAGGGAAATCAGAGATGCAAACAATTACAGTGTTAGAACGGGAATGAGGATGGAGCGGGGTGGTCACATCTACTTTGAAGGATGTGGAGACTCAGCAGTAGGGAGGGAATCATGAGAAGGGGAAGCCAGGGCCAAATAGATGCCTCAGTTTCCCTTCTTCCTCCCTGAGAAGCCCTCGCTAAAGTTACGTGATTAAAGAAACTCAGGAAGCTCTTCACAGTAGATCTACTTTCTTCCCCTGGAAGAAGGGTCTCCATGCTCATTCATATGAAGGACTGATAAAACTTGCAATAAAGAAAAGCATTTAAGCTTTTAGTGCAGCACCCCCCAAATCTGATAAAGCTCTCTTTTATAGGGCATGTTTGAGGAAGCCTGGGAGCAGGTGGTAGGCAGCCATTGCAGTGCTTTGAGCACTCTAGGAAATGCCTCTTACAGCTGTGTATAGGTAGAGGGGAGTGGGGGGAGCTGAAGATTGGAGAGCTGGTTAGGCAACATTAACATGGGTGGTGTTTGGGCGCATGCAGGAAAGGGCCAGACTCCAGGGGATTTTGGAAGAAAGAATCACTAGAACTGGATGACCCATTAGGGATGCTGGGGGGTGGGGAGGGGGAGGGGAGCTGATGGAGTTGGCGGTGGAGGTGCAGGTAATGGCGATAGTGGGGAGGTGGAAGCGATGATGATAGAGGTGGTGACGGGGTCACGGTGGGGGTGGCGATGGTGGAGAGTAGTAGAAAGACCTGACTTGGTGTCCAGAAGGATTTATCAAGAGGGAGAGTGTAAAAGGAAGGTAGGTATGGAACCAGGATGGAATGTGAGAAAATAAAGTCAGCTCATCTTGGACATAGTGAGTTTGAGGCATCTGCAGAGTAGACACAGCGTGTCCTGAGGAGCTGCTGCTCTGTGATCTGGGCTCAGGAGAGGGCTCTGGGCTGCAGGCACAGATTTGGGCCAACAGCCACAGAAGTAGATGGAACTACAGGAAAAGCAGAGGTGAAGATAAGGGTTGGTATCTGTTTGTGTCATGGTCACCCAGATCAGCTCCAGTGGGAGGGGGCAGCTATGTCCCTGGAGCATGACATCTGTCAGAAAATTTCTGAGCATCAGATCCAGTGGTCCAGCTCAGGGCCTACTCTTCCAGGGTTCCTGTGCTCGGAGGCTGGCTCCTACAGGAAGGAGAGCTCAGTCTGAACCAGGATGGGCCTACGGCATCCTGCCCTGTTTGTCCTGGACCTAAGGGACTAGGTTCATGCTTTTGGCCTAGTTTCTCACAGGCAGCCTGTTGGCAGGGAAGGGTCTGTGTGCCATTTGGAAGGGATAAGTCCTAGCCTTGTTCTCTTGGCTGGACTTGGGTTGGCAGATGAAGGGAGCTGGGCTTGGCAGAGGAGTGAACAGTGGCTTGTGCAGATGGATATCTTGATTGCATGCCAGCTTCAGAGCACACAGATCCCTTTCCTCCAAGCCATTCAGGCTACATGACCTCAGCATGGTATCAGTGGCCTCTGCCATCTTGGGTTGTTCAACAATGTCTTGGCAACTCTACTGGAGTTCAAGGCTAGAGGCCCCAAGAGGGTGCCTGGCACTTATCTGACCTCTTTAAACTTTGATGAAGTGTCCCCATATCATCACAGCCTGGGTGCGAGTGTCAGGAAGGCAGGCTGGGGTGGGGAATAGGGATCCTTGCTGTGGGCTTGGCTTGTGGATCTGAGTTTCTGTACTTGGAGGCATCATAGGAAACAACCCCTCAAGTACACAGACTTTGCATGATATTTCATTGGAATACTCATTTAAATAGAGCCAATTTTGAGGATTTACTTGTCTACTTCAAAGTCCATTTTAACCTAAAGCAGTTACTTGTGTGTAAGGTGATCAGGGTTTGAGGAAGCCCTCAATCTTGAAAATCCCTTGAAAGAAGCATCCTGAGACCTGGCTCAGGAACTGTGTCATCCTATGGCACAGAGGAAAAGGTGAAGGCTTTTAGTGGTGTCTCTGGGGGAATGCCCATGTGTCCAGGCTGTTGCCAGCTCCATCCGGCATTTCCACTATGGGAGGGACCTTTTCAGATGACCCAGATCTGCAGACACCCAGGCAGACTTGGCCCCTTTTCCTTCCTTACTAAAATGCATTCCCCACTAACAGCTTTCAGCTATAGACTAGGGAAGGTTGGGTAAAGGGGAGGAGAGATGGTTGTCTGGCGCTTATGCAAAAAATAAATGTATGCAAACCAACTTCCTTACCGAATTGTGTTAGTGGTGCCATGACGTGCCCTTCTGACCTTGTCAGTGTACACGGAGTTTGGCCTGTTCCAGCTCCGGGCCTGTGATGCCTGGGAAGCAGGCAAACTTCTCCAGACTCCATCCCCAGCAGACTCAGGAGTCCATGGCCTGCTACAAGGAGGCTCTTCTCAGACTCTAATGATGTTCACCCCCACGATCCAGGTCCCAGGCCATTTGGGAATGTGAACACTGCTGTGTGTTAGGCCTGAGGCTCAAGGAACTGGGTGGGGTCCCCATCAAAGATGACATCTTGATCATCTGGGGCCTCTGATGTCCACCTAGCCAGGCCCACCCTTGTTCCATCCCAGGGACACGGGGGATGAGCAGGTGTGGTGTGATGGCCCAGGAATGGCTGGATCTGAACCTCTTGTAGGGAAGAGATCTGACCCTCATTGGCAATGAAAGCAGGATGACCTTGTAGCAAAGAACAGACTTTTGCTTAGTTCCTATTGGAAGCCTTTTCTGGCCCTGGCCTTTATTTAATGTTTTTAAGGGAAATAAAGATGAACTCCCCAGGTCAGTAGGTGCCCAATATGCTACTGGAGATCAGTGGAAAAACAACTCCAGAAAGAATGAAGGGATGGAGCCAAAGCAAAAACAACACACATTTGTGGATGGGACTGGTGATAGAAACAAGGTTCAATGCCGTAAAGAGTAATATTGCATAGGAACCTGGAATGTTAGGTCCATGAATCAAGGCAAATTGGAAGTGGTCAAACAGGAGATGGCAAGAGTGAATATCAACATTCTAGGAATCAGCGAACTAAGATGGACTGGAATGGGTGAATTTGACTCAGATGACCATTATATCTACTACTGTGGGCAGGAATCCCTTAGAAGAAATAGAATAGCCATCATAATAAACAAGAGAGTCCGAAATGCAGTACTTAGATGCAATCTCAAAAACGACAGAATGATCTCTGTTCGTTTCCAAGGCAAACCATTCAATATCACAGTAATCCAAGTCTATGCCCCAACCAGTAATGCTGAAGAAGTTAAAGTTGAACGGTTCTATGAAGACCTACAAAACCTTCTAGAATTAACACTCAAAAAAGACGTCCTTCTCATTATAGGGGACTGGAATGCAAAAGTAGGAAGTAAAGAAACACCTGGAGTAACAGGAAAATTTGGCCTTGGAGTACAGAATGAAGCAGGGCAAAGACTAAAAGAGTTTTGCCAAGAGAATGCACTGGTCATAGCAAACACCCTCTTCCAACAACACAAGAGAAGACTCTACACATGGACATCCCCAGATGGTCAACACCAAAATCAGATTGATTATATTCTTTGCAGCCAAAGATGGAGCAGCTCTATACAGTCAGCAAAAATAAGACCAGGAGCTGGCTGTGGCTCAGATCATAAACTCCTTATTGCCAAATTAAGACTTAAATTGAAGAAAGTAGGGAAAACCACTAGACCGTTCAAGTATGACCTAAATCAAATCCCTTGTGACTATACAGTGGAAGTGAGAAATAGATTTAAGGGCCTAGATCTGATAGAGTTCCTGATGAACTATGGACAGATGTTCGTGACATTGTACATGAGACAGGAATTAAGACCATCCCCAAGAAAAAGAAATGCAAGAAAGCAAAATGGCTATCTGAGGAGGCCTTATAAATAGCTGTGAAAAGAAGAGAAGCAAAAAGCAAAGGAGAAAAGGGAAGACATACCCATTAGAATGCAGAGTTCCAAAGAATAGCACGGAGAGATAAGAAAGCCTTGCTCAGCGATCAATGCAAAGAAATAGAGGGAAACCATAGAATGGGAAGGACTAGAGATCTCTTCAAGAAAATTAGAGATACCAAGGGAACATTTCATGCAAAGATGGGCTCAATAAAGGACAGAAATGGTATGGACCTAACAGAAGCAGAAGATATTAAGAAGAGGTGGCAGGAGAAGAACTGTACAAAAAAGATCTTCACAACCCAGATAATCATGATCGTGTGATCACTCACCTAGAGCCGGACATACTGGAATGCGAAGTCAAGTGGGCCTTAGAAAGCATCACTTTGAACAAAGCTAGTGGAGGTGATGGAATTCCAGTTGAGCTATTTCAAATTCTGAAAGATGATGCTGTGAAAGTGCTGCACTCAATATGTCAGCAAATTTGGAAAACTCGGCAGTGGCCACAGGCTTGGAAATGGTCAGTTTTCATTCCAATCCCAAAGAAAGGCAATGCCAAAGAATGCTCAATGTTCATCAACAGTCAGAAAACTAAGATCATGGCATTTGGTCCCATTACTTCATGGCAAATAGATGGGGAAACAGTGGCTGATTTTATTTTTCTGGGCTCCAAAATCACTGCAGATGGTGATTGCAGCCATGAAATTAAAAAACGCTTACTCCTTGGAAGGAAAGTTATAACCAACCTAGACAGCATATTAAAAAGCAGAGATATCACTTTGCCAACAAAGGTCCATCTAGTCAAGGCTATGGTTTTTCCAATGGTCATGTATGGATGTGAGAGTTGGACTATAAATAAAGCTGAGTGCCAAAGAATTGATGCTTTTGAACTGTGATGTTGGAGGAGACTCTTGAGAGTCCCTCAGACTGCAAGGAGATCCAACCTGTCCATCCTAAAGGAGCTCAGTCCTGGGTGTTCATTGGAAGGACTGATGTTGAAGCTGACACTCCAATACTTTGGCCGCCTGATGCGAAGAGCTGACTCATTTGAAAAGACCCTGATGCTGGGAAAGATTGAGGGCAGGAGGAGAAGGGGATGACAGAGGATGAGATGGCTGGATGGCATCACCAAATTAATGGACATGGATTTGGGTGGACTCTGGGAGTTGGTGATGGACAGGGAGGCCTGGTGTACTTTGGTTCACAGGGTCACAGAGTCGGACACAACTGAGTGACTGAACTGAACTGAAGGGAAATAAAGATGTACAAAGTTTGATAGGTCTATCCTTGCTTAGAAGGATTTTACATGGGTGGCATTTCCTACAGCTTGGCTTTGCACCTGAGCCTCAGTGGATTCTCTGGTTGGTGCAACTCTGGCTTGGTCATTTTGAGGTTCTTGGGTCTTTCCTGCCCTCAGGAGCTCCACGGGCTACCTGGAGGAGCAGAGGCATCACTGCAGGCAGACCTGGGTTTCCACACCGACTCAGCCATGAACCTGGGCAGGGAGCCTCTCTGATCTGTTGATCTATCTCTAAGTTGGGGATGAGCATACTTATCTCCTGATTTGGTGTCCTGATTGACGAAATGCCAGTACAGGTACAGCCCCAGCATGCTTCCAGCTCCTAGTTTCATCAACAGTGCTGGTGCATGGCATGGAAGGGGCAAGGGGTTTTCTGTAGCTTCAGTTCCTTCAAAGGGATTATTCATGGTTTAGTAACAGTCTATCAGGGAGGACAATGATCCTTCATTGTTCTCCATTTCATCATTGCCAGTCAGAACTATTTATAATGCAGAGATTCCTCAGGAATGACTCAGCTGCCATTCTACTCTTCCAACGAGACCTCATCACACGCTACCTGCCTCTCCTGCCTGGGTCTGTCCTGGGCTCCCCCCATCTCACCTTGGCTGACCCAGCCCACGGGAGTCTGTTGGTTCCCTGAGCCCTGGCATGACAAGACATTACCAACTAGAGAGGCCGACAGAGGCCAGGGCTCAGAGATAGAGAAGAAGTCAAGTCCCAAGGCGAGGCCCTGGTCAGGGGCTAGGTCACCATTTAGGCACATGTCAGCCCAAGCCACAGGGGACAGCTCGCAGGAGGGTCAGCATGAACAAGCGACTTCCAGAAATCTTTTCCGACTGACTGATCCAACTGGACCATCCAGTCAGCACAATGGGGTTCTTCAGGAAGACAGGTTTAAGGCCAGGTTCATCCCGGCTCTCCTGGGAGCGCATGTGGGAGTGATCTTGGGAGGTCTTGGGAGGCTGTGTGGTGAAAGCCCTCAGGGGGGTCCCCCACCTGAAAATGGGCAAGGACGGAGCATCATGATGACCACAGAGAGGAGGGTTCTGGGGAGCCCTCCCGCTGAGCCAGGCCCCCGCGCCTCTCGGTCACATGGCATGGGAGACTGTGGGGGTCTCCTCCCTTTCCCTGCTGTCTTTCCCACTGTCACCTCCAGCCTCCAGGTTTCAGCTCAGGGGCCCTGGGCAATTTTCTTCCTTCCTTCACAAAAATGTCTGGGGAGAGGCAAAAAGAAAATCTTCTATTCTGGGAGGAATAAGCATTTTTGAGCTTGTCTCTTGTAGGCTACCCTCAACTTCCCTCCCCGAGAAAGGTGAAGGTTCTGTTCCAGGGAGAGGGTCTCGGGCATCTGCCCCCAGGGTCGTGAGAAGGGGTGTCCTGAGTTTCTCCCCGGCACTGCCCTGTACCCCCAGCTGGTTGGCCCCTGTCATCGGGTTCTCCCACTTTTCTGCCTTCCTTCTTCTTTTTTAAAAAGCGACCTTTAAAAAACTGTGTGTAAGCATTAAGGTGAACTTAGATGGATATTTTCTCAAGCATTTCACAGCCCCTTTAGAGGGCTTGAGGGTGTCCTCCCAGGGTAGCAGGAGCAGCCCCTGGCCTGTGCTCCCTGGGATGCTGGGGAGGGCAGGTTCTGCTTTCCACCCACTATTTATCTTATCAAAAAATGTAGGAGAAAGGGCAGTAATCTTTGTCAGGCACCTATTCAACATTTTTCAGTGATTAACCCATTTAGTTCTTTCACTGTCCCTGTGAGTTGGTATAATTACTGTAGCTAACAATGACTAACATACAATAAGCAACATAGCTAACAATAATAAAGAGCTTACAGTTAGTTTGGCTCTCATTTAACACTTTACAGAAGTTCACTCACTCAGTCCTCTTAACCACTCCATGGCAGGTACTACAGCGATTTGTGGGGGAGGAACTGGAGAAGAATGTTAAGAGACACAGTGTGACACAGCGTTAGTGCTGGAATTTGGCCTCAGGTCGTCCGGCTCAGGGGGTTCCCTGGTGGCTCAGCAGTAGAGAATCTGTCTGCCAATTCAGGAGATCCCTGGGTCGGGAAGATCCCCTGGAGAAGGAAATGACAACCCACTCCAGTATTCGTGCCTGGGAAATCCCATCAACAGAGGAGCCTGGTGGGCTACAGTCCATGGGGTTACAAGAGAGTCAGACATATCTTAACTATTATTCAACAACAGCAACAACAGTCTGGCTGAGTCTAGCTTTCAACTGCTTTACATCATCCTCACCAAGTGACCAGACTAGGATTTGAACCGGTATCTGAGGTCCAAAGAGCAGCTTCCTGATCCTGCTATGCTGCCTCTCAGGACAGAGAAGGAACGCATCCTCCTAAGAGCCTCTCAGGGTCTGCTAGGGAAGACTGATTCCAGCCCAGAGCGTCGGGTTCCTGCTACAGGAAAGAATGGAAAAGGGGCCAGAGCAGAGGGCGTTTATCAGGGAGGAGGCTCCTGTCCCTGTGCTGTCTCTTGGTCCAGTTACAGTTCCTTCAGTGAAGACCCCAAGTTTTCCTCTGTTAACCGGGGTGTCCCTGGAAAGATCTGGCGCCAAGAAATCTGGTGCAGCTCCCCGCAGCACAGCGCAGGAGACGTGCAGCCAGGCTCTCCACTGCCCCTCTTGGTCCCTGTCCCCTCCCGTGACTGTCCCCCCGAGCTCTCAACTCGGCATCTGTGTCCCGACTAGCAGGAGACATGGCTCGGCTCTGCTGAATGCTGGCGCAGGGCCTGGCGATCAGTAAACATTTGGTGGAAGAATGAACGAAGCTTGGAGTGTTTACTGGACAGAGGCCCTTGACCCTTGATTCAAGGTCCATCTGTCTGACTTTGGTCTTCAGGGTCTGATCGGTCCTTCTGAAGAGATCAGTAGCTATCGGCGCTGAAGCGCAGTTTCTGGCTGGTCAGTGACGGATCCGATCTGGGCGGAGCCACCGGGGCCTGGCGTGGAGGGGCTGGCAGTGCTGCTTTCCCCTCCGCTGTCTCTGCAGGGCCCCTGCTCTGCCGGTGTCTCCTCCAGGCGGGCTTTGCCCCCGCGCCCAGCTCTCCACCATGTGGACTCCAGGCTCAGAGGCAGCTGCCCACATGGGACAGGGCTGCATGACAGGGTGAGGAGAAAGGCGGCAGGCCCCCCAGAAAGCAGCGGCTGGCTTTGCTGCCCGAAGCCTGGTTTGCCGTTTGTTGCTGACGTGCAAGGCTACGGACACACATGCTAAGAGTAAGCATTTAGAAATATTTAGAGAAGTGTGTCACGGTCACAAGGGCAAGTGTGTGATCCGTGGACTCCTCTTCTTGGACCACCAGGGCAGAGATGTGTCCAGGTTGGTTCTTCACCACAGATGTGCAGGATAGGAAAAAAAATGGCCTCAGAAGTGCATCTTCTTTTCTTCTGCCCCTTCCTCAATGAAGAAGTGTCCACTTATGCCCAGGGAATCCTAAGGCAGGTCCACGTCCCTACTCTGGCCCAACACCTTCCAGCTGGCTGATGCTGGCTGGGTTCCCAGCACCTCGGTTTCTCAATGGTGGGTTACTGTGAGAGTTAGCAGGTTTAGTGTGGAAGCAGGCCTGGTCAGTGTTAATGAGGATGTCTAGTTCTGTTCCAGACATTCTGGGGCCTGAAAGGAACATGACACCAGGCCTGCCTTCATGTTTCCCTGGGGGGGACATGCTCACATGCTCACAGAGGTCATGGAAGCTGAGCTCCAGCAGAGGGTGAGGGTCGGGGTCAGGGAGGTCCAAGAGCTGCTGGAGAGGATCTGTGATGTGTGAGCCAGAGTCAAACGGGCAGCTCCTCAGAGGAACTCCGCCTGGGAGATGGTTCTGGAAGATGGATCAGATGAGGAGAGTGCCAGGAAAGGATCCGGGAGTGGAATAAATGTGGCTTTTGAACGTCTTCCCTGGTGGCTCAGAAGCTTAAGAATCTGCCTGCAATGCAGGAGAACTGGGTTCGATCCCTGGGTCAGGAAGATCTCCTGGAGAGGGAATGGCTACCCACTGCAGCATCCTTGTCTGGAGAATCCTGTGGACAGACCAGCCTGATGGGCTACAGTCCAGGGGTCACAAAGAGCCAGGGATTACAATAGGTCTCCTTGGTGTAGTGGGTTCATTTAAGGAGAGCCTTGAGAAACGAGATCAGGTGGGGCCTAGTTAGGGAATTGTAGATACCAGAGCTTGACCCCATAGGCTGTGGAGCAGAGACAGGGGAATATTTGTGGTTTCGGTACATACTTTAAACCAGTCACTAGCTGAGGGATTAGTGCCTGGTAACTAGTAGAGGGACTTCCTTGGTGGCTCAGACAGTAAAGCGTCTGCCTACAATGCGGGAGACCCGGGTTCTATCCCTGGGTTGGGAAGATCCCCTGGAGAAAGAAATGGCAACCCCACTCCAGTACTCTTGCCTGGAAAATCCTATGGATGGAGGAGCCTAGTAGGCTACTGTCCACAGGGTCGCAAAGAGTCGGACATGACTGAGTGACTAGTAGAGGAAGTGAGTGAGTGAATGAATTGATGCATTAATCAGAGCTCTTTGGGTTGTGAGCAAAACCATTCTAACTCAAACAAAGGTGAGGTGTTTATTGGCTCCCATAGCTGACAGGTGCAGAAATAACTTGGGGCTTAGCTGGACCCAGGGGCTCAAGTAATATCATCAGGACTCTCTCAGCTGGAGGAGAGCTTTATTTTTCTAGTAATTCCAAAGTCCTGGAATTTGGTATTTTGGTCCTGGCTTGGGTCATGCTCCCAGGGAAAAGGGATAGATTGGCCACATTGGGGTCACTGCTCATTGTCATGGGTCTGGGTCATTGTGCTGAGACAGGCAAACCGAGCTTAGGGAGAGGTGAGTTCCTCCCAGGGATGGTACGGACATAGGGACATAGGGAAATGAGGGTGCTGCTGACAGGGAAGGGCAGAGGGTTGCAGGGAAGGCCAGGATATCGGATCTGCTCGGCAGTGGATGGGAGCTGGGGGCCAGATCAGGGAGATGCTGAAGGCTTGGGTGAGAGTGAAGATGAGCACGGCATGTGAATGTACCACAGCTGCCTTTCCTCTCAACCTCTGCCTTCAAGGCCATAATGGCTCAAGATCGGTCTGACTCAGGCAGGCTGCTGGGGCTGAGCACCCAGGGATGTCCTCTGGGCAGCAGGTGCCCTGGACACTCAGGCTGCAAGAGGGCTTGTAGAGGCCGGAGAATAAATGTATTTGTTTTGCTTTGTCTTTCCAGAAGGACGAGAGGATCAACCGCTCCATTTTGGTTGTATTTCATTTCAGATGCCTCCTAGACCCCCAGGTGGGAATTTCAAGGGGGCAGCTAGACATACGAATATGGGGTTAGCAAGAGCTAGAGAGGTCCTCTTGGAGTCTTAGGTAAACAGAAATGATTTAAAACCATAAGACCAGATGTGGTCACCAAGGAAGAGAAAATGGACAGGGAAGAAGAGAGGACCCAGGGCCAGGCCTGCGGGGTGCAATGTTGAGTGTTGGCCAGAAAAAAGAAGAGCCCCAATTGGTGTCAAGACACAGGTAGGAAATGCAATGCAGCTAGTGGAGACCTGGCAGATGGGGTAGGGGCTTGGGAAGCGGAGAGAGGAGGGCGCTTCCATTAAGGGGACGGACAAATGTGAGCAACCCTGATGGGGCGAGGGGAGCGTCCTCTGGATTTGTTCCCAAGGACAGCTGGTGGCCCTAATAAGGGAAGTCTCTGTGAAGCAAGGGGAAAGAGCTAGATTGGAGGGAGTAGAAGGATTGTGGAGGTGTGGAAGTGGAGACAGTGAGTAGAGACAGTAATCTGGAGATGCTGGTGAGAAGAGCAGAGAAATGAGAGAAGAAATGATCTGTTCTGGGTGAGCTGGAAGGCTGGAAGTTGCTAGCATGTGTGTATCCTGCGGGAATGGCCCAGTGGTGAGATGGAAGTTGGCAGTGAGGGAGAGGGATGACGGGGCCCCCTCAAAGTTGAAGAACAGAGAAGAAGACATCCCCGCTGTGCCCGGGGGCAGTTGGGGCAGGGGGACCGTGCAGGTATTCGTTCCCACGGGATGGTGACGTCCCCTCTACTGGCTTCGGTTTTCACATGTGAGATAGGAGGTGAGGGCCTCCCTGAAAGTGCGGTGTGGGATGGAAAAGTGCATGAAACTGCTTTAAGACAAGGAAAATCAACCCCAGGGGGACTGTGGCCTGCCCTAATGGACTGAGGTGGAACCAGTCAGCTGGGTCGGGAGGCAAACTGATGGGCCCACTCAAGGTTGGGATTCAGCCAGCAACAGCCACAGTGAGAGGGGTGGGCAGAAAGTGAGGGTTATAGTAATGGGGGCCATGAAGAGAAGGGGGAGCAGGTGCTGAGGGGGGAGAGTGACCTGCACAGAGGGGATGGGAGGAGGTGAGCTGTGGGGACAGAGTGTGGGGGCTGCAGCAGAGGCTGCCCGGAGGACACCCCTGGATGCTCAGCCCCAGAAGCCTGCCTGAGTCAGACTCATCTCAAGCCATTAAGGCCTTTGATGGGAGAGGTTGGGAGGAAAAGCAGCTAAGGTCCGTTTAAATGCCACGCTCAGCTTTATTCCGACCCAAGCCTTCAACATCTCCCTGCTCTGCCGTTAGCTCTCCATCCACTGCTGTGCAGATCCGATATCCTGCCCTGCCCTGCAACCCTCTGCCCTCTCTGTCAGCAGCACCCTCATTTCCCAACGTCAGTCGTTAGTAGTTACAGAGCGGGGCCGTGGGAGTGATGGGTGAGGAGGAGGGGAGGGAGAGGTCAGGACCTGGTTGGCCGCTGGGTAGCTGGTCATCCACATGGTGACAGGAGGCAGAGTTAGTGAGCTGGCTAAGTCTTGCGTGAACAAGGGTCAGTGGGCGACAGTTGCGAAGGGAGGGAGACTGTGCAGGAGGAGGAAAGAGAAACAGCAGAGGGGACCCACATACCTTCCTCTTAAGCCAGAGCCCCTTCTCCCCCAGCTACAGGGCAAGAGAAATCCTCTAGGGGGGAGTGTCAAGATTCAGGTTCAGGTGGAGAGTTGAGGGAAGGTTAAGAGAAGAGGTTGAGGAGGTGGAGAATTCTAGAAAACTTGGCCAAGAGTGTAGGGTGGGGAGGAAATGGGGAGTCAAGGCAGATTAAGGAATGAATGAGCGAATGTCAAATGAATGAACTGGTGAGCGCTGCCTGCCAGTTAGCTGGAAAGAGGGCATGTCTATGGTACCACGATAGGCACATTCTTCTCCATTGTTCATTGTTGATGTGGCTCCTGGTGTTGACACTGGGGGTGGAGAGGTGGGCGGATGGAATGACACTTAGATGGTACGTGCTGCATGGTGTGACATGCTCCAGTGGTGAGTGTTTTGAGTTGCCAGTGATCTCTTTTAGAGTCTCACAGAATCTATTTCCCCAAGCCGTTTGTATCCTTATTTATGTAACTGACTAATCCCTTGGTGGGTAGAGCCAAGACTTCTGTCTCAGTTACATAGAGATACCGAGACAAATTACTCATGGAAGTTCCAGAAGAGATGAATATCTACAAATTATTGGGATAGTTTCAGTATGTAAAAAGTGTTGTGGAGAGCCTCACAGCTATCCAGGCTAGATCAGATGCAAGAAGTGGGTAATTCCAGGCCAGTAATCCCCTTCAGAATGGACTGGTTGGATCTCCTTGCAGTCCAAGGAACTTTCAAGAGTCTTCTCCAACACCACAGTTCAAAAGCATCAATTCTTCAGCACTCAGGTTTCTTCACAGTCCAATTCTCACATCCATACATGACCACTGGAAAAACCATAGCCTTGACTAGACAGGCCTTTGTTGGCAAAGTAATGTCTCTGCTTTTCAATATGCTATCTAGGTTGGTCATAACTTTCCTTCCAAGGAGTAAGTGTCTTTTAATTTCATGGCTGCAGTCACCATCTGCAGTGATTTTGGAGCCCTAAAAAATAAAGTCTGATACTGTTTCCCCATCTATTTCCCATGAAGTGATGGGACCAGATGCCATGATCTTCGTTTTCTGAATGTTGAGCTTTAAGCCAACTTTTTCACTCTCCTCTTTCACTTTCATCAAGAGGCTTTTTAGTTCCTCTTCACTTTCTGCCATAAGGGTGGTGTTATCTGCATATCTCAGGTTATTGACATTTCTCCTGGCAATCTTGATTCCAGCTTGTGTTTCTTCCAGCCCAGCGTTTCTCATGATGTACTCTGCATATAAGTTAAATAAACAGGGTGACAATATCCAGCCTTGACATACTCCTTTTCCTATTTGGAACCAGTCTGTTGTTCCATGTCCAGTTCTAACTGTTGCTTCCTGACCTGCATATATGTTTCTCAAGAGGCAGGTCAGGTGGTCTGGTATTCCCATCTCTTTCAGAATTTTCCACAGTTTATTGTGATCCACACAGTCAAAGGCTTTGGCATAGTCAATAAACAGAAATAGATGTTTTCCTGGAACTCTCTTGCTTTTTCCATGATCCAGCAGATGTTGGCAATTTGATCTCTGGTTCCTCTGCCTTTTCTAAAACCAGATTGAACATCTGGAAGCTCAAGGTTAACGTATTGGTGAAGCCTGGCTTGGAGAATTTTGAGCATTATTTTACTAGCATGTGAGATGAGTGCAACTGTGTGGTAGTTTGAGCATTCTCTGGCATTGTCTTTCTTTGGGATTGGAATGAAAACTGACCTTTCCCAGTCCTGTGGCCACTGCTGAGTTTTCCAAATTTGCTGGCATATTGAGTGCAGCACTTTCACAGCATCATCTTTCAGGATTTGAAAGAGCTCAACTGGAATTCCATCACCTCCACTAGCTTTGTTTGTAGTGATGCTTTCTAAGGCCCACTTGACTTCACATTCCAGGATGTCTGGCTCTAGATGAGTGATCACACCATCATGATTATCTGGGTCGTGAAGATCTTTTTTGTATAGTTCTTCTGTGTATTCCTGCCACCTCTTCTTAATATCTTCTGCTTCTGTTAGGTCCATACCATTTCTGTCCTTTATCGAGCCCATCTTTGCATGAAATGTTCCCCTGGTATCTCTAATTTTCTTGAAGAGATCTCTAGTCTTTTCCATTCTATGGTTTCTCTCTATTTCTTTGCATTGATCACTGAGGAAGGCTTTCTTATCGCTTCCTGCTTTTCTTTGGAACTCTGCATTCAGATGCTTATATCTTTCCTTTTCTCCTTTGCTTTTCACTTCTCTTCTTTTCACAGCTATTTGTAAGGCCTCCCCAGACAGCCATTTCCCTTTTTTGCATTTCTTTTCCATGGGGATGGTCTTGATCCCTGTCTCCTGCACAATGTCACGAACCTCTGACCATAGTTCATCAGGGACTCTATCAGATCTAGTCCCTTAAATCTATTTCTCACTTCCACTGTATAACCATAAGGGATTTGATTAAGGTCATACCTGAATGGTCTACTGGTTTTCCCCACTTTCTTCAATTTCAGTCTGAATTTGGCAATAAGGAGTTCATGATCTGAGCCACAGTCAGCTCCTGGTCTTGTTTTTGTTGACTGTATAGAGCTTCTCCATCTTTGGCTGCAAAGAATATAATCAATCTGATTTCAGTGTTGACCATCTGGTGATGTCCATGTGTGGAGTCTTCTCTTGTGTTGTTGGAAGAGGGTGCTTGCTATGACCAGTGCATTCTTTTGGCAGAACTCTATTAGTCTTTGCCCTGCTTTATTCTGCATTCCAAGGCCAAATTTTCCTGTTACTCCAGGTGTTTCTTGGCTTCCTACTTTTGCATTCCAGTCCCCTATAATGAAAAGGACATCTTTTTGGGGTGTTAGTTCTAAAAGGTCCTGTAGGTCTTCATAGAACCGTTCAACTTCAGCTACTTCAGCATTACTGGTTGGGGCATAGACTTGGATTACTGTGATATTAATGGTTTGCCTTGGAAACAAACAGAGATCATTCTGTCATTTTTGAGATTGCATCCAAGTACTGCATTTCAGACTCTTTTTGACCATGATGGCTACTCCATTTCTTCTGAGGGATTCCTGCCCGCAGTAGTCGATATAATGGTCATCTGAGTTAAATTCACCCATTCCAGTCCATTTTAGTTTGCTGATTCCTAGAATGTCTACATTCACTCTTGCCATCTCCTGTTTGACTACTTCCAATTTGCCTTGATTCATGGATCTGACATTCCAGGTTCCTATGCAATATTGCTCTTTACAGCATCGGACCTTGCTTCTATCACCAGTCACATCCACAGCTGGGTATTGTTTTTGCTTTGGCTCCATCCCTTCATTCTTTCTGGAATTATTTCTCCACTGATCTCCAGTAGCATATTGGGCCCCTACTGACCTGGGGAGTTCCTCTTTCGGTATCCTATCATTTTGCCTTATCATACTGTTCATGGGGTTCTCAAGGCAAGAATACTGAAGTGGTTTGCCATTCCCTTCTCCAGTGGGCCACATTCTGTCAGACTTCTTCACCATGACCCACCCGTCTTGGGTGGCCCCACGGGCATGGCTTAGTTTCATTGAGTTAGACAAGGCTGTGGTCCTAGTGTAATCAGATTGACTAGTTTTCTGTGATTATCATTTCAGTGTGTCTGCCCTCTGTTGCCCTCTTTCAAACCTACCATCTTACTTGGGTTTCTCTTACCTTGGACGTGGGGTATCTCTTCACGACTGCTCCAGCAAAGCACAGCTGCTGCTCCTTACCTTGGATGAGGGGTATCTCCTCATCGCCACCCCTCCTGACCTTGAACGTGGAATAGCTCCTCTAGGCCCTCCTGCGCCCACACAGCCACTGCTCCTTGGACGTGGGGTTGCTCCTCCTGGCCGCCGCCCCTGGCCTCTGCAAGGAGATCCAACCAGTTCATTCTGAAGGAGATCAGCCCTGGATTTCTTTGGAAGGAATGATGCTAAAGCTGAAACTCCGGTACTTTGGCTATCTCATGCGAAGAGTTGACTCATTGGAAAAGACTCTGATGCTGGGAGGGATTGGGGGCAGGAGGAGAAGGGGACAACAGAAGATGAGATGGCTGGATGGCATCACTGACTCAATGGACGTGAGTCTGAGTGAACTCCGGGAGTTGGTGATGGACAGGGAGGCCTGGTGTGCTGCGATTCATGGGGTCGCAATGAGTTGGACACGACTGAGCGACTGAACTGAACTGAACTGAATCCCCTTCAAGAATGTCATGGTGCCCTGCTGTTTTGCATCCCATCTGCCTGTCTGTCCCAGTCCAGGTGGCAAGGATGCTTCCAGAAGCAGCTTCAGGGAAGAAGGCGGCTGCAAGCTGTGTCCTGAAGACGCACTCTGCATATGTCACAGCTTCTTGGCAGAACATTTGAAGGGAGATGTCGCCTGGACATACTTTGTGGATATTTTTACAATATTCCTTTGTGGAGCTAATTGGCTCTAATAAAATTTTCGGAAGAAAGGCCATACTGCACTGGGGAGAACCATTTGCAGTCAAGTCAAGGCAGCTGAAGCAAGGAGTCAGGCAGAGAAGGAGCTGTCAGTGCTAATGTTAGGGCATCCTGCTCCTTGTGTCTACAGAAACAAAACTGTGAGCATGGCTTGAATGAGCTGGCATTTGGGTCTAAGTTCCCTGATGACTCTAAATCCTCAGAGGGAAGGAAAATGAGTTTTATGTAGAAAGAGAGATCCATGCTCTGTTTCAGAATCAGTGAATGTGCTGTTTAAATGAATCATCACTTTCAACTACTGTTTTTTTTTGTTTGTTTGTTTTGGTATTTGAATCTTGATTGCAGCAAAGCACAGAGCCTTACTATAAAATTCAAAAGCACCTTTGAAAGCCAAGAAGATTTTTAATTTATCCTGACTAGCTAAATCCAGGTAAGTCATTCTAATAATACTTGTCCATGCAAGTGGCTACATCTGGCAAAAGAAATGCAAACAGAAGCCTAGTGAGTTTTCAACTTTCTTGCCTCCCTCACCCCCATGGGAGACGTCTGCCAAGGGTTCCCCAAGGGGCGTGACAACGCAGCCAGCAGGAGCCAGACTCCCAGTGGCAGCCTCCCTCACAGTCACTGCCCTCTTGCCATCTGCGGTGGAGCATGCACACCTGCTCTGTGTCTGGCACCCCCCAGCCTGCAAGGTACAGCTGCTGTTGGATTCTTCTCCAGAAAGGGACCTGGGTTGGCCAGGATGGCCCATCTTCAGTCTTTGTTGAGCGAGTGTCCCTGGGGCTCTGCCTTGACCCCAGGGAGAGCCCTGCTGGAAGACCAGATAATCATCATCTGATTCCTTAACCTTCTAGAAGAGAAAAAAACAAAAGCACATAACCATCCCTGAAAGAACAACTTACTACATATTTAAAGGAATAAAAATACTTTTATTGCACTTGTCATAAGTATTATATAAAAATAAGAAAAATCACATAAATAAAACTAAATTTAAAGCAGCCAAATCTGCCCACAATCCGTCTTCCAATCCTATATCTATATAAGCATGTGCTTGATGAATAGACACATACTTATCATGTATATTATATTTTACATAAGGTTGTATCACCTACATTTTTATTCATTACATTAGTAACATCTTTCCACGTGAACTGTATGTTTCATCAATATCTACATTGTTGCCTTCAATGGTTTACAGAGTTGCACTGTATGGGTGTATTATAATTGTTTCCCTCTTCTGGGAAATTTGGATTGTTGTCAAATGACCTTGTAATAAAAATCAGTGAAAAATTAAAAAAAAAAAAAATGAAAAACAAAGTCACCACACTATCCCTGGATGTGGTTGACCCTACCAGGATTTTTTGCTGCTAAAGGAGTGTTGATTTTGAAAGTTGACCTCCTTGAGAGGTTAGGCTTGACTCCAGGGGCAACACCAACGCATTCTCAAAATCCATCTTTAGAACTGGCTTCCAGGATTTTACATGCAGAATTAGCCGTACAGGAAACCCTTAATGCCAGCAAATTTGGGCCCACTGAAGCTGTGTTTGGCTTGTGAAAATAAAACCATTGAAAACCAAGCCAAAAGCAAGGGGTGATTTTAACTCATGAATTCTGAATTTTTTAGGTAGCCTGTAGAACTGACCCTATAAAGTTACTTCCAAACAGCTAATTCATTTCAATCATTCATTTGTGTATTATTGGCAGAGTAAAATAAAACCCAAAAGACCCCAATACAACAAAAACAAAAACTACCACAACCAGAAACATTTGATTTCAAATGCTAACTCTGGCACCGATTAGCTTTGTGACTTTGGACAAGTCACTTAATCTGCATCATAGCTGAAAAGTTTCCCCAAGAAAAATACCTACTTTGTACATTTGTTGCTCTTCTTCCTGCCGCTCCTCCTCTGAATGGAGGCTCTTTCTCTGCCGGACATTGCCTTCATTCTGAACAGACTCTTTTTCACTCCTCTACTCCTTATACCCAGCGATGTGCTGGTAAATTAGATCTCTGGGAAAAAATACATGGAGCCTTGATCTGTAGCTTCTGCCCATTTCTGGAGTATGAGTCCTTCCACCATGGCTGAATTTAAGTTACCAGTGGTTGAACAGCAGGCTTGCAAAGTTCCTAAGTAGTATCTAGCAATCAGCCACATGGATAGTAAGAACTGGCTCAGCACATCTCTGCCCCTTTCCCTCTCCTCCTTCTTCTCTGCAAGTTCGTTAGGGCACTGGGGATGTTGCCAGATAGAATTCCCATATGTGCTTCATAGTTTTACATTTAACCAGCTTCCAAAAATAGTTTCCTTCCTTCCTTTAGCTCCTGACCAGTTTGTGTGCTGGAGTTCAGGTGCTCTAGCCACTGCCTCCCATCTTTATGAATCCTCCTTGGCCATCACACCAGCAGGAAATTTCAGATGAGATGGAAGGCTCTCGGTTTTTTCAGGGATGTGCCAGCTTGCAGTCCGGTATTCTCATTCTTCCAATGTTGAGAACTGATTTTCATCTGTATAATTCTCCACTGCAGACATACTTAGGTTCCCTTGCCCATCTTCTAACAGTTCTGGACCAGTTCCAATATTTGTGTATGGAGGGGGTTCCCACACCACCAAGCAATTCTCAGACACCAGCTGGCGTCCTACAGTTCAGCTCAATTCTGACACCATCTACCCAGAGACAGCATCTGTCCTCACAGGTTAAGGGTTCAGTCCCACAAGACTGCCCTCCTCTGCCCTAACACACATGTCAGATGCGAGTTGTCAGTTGACCAGCATGACGCCTTCCTTGGGTTCAACTAATTAGGTCATAGAATTCAGGAAAGCTATTTACTCAAAAGATGACTGATTTATTATTAAAAGACTAGAACTCAGGAACAGCCAGATTGAAGAGATGCATAGGACAAGGTATGGAGAAAGGGCATAGAATGGAGCTTCCATGCCCCCTCCAAGCTCCCCACTCTCCCAGAATCTCCAAGCATTCACCAGCCTGGAAGCACTCTGAATCCTGTCCTTTTGGGTTTTTATAAAGGCTTCATTACATAGGCATGATATATTAACTAATTGGTCATTGATGACTGAGTCAGTCTCCAGCCCCTTTCTCCTCCCAGACTAAAAGTTCCAACCCTCTAATCACATGGTTGGTTCTCCTGATAACCAGCCCCCATCCTTAGGTGGGGATGCTGAAAGTCACCTCATCAGCATTACAAGACAGATCTTTACTGCTCTTATCACTGGAAAATTCTAAGGTTTTAGGACTATGTGCCAGAAACAGATTGAAGACTAGATACGTATTTCTTATTATAAGTAAAAATTCTGTACCATCTAACTTGTTCTACTTCCAACAGAGCATGGGGGCACCGTGGAAACACAGGGGATGGAGGGAGGCACAGTCACAGGGAAGTTCGGGGCCTCTGCCACCTGTCAGAAGGAGAAAGTACCATCCACAGACACTCTCAAAGCAACCCCATGACTGAGTAAGGAGAAGTTCCCCCAGGGCCAGCCTTCAGTATCAGAAACATCTATGTTTCAGATCAGCCCAGAGAAAGGTGCCTAGGTGCCTCGAAGTAGATACTTTATCAAGCACAGGGTATGTTCACAGATACTTCAGCGCTACCACTGCCCAAGAGGGTGGAAATCTTACCCTTGTCGACTGAAAACTCACATGACTTGTTTCAGTTTTATTTGAGGACCTTACTGAGGACTATAGACTTGGAGCTGGCATCTCAGATAGCTCTGAGACAGGAGTCAGTGTACATAGGAGTTTTTGCTAGAAAAGAAAAACATGTAGTTGTACATCAAAAGATTATCGCATATCATAAAAAATAGATCTCCCAAGTTTATGCTTTTAGTGCATTTCTGTAAATGGGAAGATGCAGGAATTTGGGGCCTTTGAAATTCTTTAGATATGTATGTGGTCTATCTAGGTGCCTGTATCCAAAGCACAGCATGCCTCATCCTGTTTTTCCATCCTCAGGGGCACCGTTGGTGGGTAACAGCAGTGGGCTGCAATTTAGCCTTTGTAGAAGGGAGGATGAGTGACAGGCTGTGGTTTTGTTTCAACCCTCTTTCTACAGGGGAGTGTGTATCACACACCTGGGATTGGCAGGGAGTGGAAAATGATCAGTGGAAACGTAATTTAGTATAATCCTCCAAAAGGCAACTTTGCTTTATATCAAAGTCTTAAAACTATTCAATCCCATCCCATCAGAAAAGCTCCTGAATGTGCTCATCTCTGTAGCTGGGGTGTGAAAACAGCCATAGACACTAAGAGGGTGCATGGGTGTGGCTGTCTTCAATCAGACTGCACTGATGGACACTGAAATTTTGATTTCACGTCATTTTCCTGTGTCACAGAGTACTATTCTTTAAGTCATTTTTCACAAATGTAAAAACAGTCTGGAGCTCACAGACTTGGTTAGGCTGTGGTATGCACTTGGCTTAAAGCTCTGGAAGTTTCCTCTCATTGATACAGAGCCCCAACAAGTGGTTCCTGACTAGAAGTCATGGCTGGGTGGCCCTTGGCCAGAGGCACCTCAGGATCCCAGGATCCTTCCATCTGGTACTCACCCTCCCCAACCCTTATGGCCTGCTCTATTCACAGGCAGATGGAGGCATAGGGCCTAGAGGAGTGTGCAGGTGGTTTTCTTGGGTGGCCTGGAGGTGCCCACATCTCTCCCCTGCATTCTGCTGGTCACAAGTCAGGCACACTCCAAACTGCAGGAGAGACAGAGAGATGGAGTCTAGATGTCTCTCCTAGCTTTGTGCCCCATAGGGCCTGGATGGAGGCGTGGTGACCATCCAGCCAGGGGGTCAAGAATCAAACAATGTGTGAGGTTCACTCGTTTCCACATGGCAGTGCTACTTTTAAAGATGTAAGACTGACCAGGGGCACTTTGCAACAACAGCTGATCTGAGAGTAGACCTGATGCCCTGGGCACCCTGGGTGGTGCAGCTCTGCAGCCTGTCCTTCGGCCTGGGTCCTGAAGGTCACCCTTGCAGTGACCACGCACACACTCTACTCTCTTCCATCACTCAGCCACAGAGGCCAGGCCATGATTTGGGGCAGGAGACTCTACAGTGGTGTCAGGCTGACCCCTGTGCTAGGAGTAGATTCAGTGCTGTTGACGTTTTGGGCTGATGGGAGTGGGATTGAGGAGCTGCCTATGGAGACAGGCAGAAACCCCCGTGAAGCAGCCATACCCTCTACTGGCTCCCCCACCAGAAACAACAAGGGTTTTTTCTCCTCAGCTCTTTCCAGGTGATGCTTGAAGAGGATGAAGGCGAGGCCAGAGGGGTGGTACTTTCTGTGGGCTCTGTTCAGTTCAGTTCAGTCGCTCAGTCGTGTCCAACTCTGTGACCCCATGGACTGAAGCCCACCAGGCTTCCCGGTCCATCACCAACTCCCGGAGAACGTCTGTGGGCTGGGTACCTCAAAAGTGGGGAGAAGCTCACCCTCTAAAGCTAGTCAGACCAGGATGGGTCAAAAGGTTTGTTCAAACAATCTGGAGGAAATAGCTCAAACCTGGTAACATCTGGGGACATAAACTCCTCACAAATGCTCTGCAGTGGGCAGGGCTCGTCTCTACAGTTTCCAGGAGATTTGGAGCCTGGGAGGTTGGCAGGGGTCAGCGGGGTCTAGGTACTCCCTCCTCCTGCATGGTCCCCAGGCCAGCCCCATTGCATTGCATTGCCAGGACCCAAACCTGCACCTCCGAGCCCTGTGGCTTGCACAGCCTGGGCTGTGCTGGGGACAGCCTCACCGTCTCCTGAGCACATCCAGGACTGGGGGTAGGGGAGGTGATGCCCCCTCCCTAGGTGTTGCCAGGATTCCTGTACCACGGCATGCAGCAGTCTTAGGACACCAGGGCTCTGGTTTCCTACCAATCACTGATTCATCAGGTGACCCAGGTGTGTTTCTGAAACTCCCTTCACTTCAGTTTGCTTGTCTGTGAAATGGGGGCAGAAATGCCTACCTGGATAGCCCGTCCCATCACATGCCTGCGTCCTGCCCTAAAAGTGCCCACTGTGAGACGAACAAACACTAAGTCTGTCCAAGTACCAGGGGGCCTGAGGAAGTGACTTTCTCAAGGTCATGGCATAGAAACAACAATAACAATATATTCTCTCATTTAATTAGTGCTGAGTGTGTGTTAGAAGCTAGGCTGAAATCATCTCTCATGTCATAACAGCCCTGTGAGAGATCCGCTGTTATACTGATTTCCCAAAAGGGGCCACTGAGTGCCGACAGGGCAGGGTAGCTCTGTCCCACTCTCTCTGAAGCTTGGCTTCAGAGGCACAGCGCTGTGTTGCTTCCTGGCACAATGGTCCTAACATTCCCAACCTGATTCTCTGTCCTGCAGCGGTGCCTGGGGCCTAGGGCCAGGCTGTCTCTCTCCAGCCATTTGCCGCAGAGTTCAAAGCCCTCCTTCAATTTTGGTGGACCTGCCTCAACAGCTCTCCCCTTTAAGGAGGATGAAGAAACGGGCCTGATGACCCCTCTCTTTCACAACAAAGGTACTAAGTGCTTGACTGGCAAGGGCCGCCTACACTCCTGGGGGCCAGAGGGAGAGGGCTTGGCTCCCTTGGCTGTGGCTCTGCTCAGGTGCTGGGCAGGACAGGGTCCGTTCAAAGTTTCCCAGTGTCCTGTGGGTGGATGTGAGTAGAGGAGGGTGAACGGGAGGAGGGGTGAAAAGCAGGGGAAGGGGCTGGGGGTTTTATTTGCAAATTGCATGTCAATTCAGGTGTGAGCAGGCATGGCAGGCTGGTCTGCTGGCACCTGAAGGGTTCTGGATGGGTTGTATCACTCCCTTGGGCTCGGTTTCCCCTCTCATTCATGGAGGAGGAGCAAGATCTGAAACATAAGACTAGCCAGTGTACGCCTGGCAGAGAGACCCGAGGAGAGGGGAAGCACTCCTGTGCTGAAATGCATCGTGTGACCTCAAGGTGTTGAGGACTCCCCATTCTGGTCCCTTCTCTGCAGGCCTTTTCTAGACGTACCTCTGAGGCCAGGCTTACCGGTAAAATGGCTCTGCCAGCTCAGACACTAAAGATGGAGGTGACATTTTGGGGGTTCACATGATGGCTGCCATGCCCTCCCCTGAGGAATCCTCCCTCAGCCAAAGTCATCATCACTGCACCCCCGTGGCACCTGCTCAGAAATGGGGAGGTTTGGAATCCCTGACACGTGCCCCTGTGGGTCAGTGAGTGTCCCCAGTGGGGTTGGCACTTGGAAAGGAAGTGTGCCGAGACTGCAGCTGAGCCCTACAGAGCCTGCCCATCCTCAGGGCAGCCAGACTGCATGCACCCCACATCTGGAAAGGTCCTGTCCTCACTCATCAAGTCACAGGGACCCCAGCAATCACCTGCAGCAGATGTGAGCCACAAAACACAGGTTTGCAGCTGAGAGACACTGTGGTTCTGCCTGTGTGGCCAGAGTAGGGCCAGGGCAGCTGGATGGGGCCCACTGCCCTCCTGTCACATGGCTCAGCCCTGAGGTCTGGGGGCACTGTCTGAAGGAGCTGGATTGTTCTTCCCAGAATTTTGTAGAGCATGGCATTGTTTTATGTGCTGACAGGCTTCCTAGCTTTTGCTAGCCTAGAAAGTAAGGACTTCCAGGCCAGGGACTTGGTGTTTTTTCTTCACAACCTGCAATTGGTTGAATCATCTTTGTCCCCAAAAGATATTTGCTCCTAATCCTAGGAACCAGAAAAAGGGTCATTGCAGATGTGGTTGAAAATCTTGAGAGGAGGAGATCATCCTGGGTCATCTGAATGAGTCTTGAACCAAATCCCAAATGTCCTTCTGAGAGAGAGGCAGGAGGAGAGGGGGTACACACATGAGAGGAGATCCTGTGACCATGGAAGCAGAAATGGGAGTGATGTGGCCACAAGTCAAGGAATGTCAGCAGGAACCAGAAACTGGACGAGGTGAGAAATGGAGTCCCCAAAGGGAGCCACACTTTGGTCTTAGCCTTGTGATAATGGTTTCTGACTTCTGGCCTCCAGAACTGTGAGAAAACTGTGAGAGACCTATGAGAGAGAACTGTGAGAGACAACTGTGAGACAACTGTGAGAGAACTGTGAGGGAACTGTGAGAGAACTGTGAGGGAACTGTGAGAGAACTGTGAGAGGACTGTGAGAGAACTGTGAGGGAAATGTGAGAGAGAACGGTGAGAGAGAACTGTGAGAGGACTGTGAGAGAGAACTGTGAGAGAACTGTGAGAGGACTGTGAGAGAGAACTGTGAGAGAACTGTGAGGGAACTGTGAGAGGACTGTGAGAGAACTGTGAGAAAGAACTGTGAGAGAACTGTGATGGAACTCTGAGGAAACTGTGAGAGAGAACTGTGAGAGAACTGTGATGGAACTCTGAGGAAACTGTGAGAGAGAACTGTGAGAGAACTGTGAGGAACTGTGAGAGAACTGTGAGGGAACTGTGAGGGAACTCCGAGAGAACTGTGAGACAACTGTGAGAGAGAATTGTGAGGGAACTGTGAGAGAACTGTGAGGAACTGTGAGGGAACTGTGAGAGAGCTGTGAGGGAACTCCGAGAGAACTGTGAGGGAACTGTGAGAGAGAACTGTGAGGGAACTGTGAGGGAAGTGTGAGGAACTGTGAGAGAACTGAGAGAGAACTGTGAGGGAACTGTGAGGAAGTGTGAGGAACTGTGAGAGAACTGAGAGAGAACTGTGAGGGAACTGTGAGGAAGTGTGAGGGAACTGTGAGAGAGAACTGTGAGAAAACTATTTTAAGCCAGCAAATTGGTGGTGATTTGTTATAGCAGCCATAGAAACGTAATACACTACCAGATCCCATGCCTGGCATAGAGCAGATAGTCCGATATTTGTTGAAAGTATAAAGGAAGGCTCCTAGCCAAGCATGCCCCCATGCAGCTGGGTCCTCGAAGGTTAGATTATCCCTCCCCACAACCCCAGCGTCTGTCCTGTCAGTTCTGAAGGGTCTGGCCTTCAGCCCTGGCCTGTGAGGCTGCCCACTAGAGGGCATGGTTCTGACCAAGCCCATGCTCACTCCTCATGGAGCTGTTGCCTCTTAGATAAAGCCAATGACAGGGGCCACAAACAGCCACAGGCTACATTTGGCTAGCAGACATAGTGATTTGGCTGTGAATATTGTTTGTAAATTAAATTAGTTACCAACATTTTATTAAAAATTGGGAGATTTTATAAGAAATCAGGATTTTCAATTTCTGGGAAAAAAATCAGAGGTTCTTTTCAGCCCAGGATGCAGTCCTGTGTGGCTCATTAGGTTGGACCTGAGAAGATGCTCATTCCCCCAACCACCAGGGCCTGTGGTGCTGACTCCAACTCTCCATCTGCACACCTGACCCCGCATTTGAGATGGACAACTCGAGTTTTCTCAGCCTGGCAGGAGGTGCAAGATAGTTTCCACCTCACAGGGCCTCTGTCCAGCTCGACTGCTTCCAGGCCCTCCTTTATATAGATTCTACTGTGATTGCCATCTCCTCCAGCTTGGGGGCTCTCTGCAAGGTGTTCTGTTCTCCTCGGCAACTGCCATGAGTGCTGCTTTCAGGGCCTGGGGCCTCTGCAGCCCTTGGAAACCACCCAGTTGTTCTGGGGGTCCTCACTGTCTCAATCAGCAGGACAGCCCACTTCTCAGAAGATGGAGGACGCCCAGGATGACCTCCTGCATTCCTGGAAGATGGAGGGACAGCCCATCTGCATCTGCTTTCCTGAGCAACTCCCTGGCCAAGTGGCTCCAACGGAAACCAAAAACACTAATGAAGAGAAGGAATGCCGGCGAAGCACTTGGGATACTCCCGTGAGGAGAACTTTTGGCTCACTTGGAGGACGCAAGCTCCTCAGCATCTCCAAAATGGTGCCCAAGCCTGAAGCCCAAGTGTATGTAAAACTCTCAGCATCTGCCTTCAAGCACGCAGACACCAGGACTGACATTGCAGACACTGATTCAATGCATCTCAGAGCAGGAGCCCCTGGTGAATCTGGCTCAAGGGGTCTGAGACTGTGCTTGGCCTGGGGACCAGGACTGGGAGCTCTCAGAGGCAGGCCCGCCTTTTCCTCTCCAAGCAACAGCACCAGCAGCACACAGAGGATCAATCTGAAGGGAAGAGTCACTGAGTGAGCCCCCCAGGAAGGGCTCTGTCCACAGCTGCTGTCTACTCGGCTGCTTTAGCATCCTCCCCAGGGCCAGGGAAAATGAAATTTAAAACACGTGTCAGGGCCTTAATGAGGCTAGTCAACTCTTCAGAGTCATGCTCTGACTGTGCTATGCTATGCTAAGTTGCTTCAGTCGTGTCCAACTCTTTGCAACGCTATGGACTGTAGCCCATCAGGCTCCTCTGTTCATGGGATTCTAGGCAAAAATACTGCAGTGGGTTGCCATGCCCTCCTCCAGGGGATCTTCTTGACCCAGGGATCAAACCTTCATCTCTTACATCTCTTGCACTGGCAAGCAGGTTCTTTACCACTAGCGCCACCTGGTAAGCCACCATGCTCTTCTGACCAGGGATCTCCAGCACTGAGGGATGGACTGAACGAGGCGAGGAATAAAAACAGTGAATCATCAGGAGTGGTGTGACCACAGGCAAGTTGCTTACATCTCTGAGCCTCAATGCTTTTACTTACAAACTGGAAATAATAACTGCCTCAAAGGATACTGTAAGGATTAATTTCATGCATGTCAGACCATCATTAGGTAGTCATGCAAGTTTCCGTGTCTGAGCCCTGTATTTTAATCCTAAGGTTGGGAAATTATGTCTTAAATTGCAGTTTCCACCACTGCACCACTGAGAGTGGAAGTGGGGGCAAGTTAATTTTCAGTGGTCACTAGCAGAAACCCACTTAAATAGGCAAAAGATAGAAAGATGTATTTATAAGGTACATTTATTACAAGAACACAGGGAGCCCAAAGGAATGCCTAGGCTCGGAAAGACCTGGACTCAGAAATGGGAAAGCTCAGTGAACTCAGGAAGGAACTTTCTTTCTGACTCCCTTCTTACATTGCTTCTCTCTCTATGTGGCTTTTGAGCTAATCTGTGGCCTGACCCACAGAATAAGAAGCTGGCCTTGAACTTCCCTGCTGCTAGTTTCAATTCAGATGAGCAATAGAGATCATCAGGTATCTCCAGATCCCATCCACAAATCCACAGGTGCAGCTTAGGGGTCTTTGCCCCTAGACCAACCAGCTACATAGAGAGGTCCCAGCTCAGCCTTAGCAAGCTGTGCCACCCACTCCTTCTAATGGAGTTGTCCTCAGAACAGCAGGACTAGGAGCTGTTGGACACTCCAAAAGTGTTCCACACAGATGTCCCCACCCCCAGTGCCTAATAGTTAGGGGTTTGCATCCTCCAAGCCTGCTTGTCAGTGTCTCAGGATGGGGGGGCAAGCCTAGCACCCATAGAGCTTTTCCAAACCATGATGAGTGCTGCCTGAAGCCTCATGCAAAGAGACAGGCAAGTCTGGAATAGCGGGAGGGTGACTGGGAGAAAGGGTCGGAGTGGATTGGGCATGAATTCTGGGATGGCACACTGCAGGAGGGCACTCAGTCCTTGAGGTTTCTGACATGCTGCTCCCCAGGCCCAGACATTCATATCTGAGGCCAGTGCTTTCTTTCCATAAGAACTTGTAATTTCCAAGGACAAACAGGCCCGCTGCATTTCATTTTCATCTATTTGGAAGTCTCCCTCTAAGCCCTATGCTACTGAATCTCGTGAGGATTTTGTGCCTGGTTCAGACCCAGTTTAATACCCCATTCCCAGCTCCTGCTGGGAGGAAGCTTGCAGCTTACCATGAATTACACTCTTGGCTCTTAACTCCTTTTCCTTGGGTATCCTTTCCTTCCAAGAATGGCTGGTGCTGGCACACACTTTAAAAGAGAGGAAAGTGGGCCTAAGTTTCCATTATGCTGCAAAGCAGAACCATCTGTTGGTGACTTTCCTGCTGGAACGAGGTCCTAGTGAGAGTGTTCACCAATGAAGAGCTGGCATCTCAAAGACACAAGTTCTTGGCCCTGGTTCCAGCTCATCCCTGGGCCAGAGCATTACACAGGAGGTTGTTGGTTTACTTTGTTCAGCCAAGTCTTGGCTAATCTTGGTGATGCATGGACGTTTCTCTATCAAGGAGGCATCCTGTGAAAAGGCAGGTGTGGAGTCCTACGAGCCTCAGGTACCTGAGTAGCCCTTCTCTGCTCTGCTCACAAAGCCTTTGTGCAGATACCTGCTCAGACCTTATAAAACCACGAAAGGAGGTTTAGGTGGTCATGGAGTGAGCTAACTGGGGCCCCACATTGCACAACCTGGGGCAACATTCACATTGTAGTCTAGGTGAATGGTACCTCCTGGAGCTGTACTGTGTACAACCTGGGAAGCTGTAGGTGGTGGCCCTGCACCTAATAACTGACAGAGCCAGGTGGGTCTCAGACAGGCTATTGGCCTCTAATTCCATTTATTCTCCTTTGACCTCTGTTCTTGCTGAGGTACCTTCTGGAGTACCTCTTAGGGTTTGACAAGACGCCTAATGCCTCAGCTCCTAATATTGAGTTCCTTACCTGAAAACTTAGGCTAAAATATCTACTCCATTGTTGGGATGAGTAAATGACATAATGCAGAAAACATGCCTGGCCCAAGGGCCTGGGTCTTAGTGAGAACTTGGGAAATAGAAGCAGCTGTTGGTACTGTGGCTGCTGCTACTGTAAGGATAATAGCCATTATAAGTATTTGTGCCCATTATTATTCTGATCATCTTTCACACACAGATGCACCTTCCTCTTGGGGTGGTGAGGACTTCCGGCTCCTAGCACCACACCTGCACAAATTAGAGATCACCTCTCTCTTCCCTTCCTTTCCTCTGATCTGGTGCCCCAGATCATATTTCATGGGGTTGGTGAGTTCAGAAGGAACCCAGGTCAGCAGAGGCAGGAGAAGCCAACTGGTGGCTCAGGAGTGAAATGGTTGAGCGCTCCTGAGTGAGTGCCTCCACAGCACCTCCTTCTCTCTGCTTTCTCACACAGGTCACAGGTCTTCATGGACAGGCCTTGTTTCCTCTACTAAACTGAGCAGTCACTGAAGCCCCATCCTGTGCCTGCAGCAGGTCTGATACTGAAGAGGAAAAGTTAAATTTTACATAACCTCCTGTTCATTCTGTCTCTGTAACTCAGTTTGCTCCTTGCAAAGTCTGAATCACGTAGGTCACATAGTCTCAGAAAGTGGGGACTTGTAATACTAGGAACTAGAGCTTATATCACTCACCCTTGTCCTACTCTTTGTGACTGCCCAGCCCCTGCAAACCTGCTTAATCATGCCTGTCCGTGTGAAGGTCAGGCATCCCTCTCCCCATCTTGACTGCTGTTCCCGTGCATGTGCAAAACCCTTTAGTTTAAACCAGCCTATTAACAGCTAGTGTTGCCCACTATAATCTGTCTTAAAAAACTCTGTAACCTCTTTGGGGCTCAGAACTTAGAGTGTTAACTCCTCTGGGCCCACCGGGTAATAACTCTCCAAGTGTTGTGCTTGGTTTCTTGATTACTGGTTTCTGCAACATTTCTGGAGGTCCCAGAGAAATTCCAACTGTGCCAGCCCCTTGAGCTGTCAGACTGGTGGCTCAGCTGAGCTGGAGTGAAAGAACCCTGAGATCAATGAGGAGGCATGCCACCCAATGGTATTCCGGGTTCTCTTTGGACAGGTGTTCCGACTCTCCAGACAGCAAAGCCCCAAGTGGACTCATTGGAGGGATGGACCAACTCACCAGGAATGGCCACAGGATCAGGTAAAACCCCAGGGCCAGTCCTCAGTCAGGTCTTACCCCAATGGGTAGAAGAGGAAATTGATCACCTCCTTGGAGCTCCCAGGAAGGGAGCAACAGTTAAGAAAACCTGGGGACTCAGGAGAAGGAAGGCATTGTGATAGCCTCTGAATGATTGTGAATGTGTGATTGCTGATTGAACAGAGTGAGAGAAATTTTTCTTTTTGGAAACTGCAAAACCAATTATTTTTGCATATGCAATTAAAAACAACTAGCTTGTTAAGAGTCCTGTCTAGGAAAAAGATTGAAGTTAACCTGTTCCATGTCCTTGAAATACACAGCCAACTTTGCCTGATACCTCAGCCTTGGCCAAATTAGAAATTCAAGCAAGGAAAAAAACTGGATCAAAGAGATATTTTAAATCTCAAACAGAAAACTATAAGACCTCTGTCAGTCTGTCTGTCTGGATTTATGTATGTCTAACTTGGGTTTCTCTTACCTTGGGCGTGGGGTATCTCTTCACGGCTGCTCCAGCAAAGCGCAGCCACTGCTCCTTACCTTGGACTAGGGGTTTCTCCTCACTGCCGCCCTTCCTGACCTTCAACGTGGGATAGCTCCTCTAGGCCCTCCTGCACCCCCCACTGCTCCTTGGACGTGGGGCCGGTCTTCCTGGCCACCGCCCCTGGCCTCGTTTGCGGGGTATCTCCTCTCGGCCACCGCCCCTGGCCTCGTTCCTGGGGTATCTCCTCTCGGCCACCGCCCCTGACCTCGGACGCGGGGTAACTCCTCTCGTTGCCACCCCTGACCTCGAATGCAGGGTAGCTCCTCTTGGCCGCCACCTTTCGGTCATGGGGTCCTCCCGGCTTCTGCCCCTGACCTCGGAGGTGGGGTAGCTCCTCTCGGCTGCACTTAGTGCGCCGGTCGCAGCCACCGCCGTGCGTGCCACCACCCCACATCCAAGGTAAGAGAAACCCAAGTAAGATGGTAGGTGTTGAAAGAGGGCATCAGAGGGCATCAGAGGGCAGACACACTGAAACCGTACTCACAGAAAACTAGTCAAGGTAATCACACTGGGACCACAGTCTTGTCTAACTCAGTGAAACGAAGTCATGCCCGTGGGGCCACCCAAGTTGGGAGAGTCATGGTGGAGAGATCTGACAGAATGTGGTCCACTGGAGAAGGCAATGGCAAACCACTTCAGTATTTTTGCCTTGAGAACCCCATGAACAGTATGAAAAGGCAAAATGATAGGATACTAAAAGAGGAACTCCCCAGGTCAGTAGGGGCCCAATATGCTACTGGAGATCAGTAGAGAAATAACTCCAGAAAGAATGAAGGGATGGAGCCAAAGCAAAAACAATACCCAGCTGTGGATGTGACTGGTGATAGAAGCAAGGTCCGATGCTAAAGAGCAATATTGCATAGGAACATGGAATGTCAGGTCCAAGAATCAAGGCAAATTGGAAGTGGTCAAACAAGAAATGGCAAGAGTGAATGTAGACATTCTAGGAATCAGCAAACTAAAATGGACTGGAATGGGTGAATTTAACTCAGATGACCATTATATCTACTACTGCGGGCAGGAATCCCTCAGAAGAAATGGAGTAGCCATCATTGTCAAAAAAAGAGTCCAAAATCCAGTACTTGGATGCAATCTCAAAAAACGACAGAATGATCTCTGTTCGTTTCCAAGGCAAACTATTCAATATCACAGTAATCCAAGTCTATGCCCCAACCAGTAATGCTGAAGAAGCTGAAGTTGAATGGTTCTATGAAGACCTACAAGACCTTTTAGAACTAACACCCCAAAAAGATGTCCTTTTCATTATAGGGGACTGGAATGCAAAAGTAGGAAGCCAAGAAACACCTGGAGAAACAGGCAAATTTGGCCTTGGAATGTAGAATGAAGCAGGGCAAAGACTAATAGAGTTTTGCCAAGAGAATGCACTGGTCATAGCAAACACCCTCTTCCAACAACACAAGAGAAGACTCTACACTTGGACATCACCAGATGGTGGACACCGAAATCAGATTGATTATATTCTTTGCAGCCAAAGATGGAGAAGCTCTATACAGTCAACAAAAACAAGACCAGGAGCTGACTGTGGCTCAGATCATGAACTCCTTATTACCAAATTCAGAGTGAAATTGAAGAAAGTAGGGAAAACCAGTAGACCATTCAGGTATGACCTAAATCAAATCCCTTATGATTATACAGTGGAAGTGAGAAATAGATTTAAGGGCCTAGATCTGATAGATAGAGTGCCTGATGAACTATGGAATGAGGTTCATGACATTGTACAGGAGACAGGGATCAAGACCATGCCCATGAAAAAGAAATGTAAAAAAGCAAAATGGCTGTCTGGGGAGGCCTTACAAATAGCTGTGAAAAGAAGAGAAGTGAAAAGCAAAGGAGAAAAGGAAAGATATAAGCATCTGAATGCAGAGTTCCAAAGAATAGCAAGAAGAGATAAGAAAGCCCTCCTCAGAGATCAATGCAGAGAAATAGAGGAAAAAAACAGAATGGGAAAGACTAGAGATCTCTTCAAAAAAATTATAGATGTCAAGGGGACTTTTCATGCAAAGATGGGCTCGATAAAGGACAGAAAAGGTATGGACGTAACAGAAGCAAAAGGTATTAAGAAGAGGTGGCAAGAATACACAGAAGAACTGTACAAAAAAGATCTTCACAACCCAGATAATCACGATGGTGTGATCACTCATCTAGAGCCAGACATCCTGGAATGTGAAGTCAAGTGGGCCTAGAAAGCATCACTACAAACAAAGCTAGTGGAGGTGATGGAATTCCAGTGGAGCTCTTTCAAATCCTGAAAGATGATACTGTGAAAGTGCTGCACTCAATATGCCAGCACATTTGGAAAACTCAGCAGTGGCCACAGGACTGGAAAAGGTCAGTTTTCATTCCAATCCCAAAGAAAGGCAATGCCAAAGAATGCTCAAACTACTGCACAATTGCACTCATGTCACACGCTAGTAAAGTAATGCTCAAAATTCTCCAAGCCAGGCTTCAGCAATTCGTGAACTGTGAACTTCCTGATGTTCAATCTGGTTTTAGAAAAGGCAGAGGAACCAGAGATCAAATTGCCAACATCTGCTGGATCATGGAAAAAGCAAGAGAGTTCCAGAAAAACATCTATTTCTGCTTTATTGACTATGCCAAAGCCTTTGACTGTGTGGATCACAATAAACTGTGGAAAATTCTGAAAGAGATGGGAATACCAGACCACCTGACCTGCCTCTTGAGAAACCTGTATGCAGGTCAGGAAGCAACAGTTAGAACTGGACATGGAACAACAGACTGGTTCCAAATAGGAAAAGGAGTACGTCAAGGCTGGATATTGTCACCCTACTTATTTAACTTATATGCAGAGTACATCATGAGAAACACTGGGCTGGAAGACACACAAGCTGGAATCAAGATTGCCGAGAGAAATATCAATAACCTCAGATATGCAGATGACACCACCCTTATGGCAGAAAGTGAAGAGGAACTAAAAAGCCTCTTGATTAGAGTGAAAGTGGAGAGTGAAAAAGTTGGTTTAAAGCTCAACATTCAGAAAACAAAGATCATGGCATCCCTTCCCATCACTTCATAGGAAATAGATGGGGAAAGAGTGGAAACAGTGTCAGACTTTATTTTTCTGGGCTCCAAAATCACTGCAGATGGTGACTCCAGCCATGAAATTAAAAGACGCTTACTCCTTGGAAGGAAAGTTATGACCAACGTTCCTATTGATAGCATATTGAAAAGAGAGACATTACTTTGCCAACAAAGGTTCATCTAGTCAAGGCTATGGTTTTTCCTGTGGTCATGTATGGGTGTGAGAGTTGGACTGTGAAGAAGGCTGAGCACCTAAGACTTGATGCTTTTGAACTGTGGTGTTGGAGAAGATTCTTGAGAATCCCTTGGACTGCAAGGAGATCCAGCCAGTCCATTCTGAAGGAGATCAGCCCTGGCATTTCTTTGGAAGGAATGATGCTGAAGCTGAAACTCCAGTATTTTGACCACCTCATGCGAAGTGTTGACTCATTGGAAAAGGCTCTGATGCTGGGAGGGATTGGGGGCAGGAGGAGAAGAGGACGACAGAGGATGAGATGGCTGGATGACATCACTGACTCAATGGACGTGAGTCTGAGTGAACTCTGGGAGTTGGTGATGGACAGGGAGGCCTGGCATGCTGTGAATCATGGGGTCATGAAGAGTCATACACGACTGAGCCACTGAACTGAACTAAACTGAGTGTATGTCTTTTGTTTTTTTTCTGATAATACTGTTGAAGTTGTTCAGTTCAGTTCAGTCGTTGAGTTGTCTCCGACTCTTTGCAACCCCATGAACTGCAGCACGCCAGGCCTCCCTGTCCATCACGAACTCCCAGAGTCCACCCAAACCCATGTTCATTGAGTCAGTGATGCCATCCAACCATCTCATCCTCTGTCATCCCCTTCTCCTCCTGCCCTTAATCTTTCCCAGCATCAGGGTTTTTTCCAGTGAGTCAGCTCTTCACATCAGGTGGCCAAAGTATTGGAGTTTCAGCTTCAGCATCAGTCCTTCCAATGGATATTCAGGATTGATTTGCTTTAGGAATGACTGATTGGGTCTCCTTGCAGTCCAAGGGACTCTGATTCTTTGACACTCAGCTTTTTTTGTAGTCCAATTCTCACATCCATACATGACTACTGGAAAAATCATAACCTTGACTAGACAGACCTTTGTTGCCAAAGTAATGTCTCTGCTTTTTAATATGCTGTCTAGATTAATCATAGCTTTTCTTCCAAGGAGCAAGAGTCTTTTAATTTCATGGCTGCAGTCACCATCTGCAGTGATTTTGAAGCCCCCCAAAATAAAGTCTATCCAAGGAACAAGAGTCTTTTAATTTCATGGCTGCAGTCACCATCTGCAGTGATTTTGAAGCCCCCCAAAATAAAGTCTATCACTGTTTTCACTGTTTCCCCATCTATTTCCCATGAAGTGATGGGACCAGATACCATGATCTTAGTTTTCTGAATGTTGAGTTTTAAGCCAACTTTTTCACTCTCCTCTTTCACTTTCATCAAGAGGCTCTTTAGTTCTTCTTCACTTTCTGCCATAAGGGTGGTGTCATCTGCATATCTGAGGTTATTGATATTTCTCCTGGCAATCTTGATTCCAGCTTGTGTTTCTCCCAGCCCAGCATTTCTCATGATGTACTCTGTATATAAGTTAAATAAGTAGGGTGACAATATACAACCTTGACGTACTCCTTTTCCTATTTGGAACCAGTCTGTTGTTCCATGTCCAGTTCTAACTGTTGCTTCCTGACCTGCATACAGGTTTCTCAAGAGGCAGGTCAGGTGGTCTGGTATTCCCATCTCTTTCAGAATTTTCCACAGTTGATTGTGATCCACACAGTCAAAGGCTTTGGTATAGTCAATAAAGCAGAAATAGATGTCAATAGTCTGCTCCTAAATCAGGAAATTAAAAATGGATAAACAACAGATGAAAATCAAAGAGCCAGGCTATGGGAAATCCAAGATGGCTGTGTGACTTTTCCCAGCTCCCTGACAGACCTCATTTCTATTTGATGAGTTAAAGCCTTCCCTGGCTACAGTGTTAATGCCCTCACAATGAGTTCTAAAAAAAAAAAAAAAAAAAAAAATTATGTTTCACTGAATATTAAGTTCTAGTTTTGTTAATTAAAGTCTGTGCTTATAAGACTCACTTCTGAGATAGTTCCTTGTTATGTTATATTGCTAAAAGTTTTAATTAAGTTATTAAAAAGGATACTCTAAGATTGTTTCTGAAGCTTATCTCAGTAACCAATCTTTGGATAAAGGGCAGATGCTCCATGATGTACAACCGGGAGATGAACACTTGGCTATAATCATTTAACTGAGTCAGATGACCTGGGGTGTATTGGGGTATATAAAAGTTCTTGACTTAAATTCTTGCTTGCTGCTGCTGCTGCTGCTAAGTTGCTTCAATCATGTCCGACTCTGTGCGACCCCTTAGATGGCAGCCCACCAGGCTCAGCCATCCCTAGGATTCTCCAGGCAAGAACACCGGAGTGGGTTGCCATTTCCTTCTCCAATGCATGAAAGTGAAAAGTGAAAGTGAAGTTGCTCAGTCGTGTCTGACTCTTAGCGACCCCATGGACTGCAGCCTACCAGGCTCCTCCGTCCATGGGATTTTCCAAGCAAGAAATTCTTGCTTGTGACCATACTAATAACTAAAGGAGTTCATCAAGGCTGTATATTGTTACCCTGTTTATTTAACTTATATGCAGAGTACATTATGAGAAATGCTGAGTTGGAAGAATCACAAGCTGGAATCAAGATTGCTGGGAGAAATATCAATAACCTCAGATATGCATACAGATGACACCACTCTTATGGCAGAAAGTGAAGAGGAACTCAAAAGCCTTTTGATGAAAGTGAAAGTGGAGAGTGAAAAAGTTGGTTTAAAGCTCAACATTCAGAAAATGAAGATCATGGCATCTGGTCCCATCACTTCATGGGAAATAGATGGGGAAACAGTGGAAACAGTGTCAGACTTTATTTTTTTGGGCTCCAAAATCACTACAGATGGTGACTGCAGCCATGAAATTAAAAGACGCTTACTCCTTGGAAGGAAAGTTATGGCCAACCTAGATAGCATATTGAAAAGAGAGACATTACTTTGCCAACAAAGGTCCGTCTAGTCAAGGCTATGGTTTTTCCTGTGGTCATGTATGGATGTGAGAGTTGGATGGTGAAGAAGGCTGAGCACCGAAGAATTGATGCTTTTGAACTGTGGTGTTGGAGAAGACTCTTGAGAGTCCCTTGGACTGCAAGGAGATCCAACCAGTCCATTCTGAAGGAGATCAGCCCTGGGATTTCTTTGGAAGGAATGATGCTAAAGCTGAAACCCCAGTACTTTGGCCACCTCATGCGAAGAGTTGACTCATTGGAAAAGACTCTGATGCTGGGAGGGATTGGGGGCAGGAGGAGAAGGAGACTACAGAGGATGAGATGGCTGGATGGCATCACTGACTCAATGGACGTGAGTCTGAGTGAACTCCGGGGGTTGGTGATGGACAGGGAGGCCTGGCGTGCTGCAATTTATGGGATCTCAAAGAGCCGGACACTACTGAGCAACTGATCTGATCTGATCTGATATTATTTTCTATGTAGCTTGTTTCAGAAGATTATTTCTTATGTTACCATATGTGTGATGTACAGTTCCATATGAGATCAATAATTATAATAATGTAACTCTAGATATGGGAAGAAGCAACAAGAGGAAATATTTTCCTGGACCAAGAGGCTAGTAAGACAGGTATGGTCCAGAGACTTTTGCTACTTACAAGGCATGGTCTATGACGACATATTGAGTGGCCTGTCAATGGAATCTTTGTTAGACCTGGGAATGAACTTTCCCAGCACCTTGGGACACAATGACCATGAAATGGCCCCCAAACATGGTTAGGCTACGAAGGGGCCCTGCTGACTGAAAGTTGGCCCTTGCCAGCTGTGTCTACAAAGATTAAATCATAACCACTACAAGATGCTGACCTTCAACACCCCCTTGAAAGAAGTTCAGGGTGGAGACAAAAAATAAGGCACTCTGTGCTCTGGGAAAAATAAAAACACAAACAAACAAACAAAAAACAGGCCTTCAGATAGTCAGATGTTTTCAGGTAAAGATTTTTATGAGTCCAAATTCTTGCATCTTCTCATACCTAGAGAAACACTAATGTCATGAACCAAGGTCTGGACCTGGTTCTCCTGGCTAGCCCCTCAGCAGCTTTCCTATGTCTGTTAATCTTTGGGCCATATATCTTTAACTTTCTTGTTAAGTTTCTTTTTCCAAATAGTAGTACAACAAGAATATCCCCTGGACAACACCCAGATAAGGCTAGAACAAGCTGCCTTGTCATTCTATGGACTCTCATCTTCCTCTATAAATGCACCCGAGATCCTCAGGCTACTCTCCCTTTGAGATCCTCTACGAGAGACCAGCCCCAGTGATAGAAAAGCTCAAGGGAGACCACCACCAACTAGCTGACCTGGAGATGTCCCGACACTTCCAGGCCCGGGAAAAGTCTGCCATCTCACCTGAGAAACCTAAGAAAGGACACCCATTCCTTTGGGCAATTGGGTTCATCCCTATCAGCCAGGAGATGAGCTATGGGTTAAAGATTAGGAAAAAAAAAAAAAAAAAAAAAACCCACTTCAGCCAGTTTGGACAGGCCCTCACATGGTTGTCCTGCAACCCCTACTGCTGTTAAAGTTACAGGTGTCATGCCTTGGATCCACCACACCAGAGTCAAGACGGCAGCTACTTCCTGTGATGACACCTGGAAAGCAATTCAGGACCCCCAAAACCTCCTCAAGGTCCGGTTGCAAAGACAACGGCCCTCACCCACAAAGGACGCTGAGACCTGCTCTAGTTACTCCGAAGCTGACTAGTCAACGCACGGCGGAAGCTTGAGGATTCTTTAGCTTTGCTCCAGCCACACTCTGGCAGCTGGTCAACGCATGGCTTGAGGATCCGACTATTAAAATATCGATGGATTTTCATTGTCAACCCTGGCCTCTCCTCTATCCCTGATTGGTATTATTGCTGTGCTCTTCATTACAGGGCCAACTAGACTCCCTGGTTGAGGTGGTTTTACAGAATAGGAGGGCGGTGGACTTACTGACAACTGAAAAGGGAGGACTCTGCCTCTTCTTAAATGAAGAATGCTGCTTTTATGTAAACCAATCAGGAATAGTCAGGAGATGGCTCAACAGCTAAGGGAACAAATCATAAAAAGGAGAGAGAAACTAGCTAACTCCTGGAGTAACTGGAGCAATATCTGGAGCTGGGCATCGTGGCTTCTCCCTTTAACAGGTCCTCTCTTCATGCTCTTTGTGGTGCTCTTGTTTGGCCCTTGTATTCTCAATGCAATTACCCATTTCATAACCTCTCGGATTGAGTCCATAAAGTTACAAATGGTAATAGCTCAATATAGTCCCCTAAATGATGGGGAGCTCTGAATGTCCTACCAAAACACGAGGATGCTTTTTATAATGAGTGATAGAAGCATCAAGAGGGGGAAATGAAGAGGAAAAGCTAAAATTTTACATAACCTCCTGCTCATTCTGCCTCTGTAACTCAGCTTGCTCCTTGCAAAGTCTGGATCACATAGGTCACGTAGTCTCAGAAAGTGAGGACTTAAAATACTAGGAACTGGAGCTTATTTCATTCACCCTTGTCCTGCTCTTTGCAATCACCCAGCCCCTGCAATCCTGCTTAATCATGCCTGTCCGGGCCAGGCACCCCCCTCCCCATCTTGACTGCTGTTCCCACATGTGCACAAAACCCCTTAGTTTAAACCAGCCTATTAGCAGCTAGTGTTGCCCACTATCAGTTCAGTTCAGTTCTGTCATTCAGTCATGTCCAACTCTTTGCGACCCCATGGACTGCAGCATGCCAGGCTTCCTGTTCTTCATCAACTCCCGGAGTTGACTCGAACTCATGTCCATTGAGTCGGTGATACCATCCAACCATCTCATCCTCTGTAGTCCCCTTATCCTCTTGCCTTCAATCTTTCCCAGCATCAGGGTCTTTTCAAATGAGTCAGCTCTTTGCATCAGGTGGCCAAAGTATTGGAGTTTCAGCTTCAGCATCAATCCTTCCAATGAACACCCAGGACTGATTTTCTTTAGGATGAACTGGTTAGATCTCCTTGCAGTCCAAGGGACTCTCAAGAGTCTTCTCCAACACCACAGTTAAAAAACATCAATTCTTTGGCACTCAGCTTTCTTCACAGTCCAACTCTCACATCCATACATGACTACTGGAAAAACCATAGCCTTGACTACACGGACCTTTCTCGGCAAAATAATGTCTCTGCTTTTTAATATGTTGTCTAGGTTGGTCATAACTTTTCTTCCAAGGAGCAAGAGTCTTAATTTCATGGCTGCAGTCACCATCTGCAGTGATTTTGGAGCACAAAAAAATAGTCAGAACCTGATGCTGAGAAAGATTGAAGGTAAAAGGAGAAGGGAATGACAGAGGATGAGATGGTTGGATGATGGACATGAGTTTGAACAAGCTCTAGGAGTTGGTGATGAACAGGGAAGACTGGCATGCTGCAGTCCTTGGGGTCTCAAGGACACTACTGAGTGAATGAACAACAGCAACAACCTCTAAAAAAGAAAATACATACAATATGACAGTCTTAGGCTGCTTCCCCATACAACCAGAGGGCATGGTGCTGGGACAGCCTACTGCATGAGCTGAAGAAACCTCAAGACTCATCACATCAGCTGTGCAGAAACCACTCATTAAACCACTTGACAGAATCGGTTGGTTAAAAACACCTTCATGCTAGGTTTTCTTGGCTTGCCTCATTTGATTTTTAGAATAAAGAATTTCTCAGCTTTTTTTGGAAGGTCATAGCAGTCAAATGTGAAATATTCCTAAACCTGGTGACTAAGGTTTAATACTGATTCGTGGCAACATGAAGAGGTAGAGGGAAACTTCCAGTCTTCAACACGTCAGGGGTGGGGATGTGGCGTGCCCACACCTTTATCCTCTGTGCCCAGAAGCTGAGGTACCCTGGTGAGTGCCATCAGAAAAGAGGCCTGGAACTGGAAACAGGTTTGTTCTAGTCACCCTCTCACTCTCATCCTGCAAAGGATTGTCTTAGGGGAGCAGGAAGATGTGTTCTTAAACACAGAAGAGCCATGGGACCATTTGAGATTTTTACGAGACCTCCTCTTCAGTGCCTGTGTCTCAGGGGGCCCTACAGGCTGGGAGGATTTGCGATTTGGTGAAAATCTGTGCCTAGCACACAAACAGAGGGAGAGCAGTCAGCACAACACATTCACAGGATATGTTTGACAGCTGCTGCTGCTGCTGCTGCTAAGTCGCTTCAGTCATGTCCGACTCTGTGCGACCCCATAGACGGCAGCCCACCAGGCTCCCCCATCCCTGGGATTCTCCAGGCAAGAATACTGGAGTTGGTTGCCATTTCGTTCTCCAATGCATGAAAGTGAAAAGTGAAAGTGAAGTCGTTCAGTCGTGTCCGCTAACAGAGGCCAATGTGTTAGGGTTCTCTGAGAAAGAGATTTATTAGGATCCCTCAGAAGAAATGCAGTAGCCATCATGGTCAACAAGAGTCCAAAATGCAGTACTTGGATGCAATCTCAAAAACGACAGAATGATCCCTGTTTGTTTCCAAGGCAAACCATTCAATATCACAGTAATCCAAGTCTATGCCCCAACCAGTAACACTGAAGAAGCTGAAGTTGAACGGTTCTATGAAGACCTACAAGACCTTTTAGAACTAACACCCAAAAAAGATGTCCTTTTCATTATAGGGGACTGGAATGCAAAGTAGGAAGTCAAGAAACACCTGGAATAACAGGCAAATTTTGGAGAAGGCAGTGGCACTCCACTCCAGTACTCTTGCCTGGAAAATCCCATGGATGGAGGAGACTGGTGGGCTGAAGTCCATGGGGTCGCTAAGAGTCGGACACAACTGAGCGACTTAATTTTCACTTTTTCACTTTCATGCATTGGAGAAGGAAATGGCAACCCACTTCAGTTTTCTTGCCTGGAGAATCCCAGGGGCAGGAGAGCCTGGTGGGCTGATGTCTATGGGGTCACACAGAGGTGGACACGACTGAAATGACTTAGCAGCGGCAGCAGCAGCAACAGGAAAATTTGCCCTTGCAATACAGAATGAAGCAGGGCAAAGACTAATAGAGTTTTGCCAAGAAAATGCACTGGTCATAGCAAACACCCTCTTCCAACAACACAAGAGAAGACTCCACACATGGACATCACCAGATGGTGGACACCGAAATCAGATTGATTATATTCTTTGCAGCCAAAGATGGAGAAGCTCTATACAGTCAACAAAAACAAGACCAGGAGCTGACTGTGGCTCAGATCATGAACTCCTTATTACCAAATTCAGAGTGAAATTGAAGAAAGTAGGGAAAACCACTAGATCATTCAGGTATGACCTAAATCAAATCCCTTATGATTATACAGTGGAAGTGAGAAATAGATTTAAGGGCCTAGATCTGATAGATAGAGTGCCTGATGAACTATGGAATGAGGTTCGTGACATTGTACAGGAGACAGGGATCAAGACCATCCCCATGGAAAAGAAATGCAAAAAAGCAAAATGGCTGTCTGGGGAGGCCTTACAAATAGCTGTGAAAAGAAGAGAAGTGAAAAGCAAAGGAGAAAAGGAAAGATATAAGCATCTGAATGCAGAGTTCCAAAGAATAGCAAGAAGAGATAAGAAAGCCCTCCTCAGAGATCAATGCAGAGAAATAGAGGAAAACAACAGAATGGGAAAGACTAGAGATCTCTTCAAGAAAATTAGAGATACCAAGGGGACAGTTCATGCAAAGATGGGCTCAATAAAGGACAGAAATGGTATGGACCTAACAGAAGCAGAAGATATTAAGAAGAGGTGGCAAGAATACACAGAAGGACTGTACAAAAAAAGATCTTCACAACCCAGATAATCACGATGGTGTGATCACTCATCTAGAGCCAGACGTCCTGGAATGTGAAGTCAAGTAGGCCTTAGTAAGCATCACTACGAACAAAGCTAGTGGAGGTGATGGAATTCCAGTTGAGCTATTTCAAATCCTGAAAGATGATGATGCTGTGACATCATCAAATCCTGATGCTGTGAAAGTGCTGCACTCAATATGCCAGCACATTTGGGAAACTCAGCAGTGGCCACAGGACTGGAAAAGGTCAGTTTTCATTCCAATCCCAAAGAAAGGCAATGCCAAAGAATGCTCAAACTACCGCACAATTGCACTCATGTCACGCGCTAAATGACTATGCCAAGGCATTTGACTGTGTGGATCACAATAAACTGTGGAAAATTCTGAAAGAGATGGGAATACCAGACCACCTGAACTGCTTCTTGAGAAATCTGTATGCAGGTCAGGAAGCAACAGTTAGAACTGGACATGGAACAACAGACTGTTTCCAAATAGGAAAAGGAGTACGTCAAGGCTGTATATTGTCACCCTGCTTATTTAATTTATATACAGAGTACATCATGAGAAACGCTGGACTGGAATAAACACAAGCTGGAATCAAGATTGCCAGGAGAAATATCAATAACCTCAGATATGCAGATGACACCACCTTATGGCAAAAAGGGAAGAGGAACTAAAAAGCCTCTTGATGAAAGTGAAAGAGGAGAGTGAAAAAGTTGGCTTAAAGCTCAACATTCAGAAGATCATGGCATCCGGTCCCATCACTTAATGGGAAATAGATGGGGAAACAGTGGAGACAGTGTCAGACTTTATTTTTTGGGGCTCCAAAATCACTGCAGATGGTGACTGCCACCATGAGATTAAAAGATGCTTACTCCTTGGAAGGAAAGTTATGACCAACCTAGATAGCATATTGAAAAGCAGAGACATTACTTTGCTAACAAAGGTCCGTCTATTCAAGGCTATGGTTTTTCCTGTGGTCATGTATGGATGTGAGAGTTGGACTGTGAAGAAAGCTGAGCGCTGAAGAATTGATGCTTTTGAACTGTGGTGTTGGAGAAGACTCTTGAGAGTCCCTTGGACTGCAAGGAGATCCAACCAGTCCATTCTGAAGGAGATCAGCCCTGGGATTTCTTTGGAGGGAATGATGCTGAAGCTGAAACTCCAGTACTTTGGTCACCTCATTGGAAAAGGCTCTGATGCTGGGAGGGATTGGGGGCAGGAGGAGAAGAGGATGACAGAGGATGAGATGGCTGGATGGCATCACTGACTCATTGGACGTGAGTTTGAGTGAACTCTGGGAGTTGGTGATGGACAGGGAGGCCTGGCGTGCTGCGATTCATGGGGTCTCGAAGAGTCGGACACGACTGAGCGACTAACTGAACTGAACTGAACATATGTATCCTGGGGCTTCCCCAGGGACTCAGCAGTAAAGGATCTGCCTGCAATGCAGGAGATGCAGGAGACACAGGTTCAGTCCTCAAGTCATGAAGATCCCCTAGAGGAGGGCATGGCAATCCACTCCAGTATTCTTGCCTGGAGAATCCCATGCCAGAGATTCTAATATTCTTGCCTAACACTGAATTGAAGATTCCAGTATTCTTGCCTGGAGAATTCCATGGACAGATGAGACTGGCAGGCTACAGTCATAAGGTTGTGAAGATTCAGACGTGACTGAAGCGACTGAGCACACATATACACACATATGTATCCGTCTCTCTCTATTTCTAACCCTGTAGAGATTTATTTTAAGAAATTGACTGATATCATTATGGAAGCTAGCAAGCCCAGAATCTGAGAGGTGGGCAGGCAGGCTGGAGACCCAGGGAAGAGCGGATATTTCAGCGTGAGTCCAGAGGCCATCTGCAGGCAGAATTCTTCCTCAGGGGCGGTCAGTCTTTTTCCTCTTAAGGTCTTCAGTGACTTGTGCCTTGAAAGCAGGAGGACAAGGGCTCTAGGCATTTCCATGGGCTGCTCTGACGGGCTTTTGATAAGATCAAAGTCTCAGTGTCTTTTATGACAATTAAACCTGTGTCTCCCTTATCATTTCGGTTTTAGAAGTAAGCACTTAGCCAGGCCTCTAAGGCCATCCATGCAGAAATCAAGGCCCGCAGCCTGGTTTCCCCAGGGAGTTACAATATGCTTTCAGGCATGCTGCCTGGGTGTTGTCACACCACTGGTAGATGTGGAATCTGGCATTGCAACTTGGAAGGGTGAAATTTCAAGGGAAATGAGTGAGGACCCTCCATTCAAGACCCCCCAGGATCTGGCACACCATCCTGCCTGGAGCGGTACACTGAGTTCCTGCTCACCAGTCTCCTGGGAAGCCCACCCCTCAAACATCACCCAGTTCAAGCCTGTGATGATTCATTCTATGTGTCAATTAGACCACAGTAGAGTCCCTTGGACTGCAAGGAGATCCAACCAGTCCATTCTGAAGGAGATCAGCCCTGGCATTTCTTTGGAAGGAATGATGCTAAAGCTGAAACTCCAGTACTTTGGCCACCTCATGCGAAGAGTTGACTCATTGGAAAAGACTTTGATGCTGGGAGGGATTGGGGGCAGGAGGAGAAGGGGACAACAGAGGATGAGATGGCTGGATAGCATCACTGACTCGAAGGATGTGAGTCTGAGTGAACTCCAGGAGTTGGTGATGGACAGGGAGGCCTGGCGTGCTGCGATTCATGGGGTCACAAAGAGTCGGACATGACTGAGTGACTGAACTGAACTGAACTGAACCCAGATATTTAGTCAAATGTTTCTGTGAAGGTATTTTTAAAATGAGATTAATATTTACAACAGTGGACTTTGAGTAAAGTAGATTACCCTCCATAATGTGAGTTTTCTGCCTGACCTGGGTCTAAAATCGCTTGTATACCCTGTCCTCTTCATTCTTACACACCTGGTACAGTATGGCCCACACTCTAAGCCCTGACAACTAGCTGCTGATGAGAGATGCTCTGGGCTGGGTGGTGGCAGTGGGCCCCCAGAAGCAGCTCTTCTTTGCCATCCGGTGGGCACAGTGAAGGTGAAGCACTTTGCTCACTAAGGACTCTGGGGTAAGCTACCTTCTGCGTGGTTCAGACACCTTCGGCCAGCACTTTGCCAACCAAACATCCTGGACCTCAGTGAGATTTAACCAGCCCCTGCCTGTGAGTTGAGCCTTGCAGAGGCTTCAGTGAGTGGGTGAACAGAGTGCAGGGGATATTACATTTGATGCCCTACTGTCCTCACGACGGAGTGGGGACCGCTGCCCTGGCCTCTCAGTGTATCTCAAGGGGAGCGTCCTGCTGGCTGGCCTCGGGGTCTCTTGGGGATCTCATGGAAGCCCGGGGCGTGGGGGTGCTGACTGAGGGGTGGTGGCAGCCAAGGGGAGGACCTTCTCTCCATGTTGGCTGGTGCTGAGAACCTCCCCAAGGTGGGCTGTCTCTGGGCTGCGAAGCAAGAGCCTGACCTTTCTCTCAGAAAGGTCCACCCACCAGAGGTAGGGTCCTGTGTGAGGAAGAATCCCAGAGAGCCTACTGTCACAGCTCTTAGGGCTCTTGGTACAGCCTGAAGCCATGGGAGGGAGACAGGAGGCACAGCAAAGGATGCTGAGAAAGCCAGGAGTTGGGAGAGAAGGCACTAGTTCCCTCTCCACCAGTGTGGCTTTGGGCGGGTTCCTGGATCAGGCTAGGTCTCAGTGATCCAGTCTGTGAAGTGGGAGCTCCGTAAAAGGTGCTACCCATGATACAGCAGGATGCCTGGTACATGAGGAAGGTTGCCGCTCATAAAGCCCACCATCGGCCCACTAAATCCTGGGTACTGAACGAACACACGGAGTTTTGGTCAGTCAAGGTGTCATTGTCCTACAGCTAGTCTCGGTCGGATTCCCCTGGTCTGCACCAGTTCTAAGTCTGCAGCTAGGTGTTGGCCAAGGTGAGGCACCATACAGAACTGGGGCCCCAGGGGCATTCCCGGAGGGGCGCTAGTTTGTTTGTTCAGTCAAATAAAATGTTCATTTAGCACCTATCATGATCTAGGCAAAGGAAATCAATCCTGAATATTCATTGGAAGTACGATGCTGAAGCTGAAACTCCAATACTTTGACCACCCGATGCAAAGAACTGACTTACTGGAAAAGACCCTGATGCTGGGAAAGATTGAAGGCAGTAGAAGAAGGGGATGACAGAGGATGAGATGGTTGAATGGCATCACCGACTCGATGGACATGTGTTTGAGCAAGCTCCAGGAGACGGTGATGACCAGGGAAACCTGGCATGCTGCAGTCCATGGGGTTGTAGAGAGTCTGACATGACTAATGGACTGAACTATGATGACGTCGAGGCACTTTACTAGATTCTGGGAATATTGAGGTGAAAAGATGGGCTCCTTGCTCTGGAGCAGCAATTTTCAAACTTTTTGATTTCAGAACCTCTTTCTTTTCCAAGATAGCAACAATAGTAACAACAAAAATTAATGAGAAAAGTGACATGGTTTTACATTTTCACTAGTGTAAAATAAATTCCAGTCTTTTTAAACGTTAACAGAAGGCAGTTGGATTCACAGATACACTTCTGCGTTGTGTTTTCATGATAAATCACATCCTTTAGCCTTTGGAGAAAATAGATGAAAGGGGAAATAGTATCTTAGTGTTATTATAAGAATAGTTTTGACCTAGTGGGGACCACTGGGAGTCCCTAGACATTTTGAGAGTCGCTGGGTATTAATATTAAAAAAATGTACTGCCTCTTGGAGACAATATTGGTTGTCTTATTATTTGGGTGAATTGTTATTTGAGCCTAGATCTAACTCCATTTTACATATAAACACAAAGTAGATTTTGTGTAGTTTTAACATACTTAGTATTTTCTAAGAACTAAACTATTATGCTGGTTGAAAGGAGATTGAAGGTTGTTTTGTGCAGAAGTTTACTAAGAGTAAATCCTTTCAGAAAATACATTACTAAGCAATGTTGTTCATAGTATTTGAGTTACTGTCCCTGTCAGCCTGACTGCCCATAGTTGCAAGTATCTTGGCTGTTATTATCTAGGTGGCATCCACATTTACTTTTTTCATTAAACTTTTTATTTTGAGAACATTGTAGGCTTACATGCAACTGCAAGAAATAATGCAAAGAAATCCTGTGTGCCTTTTCCCCAGTTTCCCCCAAGTGGTAACCTCTTCCAGAACTATAGCACAACATAACAACCACAATGTTGACACTGTTACAGTCAGGGTGCAGAACATTTCCATCACCACATTGTTCTTTTAGGGCCACACCCACTTCCTTCTAGCTTCCCACACCCCTCCAACTCCCCGCTTTTCTCCTCAATCCCTGGCAAACACTAATATGTTCTCCATCTTTATAATTTTTGTCATTCAAAGAACAATACATAAATGGGCTCTTGCAGTATGTAGACTTTGGGGATTGGCTCTTTGCATTCAGCATAATTCTTTGGAGACTCATCCCGAGTGTTGCACGTACATCATTAGCTGTTCTCACTATTGCTCAGTAGTGTCCCAGGCGTGGAAATGCCACAGCTTCCTCCACTGTCCCCCACTGAAGGACATCTAGGTTGCTTCTAATTTACGGTTATTGTGAATAATGGTGCTTTAAACATTCATGTACAGATACTTTGTGTGTGAAGGTCTTCCTTTGTCTGGGATAGATGTCTTGGAGTGCAATGCTAGTTGCATGTTTAGGTTTAAAAGAAACTGCCAAACTGCTTTCCAGTGTGACTGTACCATTTTACATTCCTACCAGCAGTCTATTAGTGACCCAGTTTTTCTGCATCCTCTCCAGCATTTGGTGTTGTCACTAATTTTTATTTCAGCCATTCGATAGGTGTGTAGTGATAGTCTGCTGTGGTTTTAATTTGCATTTTCCTAAGGGCTAATTGTGCTATGTATCTTTTTATGTGCTTATTTGCAAGCCATATATCCTCTCTAATAAAATGTCTATTCATGTCTTTTGTCCAATTTCTAAGGATTGTTTTTTTGCTGTTTAGTTTTGAGAATTTAAAAAAATATAATCCAGATACTAGCGTTTACCATATATGTGGTTTGCAAATATTTCTTCCACTCTGTAACTTGTCTTTTCATCCTCTTAACAGAGTCTGATGTAGAGCAAAAGTTTTTAATTTTGATGAGATCTAATCTGTCAGTAAAATCATCTGTTTCAAGCTGGGTAAGTTGTGATAGTTTAAATTAGTGGTCAATTTCATCTAAGTTGTAAAGATTTCTGCATAGTGAATTTTTCCTTTTTATCCTTTTGATGTCTGTAGGGTCTATGGTGATGTTTCTGTTTCATTCTTGATACTAATAATTTGTTTTCTACTTTTTTCTCAATCTTCTTAGAGATTTGTTAATATTGTTGATCTTTTAAAATAACCAGTCTTTGTTTTGTTGATTTTTCTCAATTTTTATTTTTCATTTTCAGTTTCATTTATGTCTGTTTTTAGCTACATTATTTCCTTCCGGTTGTTAGCTTAAAATTTATTTTGCTCTTCTTTTTCTGAGGTAGGAGCTTAGATTAATGCTGAGACTTTTTTCTAATGTATGCATTTAGTGTTACAAATTTTCTTCTCAGCACTATGTTAACCGTGTTCCCCAAATTTTTTAATGTAGTATCTTCATTTTAATTCATTTTCAAATTTTTCTTTGAGGCTTTATATATGGACTATAGATTATTTAAACTTTGTTATTTAGTTTTTAAAGAATTTTCAGTTATTTTATGCTATTGATTTGCAGCTGGACTCAATTATGGTCAGAGAATTTAAAGTAAGAAATCAATTTTTATAAATTTATTGACTTTTTTTTATGGCCCAGGGGGCTTCCATGATGGCTCAAATGGTAGAGAATCCACCTGCAATGCAGGACACCTGGGTTCGATCCCTGGGTTGGGAAGATCCCCTGGAGGAGGGCATGGCAACCCACTCCAGTATTGTTGCGTGGAGAATCCCCATGGACAGAGTGGGCTATAGTCCATGGGGTCGCACAGAGTCGGACATGACTGAGCGACTAAGCAGCAGCACCTGGCCCAGGGTATGGTATATTTTGGTATATGTTTTATGGACTCTTGAAAAGAATACAAGTTCTGCTGTTTGATGAAGGGTTCTATGAATATCATTTAGATCCTGTTGTTTGATGGTGTTGTTGAGTTCTCTATCCTTGTTGACTTTCTGCCTAGTTTTTCTATCAGTTGTTCAGAGAAAGATATTGACGTCTCCAGCTGTAACTGTGAATTAGTGTATTTTTTCTTTAAATTTTATCATTTATTGATTCACATATGTTGTGTCTCTGTTGTTTGGTACATACACATTAAGAACTACTGTGTCTTCTTGGTGGATTGACTCTTTAACATTGTATATTTTTATATAATGTCTCTCTACATTTCTGGCAATTATTTTTTGCTCTGATCCTGTTTTACCTTATATTTATATAACCATTCCTGCTTTCCTTTGACTTTTGCATGATATATCTGTTTCCATCTTTCCTTTCAACCTGCCTATGTTGTCATATTTGAAGTGAGTTTTTTCGACACCATTTGGTTGGGTCATGTTTTTCATAGACTCTACCAATTTCTCTTATAATTCATGTATTTAGATCATTTCTATATTATTGATAGTCTCATCACTTCATGGGAAATAGATGGGGAAATAGTGGAAACAGTATCAGACTTTATTTTTTTGGGCTCACAAATCTCTGCAGATGGTGACTGCAGCCATGAAATTAAAAGATGCTTACTCCTTGGAAGGAAAGTTATGACCAACCTAGATAGCATATTCAAAAGCAGAGACATTACTTTGCCAACAAAGGTCCATCTAGTCAAGGCTATGGTTTTTCCAGTGGTCACATATGGATGTGAGAGTTGAACTGTGAAGAAAGCTGAGCGCAGAAGAATTGATGGTTTTGAACTGTGGTGTTGGAGAAGACTCTTGAGAGTCCCTTGGACTGCAAGGAGATCCAACCAATCCATTCTAAAGGAGATCAGTCCTAGGTGTTCTTTGGAAGGAATGATGCTAAAGCTGAAACTTCAGTAATTTGGTCACCTCATATGAAGAGCTGACTCATTGGAAATGACTCTGATGCTGGGAGGGATTGGGGGCTGGAGGAAGAGGGGACGACAGAGGATGAGATGGCTGGATGGCATCACTGACTCAATGGATGTGAGTTTGAGTGAACTCCGGGAGATGGTGATGGACAGGGAGGCCTGGCGTGCTGCAATTCATGGGGTCGCAAAGAGTCGGACACGACTGAGTGACTGAACTGAACTGAACTGAGGGCTTAAGTCTACCATTTTGTTTTTTCCTGTTTGTTTTTTCAGTTTTCCTTTCCTGCCTTTTTGTGGGTTATTAAAGCATTTTTTTTTAACAATTCCAATTTGATAGTTTTTGAGTCTATCTCTTTTAAATGATTGCTTTTATGTATTATGTTACATATAATAACTTGGCACAATCTACTGGCATTATCATTTCGCTAGTTTACTGAAGTATACAAACCTGGCTTCCCTTTACATTCCTTTATGTTTCCCTATTTATAATATAATTATGTTAAAATTTCCTCTATATATGTTTAAAATCACATCAGATTGTGTCATTATTTTTGCTTCCACCATCAAACATAATTTAGAAAACTCGGTTGGAGAAGGAAAATCTCTTTTGTTTATGCTTGTTCATTTCTCTTTTCAGGTGTTCCAGGATACCTTCTTTTGTCATTTTGTCTCTAAATGAACTTTCTTTAGCTACTATTTTAGAGTAGATCTGCTAGTGACAATTCTTAATTTTCTTTCATCTGAGAATGTATTGATTTCCCCTTAAATCCTGAAAAATGTTTGTATTGTATTCAGTTCTTTACTTTCAGCATTTGAAAAATATTAAGTCACTTCTTTCTAGTTTTCATGGTTTCTGATGAGAAATCTGCAGTTATTCAATTTGCTTTTCCCCTGTAATATGTTATTCTCTCTGGCTATTCTCAAATTTTCTTAAAAAAAAAAAAAAAAATATATATATATATATATATAATTGAAATATAGCTGGCTTCCAGTGTTTCAGGTGCACAGTAAGGTGTGTCAGTTATACAAATACACATATAGTATTTTTTAAATTATTTTCCATCATAGGTTATTGCAAGATATTGACCATGATTCCCTGTGCTATACAGTGCACCTTTCTTACTTGTTGCATATCTATTTTTTTATTAGAAATCTAGCATTCTATTCATACTAAGTCAAACAAGTGGAGTAAAAAAGTCATAATTTTTTAGTTAGGCAAAAATTCATAAGTTTTCTAAGATACATATACATTATACTTATTTATGGGCTTCCCATATATATGGACACAACAGAAGCAGAAGATATTAAGGAAAGATGGCAAGAATACACAGAAGAACTATACAAAAAGGATGCTAATGACCCAAATAACCACGATGATGTGATCACTCATCTAAAGATAGACATCATGGAGTGAGAAGTCAAGAGGGCCTTAGGAAGCATAAAATGAACAAAGTTAGTGGAGGTGATGGAATTCCAGTTGAGTTATTTCAAGTCCTAAAAGATGATGCTGTGAAAGTGCTGCACTAAAGCAAATTTAGAAAACTCAGCAGTGGCCACAAGACTGGAAAAGGTCAGCTTTCATTCCAATCCCAAAGAAAGGCAATGCTAAAGAATGTTCAGACTACCACACAACTTCACTCATCTCACACACTAGCAAAGTAATGCCCAAAATTCTCCAAGCCAGGTTTCAACAGTATGTGACCTATGAACTTCCAGATGTTCAAGCTGGATTTAGAAAAGGCAGAGGAACCAGAAATCAAATTGTCAACATCTGTTGAATGAAAAAGCAAGTGAGTTCCAGAAAAACATCCACTTTGGCTTTATTGACTATGCCAAAGCCTTTGACTGTGTGGATCACAACAAACTATGGAAAATTCCTAGAGATGGGAATATCAGAACATACTACCTGCCTCTTGAGAAATCTGTATTCAGGTCAAGAAGCAACAGTTAGAACTGGACATGGAACTACAGACTGGTTCCAAATTGGGAAAGGAGTACGTCAAGGCTGTATATTGTCACCCTGCTTATTTAACTTATATGCAGAGTATATTATGCGAAATGCTGGTCTGGATGAAACACAGGCTAGAATCAAGATTGCCAGGAGAAATATCAATAACCTTAGATATGCAGATGACACCACCCTTGTTGCAGAAAGCAAAGAGGAACTGAAGAACCTCTTGATGAAGGTGAAAGAGGAGAGTGAAAACCTGGCTTAAAGTTCAGCATTCAAAACACTAAGATCATGGCATCCAGTCCCATCACTTCATGGCAAATAGATGGGGAAACAATGGAAAGAGTGAGAAACTTGATTTTCTTGGGCTCCAAAATCACTGCAAATGGTGACTGTAGCCATGAAATTAAAAGATGCTTGCTCCTTGGAAGAAAAGCTATGACAAACCTAGACAGCATATTAAAAAGCAGCGACATTACTTTGCTGACAAAGTTCTGTCTACCTAAAGCTATGGTTTTTCCAGTAGTCATGTGAGAGTCATGTATGGTTGTGAGAGTTGGGCCATAAAGAAAGCTGAGTGCCAAAGAATTGATGCTTTTGAACTGTGGTGTTGGAGAAGACTCTTGAGAGTCCCTTGGACTGCAAGGGGATCAAACCAGTCCATTCTAAAGGAGATCAGTCCTGAATATTCATTTGAAGGACTAATGTTGAAGCTGAAACTCCAATAGTTTGGCCACCTGATGCAGAGCTGACTCATTGGAAAAGACCCTGATGGTGGGAAAGATTGAAGACAGGAGAAGAAGGGGGACAACAGAGGATGAGATGGTTGGGTGGCATCACCAACTCGAGGGACATGAGTTTGAGCAAGCTCCAGGAGTTGGTGATGGACAGGGAAGCCTGGCATGCTGCAGTCCATGGGGTTGCAAAGAGTTGGACATGACTGAGCAACTGAACTGAACTGAATGCATTTTCTTTCATTAATCAAAGTAAATTTTATTATGATTACTTCCTATTGTATTATCAAATTTCATGTCACAGCTAGGGCTTTAGATATATCATATCCACTTGTATATGAACCACATAGATCTCCTCCTATTTCTGGATGTGCTAATCATGAGAGTCTGGCATTGAGGATGGAGGGCAGGTGATCAGATGGCTAAATGCTTTCTGAGGCCATAACCAGTGCTATCAATAGTTGGGGACTCTGTGGCTCCCCACCAGACACCTGGGAGCTGCTGAGATATCAAGAACAACTTTGCCTTGTTAGGAAAGCTTTGAACATACCCAAATATACATACAAAGTATAATGAACATTTATCATTGAGCATCAACAATCATAAGCTCATTACCAATCTTGTTTCATCTGTCCTTCCTTTCCCCAAATGGATTCTTTTGAAGGAAATCCCAAACATAAGGCCTTTTTATCTGCAAATACTTCTGCATGCATAAAACTAAAAAATAAAGCTTTTAGAAAAAAGCCAAATAACCAGCTTACTATTATCAGAGTTAAAAATATTAATAATGAAGTCTTAATATTATCAGTGTTCTTATTTCCTCCACCATCTCATGATCCCATTTTATGCTTACTTGGTTTGAATCAGGATCCAAATAAACTCCACACATTATATTGGCCTGTGAGTCTCCTAAGCCTCTTTTAATCTATAAACTTCCCCTCTCCCTAATTTTTCTGTTAAAGATTCAAGTTATTCATTCTGTTTGTCACATTTTAGATTTCACTGATTGCATCCCTGTGGTGTCATTTAACATGCTCTTCCATTGTTAGTCTTTCTTATAAATGAGTAGATCTGGATGGAGGAGCCTGGCTGGCTGTAGTCCATGGGGTCACTAAGAGTTGGACACGACTGAGCGACTTCACTTTCACTTTTCACTTTCATGCATTGGAGAAGGAAATGGCAACCCACTCCAGTGTTCTTGCCTGGAGAATCCCAGGGACGGGAGAGCCCGGTGGGCTGCAGTCTATGGGGTCGCACAGAGTCGGACACGACTGAAGTGACTTAGCAGCAGCAGCGGCAATGAGTTGATTACAAACAGATTGGGATTTTTTTTTTGTCAAGAATATGTCACAGGTGGTGTTATGTACTTTCATCAGGAAACACACACTATCTTGTTCTCTCTTTCTATGCTATTGAAATTAATAGGTGGTTTCGGATGTTGTTAGCCTGATTCATCCACTATTGAGTTCTCTACCGGTTACCTATTGTTTTCATTGGACATAAATGATGACATGGTGGCACAGGGGCTTCCCTGGTGACTCAGCAGTAAAGAATCCGCCTGTGGTGAAGGAGATGTGGGTTCAGTCCCTGGGTGGTAAAGATGGGCATGGCCACCCACTCCAGTATTCTGCCTAGAGAATTCCATGGACAGAGGAGCCTGGTGGGCTACAGTCCATCGGATCACAAAAAGTTGGATACGACTGAAGCCACTGAGCATGCACGCAATGATTAGCAGAGGTTGCAAAATGGCAATCTCCTATCATTCCTTCTTCTTTTATTGGCTTGAATACATCTACAGAGAGAAACTTCCTTTCATTAGTGATTTGGTTAATCCAAGATACATTTTATATAGGACATGCAGGATAAATGTTTGATTCCTTCCCCTTGTTTAGCAGTTTCAGCATAGCAAATTGGCATTCTATTAGCCTACAAAGGTAAAATAAATTTGGGGTTTGTAATTGTTTGCTTATCATTATGACTCATGGGTTACGTTTGGTATGCTTCAGTCAATTGTAATCAGTGTTCTTCTTGATGCTTAATTTGTATTATCTTTGATCAGTTAGAGCTTTCTCAAGTTGTCTCCTGGGTCCTTTTGACCCAACCTTAGTAGTCCATGATTTCATCCTGTTCTCACACTTGACAGGTTCTAGGTTCCTCTTAGAACCAGGATTCAGTTACTTAGAACCATCCAACCAGGATTCGATCTTTTTTTTTTTTTTTTTTTTGAGGAACTGGTTCCTTTGGTGGGAAATGGAATTTAGAGACCAAAATCTGATCATTAGTGGTGTTCATTGCTCCTTGGTTAGTTATTGTTTTTAGGCCTCTGCTAGTGAACCAGACTCATTGGAAAAGACTCTGATGCTGGGAGGGATTGGGGGCAGGAGGAGAAGGGGACGACAGAGGATGAGATGGCTGGATGGCATCACTGACTCAATGGATATGAGTCTGAGTGAACTCCAGGAGTTGGTGATGGACAGGGAGGCCTGGCGTGCTGCGATTCATGGGGTCACAAAGAGTCGGACATGACTGAGCGACTGAACTGAACTAAACTGAGTGAACCAGAGCTAGAAAATTCCTCCTCCCATCCCCATTTTTTTTTTTAAGAAAACACATTATGAGTTTATACAGATATTTTCAAATTTCAATTTGGGATCACAAAGATTTTAGATTAAATCTTGATTCCTAACAACATTAGTAAATTATATTATATATATATATATATATATATATATATATATAGTGTGTGTGTGTGTGCATGAGTGTGTGTCTTTGTGTGTATGATTATTAACAGTTAATGTTTCCTTGTAGTTACTTTGTCCTTGGGGGTATATCACAAAGAAATTTTCTCTAAAATAATTGTGTTTTTTTTTTTATTTTATTTTATTTTTAAACTTTACATAATTGTATTAGTTTTGCCACACATCAAAATGAATCTGCCACAGGTATACATGTGTTCCCCACCCTGAACCCTCCTCCCTCCTCCCTTCCCATACCATCCCTCTGGGTCGTCCCAGTGCACTAGCCCCAAGCATCCAGTATCGTGCATCAAACCTGGACTGGCAACTCGTTTCATACATGATATTTTACATGTTTCAATGCCATTCTCCCAAATCTTCCCACCCTCACCCTCTCCCACAGAGTCCATAAGACTGTTCTATATAAACATTTGCCATTATGCCTCCTTGTATGAATAAGTCACCAGCTTGATACATAAAATTATTTCTTCCAACTAACTTTTCTGTTTTTATAAATTACTTTATAAATGTTCCATTTATTTCCTTTTATGTTCATGTAAAACATTTACAATGCTGTAAAGTCATATTTCAGAGACAAGTTACATTCAGAGAAATACAGTTTCCATCTTTGTTCCTTCCAATCACATTTCTTCCTTCTCCAATAGGTAACCATATATACATACATAATCTAGTTTTTCAAATGTATTCTTTAATAATTTTTCTTTATATAATAATGAATTCTGGAGATCATCTCTAGCAGATACATTTCTCATTGCTCTTACCTGCATGGTACCCTACTAAATGGAAGCACCATAGTTTATACACTCAATTTATACAACCCCATTGATGGATATTGAGTTGTTTCTTGTTTTGCCCTATGACTAGCTTTGTGCATATATTTTCCGTGTTTTAACAATCTATCTTTAGAATAGATTTATAGAGTAAAAGTTTCTGATCAAGTACTTACATAATTTTGCTAATATTTCCAACTGTCTTTCCATAGGGTTGTGGCAGGTTTTTTTTTTGTTTGTTTGTTTTTTACTCCTCTGGAGATGAGTTTGTCATCAAACTTTTGGAATTTTGCCCCCTAATAGGTAAGAAGTTATATCCAGTATAATTTTAATTTACATTTCTCTTATTATGAAGAAAATTGAGCATCGTATGTGTGTGTGAAGGCTATTTGTATTTCTTTTCTGACCTACCTGTTCATAACTCTTGTCCATTTTCCATGAGGTTATTAGCATTTTCCTTCTCTCTTTTTAGAATTTATTTTCCATAGTTATCATTTGCCCTTCTTCCTTATTAATGGTGTTTTTGTTTCTTTGTTTTTGCTATGCAATTTTTTTCTCTTATATATATGCTGTCAGGTTTGTTAGACTTTTCCTTATTGCTTTTGGGTTTTGAGTCATAGTTTAGGAAAGTTTTTTCTGCTCCCTAAATTTTCAGGAATTCATACTTTTTTTCCTCTATTTTATATGATTTATTGCATATTATTAAATATTCCATCTAATCTCTGAGATATTTGCAATGTATCTTAGTACAGAGGGTTAGAGACAGATTCAGTTTTCTCTTTTTCCCTATGGCTATGCATTTGCTCCAACACCATTTATTTAAAACTCTATTTTTTAAAATTCCTTCCTTACACTAAATATGTACAAGGAACTGATTCAATTTTTGGATTTCAGGTTCTATTCTATTAGTCTGCCTATCCAATACTAACTCTGTACTAATTTTTAAAGTGAAGACTCAGTAATATGTCTTTATATATGTGATAAAGCTAGTTTCTCCACATTGATTTTTATAGGTTATCTGGGATACTTGTTTGTTCTTCAGTTGAACTTTGGAATCAACCTGTCTAGCACCAGAAAAAAAATGGGCTCATGTTAGATTCATAAATTATTTTAGGGTAAATTGGCATCTTTTTGATGTTCAGTCTTCTTATCTATGAACTTCGGATATCTCTTAATTTCTTAAAGTATACTTTTGCTTTTTTCATAAGTTTTAAATTTTCCTAGAATAGGTTGGGATATTTCTCAGTTTGTACCCACTGTTTTCTTTTTCTCTCTATCATCAATGAGATCTTCTCATTTATTGTTTCTTCCAGATGACTTTTATTCATAGATATTGTAGGCCACTATTCTTGTGGAAAATTCTGAAAGAGATGGGAATACCAGACCACCTGACCTGCTTCTTGAGAAACCTATATGCACGTCAGGAAGCAACAGTGAGTACTGGACATGGAACAACAGACTGGTTCCAAATAGGAAAAGGAGTACGTCAAGGCTGGATATATTGTCACCCTGCTTATTTAACTTATATGCAGAGTACATCATGAGAAACACTGGGCTGGAAGAAACACAAGCTGGAATCAAGATTGCTGAGAGAAATATCAACAACCTCAGATATGCAGATGACACCACCCTTATGGCAGAAAGTGAAGAGGAACTAAAAAGCCTCTTGATGAAAGTGAAAGAGAAGAGTGAAAAAGTTGGCTTAAAACTCAACATTCAGAAAACGAAGATCATGGCATCTGGTCCCATCACTTCATGGGAAATAGATGGGGAAACAATGGAAACAGTGTCAGATTTTATTTTGGGGGGCTCCAAAATCACTGCAGATGGTGACTGCAGCCATGAAATTAAAAGATGCTTCCTCCTTGGAAGAACAGTTATGACCTAGATAGCATATTGAAAAGCAGAGACATTACTTTGCCAACAAAGATCCATCTAGTCAAGGCTATGGTTTTTCCAGTGGTCATGTATGGATGCGAGAGTTGGACTGTGAAGAAAGCTGAGCGCCAAAGAATTGATGCTTTTGAACTGTGGTGTTGGAGAAGACTCTTGAGAGTCCCTTGGACTGCAAGGAGATCCAACCAGTCCATTCTAAAGGAGATCAGACCAGGATGTTCTTTGGAAGGAATGATGCTAAAGCTGAAACTCCAGTACTTTGGCCACCTCATGCCAAGAGTTGACTCATTGGAAAAGACTCTGATGCTGGAAGGGATTGAGGGCAGGAGGCAAAGGGGATGACAGAGGATGAGATGGCTGGATGGCATCACCAATATGATGGATGTGAGTCTGAGTGAACTCTGGGAGTTGGTGATGGACAGGGAGGCCTGGCGTGCTGCAATTCATGGGGTCACAAAGAGTTGGACACAACTGAGTGACTGAACTGAACTGAACTGATTCTTGCTTATTGATTTAACAACCTGCTACTTTACTGAATTCTTTTATTGCTTGTGTTAGTTTTACCATTGATTGTTTTGGGTTATACCAAAATACTATCATATCATCCACAAAGATATATCTTTCTTGGGTTTCTTTTCAAATTCTTCTATTTCTAATTATTTCTTTGTTTTGTTGCTTTGCCTAATAGTTTTAATGCAACTTTACACAGTACCAGTAATTATGGGCATCTTTGTCTTGGTTCTGATTTCAATCAAAAGTATTTTTGTGTCTGTACCATACTGTCTTGATGACTGTAGCTTTGTAGTATAGTCTGAAGTTGGGACAGTTGATTCCTCCAGTTCCATTCTTCTTCTCAAGATTGCTTTGGCTATTTGGGGTCTTCTGTGTTTCTATATAAATTGTGAAATTATTTGCTCTAGTTCTGTGAAAAATACTGTTGGTAGTTTGATAGAGATTGCATTGAATCTATAGATAGCTTTGGGTAGTATACTCAGATCACTATATTGATTCTTCCAATCCAGGAACATAGTACATTTGTCTATCTATTCGTGTCATCTTTGATTTCTTTCATCAGTGTTTTATAGTTTTCTATATATAGGTCTTTTGTTTCTTTAGGTAAATTTATTCCTAAATATTTTATCCTTTTCATTGATGGCATTGTTTCCTTAATTTTTCTTTCTAATTTTTCATTGTATAGGAGTGCCAGGGATTTCTGTGTATTCATTTTATATCCTGTGACTTTACTATATTCATTGATTAGCTCTGTCATTTTCTGGTGACATTTTTAAGGTTTTCTATGTAGAGGATCATATCATCTGCAAATTGTGAGAGTTTTACTTCTTTTTTTCCAACATGGATTCCTTTTATTTCTTTTTCTTCTCTGATTGTTGTGGCTAGGACGTCCAAAACTATGTTGAATCGTAGTGGTGAGAGTGGGCACCATGTTCTTGTTCCTGATTTTAGAGGAAATGCTTTCAGTTTTTTGTCATTGAGGATAATATTTGCTTTGGGTTTGTCATATATGGTTTTTATTGTGTTGAGATATGTTCCTTCTATGCCTACTTTCTGGAGAGTTTTTATCATAAATGGGTATTGAATTTTGTCAAAGGTTTTCTCTGCATCTATTGAAATAATCATATGGCTTTTATTTTTCCATTTGTTAATATGGTATATCACATTGATTGATTTATGAATATTGAAGAATCTTTGCATCCCTGGAATAAAGCCCACTTGATCATGATGCATGATCTTTTTTAATATGTTGTTGGATTCTGTTTGCTAGAATTTTGTTGAGGATTTTTGCATCTATGTTCATCAGTGATATTGGCCTATTGTTTTCTTCTTTTGTGGCATCTTTGTCTGGTTTTGATATCAGAGTGGTGGTGGCCTCAGAGAATGAGTTTGGGAGTTTTCATTCCTCTGCAATTTTCTGGAACAATTTGAGTAGGATAGGTGCTAGCTCCTCTCTAAATTTTTGGTAGAATTCACCTGTGAAGTCATCTGGTACTGGCACAAAGACAGAAATATAGATCAATGGAACAAAATATAGAAAGTCCAGAGATAAATCCATGTACATATGGACACCTCATCTTTGACAAAGGAGACAAAAATACACAATGGAGAAAAGAGTCTCTTCAACAAATGGTGCCTGGAAAACTGGTCAACTATGTGTAAAAGAATCCAACTAGAACACTTTCTAACTCCATACACAAAAATAAACTCAAAATTGTATTAAAGACCTAAATGTAAGACCAGAAGCTATAAAACTCTTTGAGGAAAACATAGACAGAACACTCTCTGACATAAATCACAGAACCTCCTAGAGTAATGGAAATAAAATCAAAATAAACAAATGGGACCTAATTAAACTTAAAAGCTTTTGCACAATGAAGGAAACTATAAGCAAGGTGAAAAGGCATTTCTCAAAATGGGAGAAAATAATAGCAAATGAAACTGACAAAGAATTAATCTCCAAAATATACAAGCAGCTCATGCAGCTCAACACCAAAAAAACAAACAGTCAAAAAGTGGGCAAAAGACCTAACAGACATTTCTCCAAAGAAAACATGCAGATGACTAGTAAACACATGGAAAGATGCTAAACATCACTCATTATTAGAGAAATGCAAATCAGAACCACAATAAGGTGTCATTTCATACTGTTCAGAATGGCCACCATCAAAAAAATCTACAAACAGTAAATGCTGGAGAGGGTATGGAAAAAAGGGAACCCTCTTACACTGTTGGTGGAAATGCAGTGTGGAGACGCCTTAAAAAACTGGGAGTAGAACTGCTATGTGACCTAGCAATCCCACTGCTGGAGACATACCTCAAGGAAATCAGAATTGAAAGAGACATGTACCCTATGTTCATTGAAGCACAATCAACAATATCTAGGACATGGAAGCAACCTATTTGTCCATTGGCAGATGAATGGATAAGGAAGTTGTGGTACATAGACACAGTGGAATATTACTCAGCTATAAAAAGGAATGCATTTGAGTCAGTTCTAATGAGGTGGATGAACCTGGAGTCTATTATACAGAATGAAGTCAGAAAGAGAAAGACAGATACTGCATATTAACAGACACACACACACACACAGAATTTAGAAAGATGGTACCAATGATCCTATATGCAGGACAGCAAAGGAGACACAGATATTAAGAACAGACTTTTGGACTCGGTGGGAGAAGGTGAGGGTGGGATGATTTGAAAGAATAGCATTGAAGCATATACATCACCATATGTAAAATAGATAACCAGGGTGAGTTTGATGCATGAAGCAGGGCACCCAAAGCTGGTGCTCTGGAACAACCTGGAGGGATGAGGTGGGGAGGGAGATGGGAGGGGTTTCAGGATGGGGGGGGGGACACACATATACCTGTGGCCGATTCAGGTTGATATATGGCAAAAACATTCACAATATTGTAAAGTAATTATCCTCCAATTAAAATAAATTAATTAATTAAAAAATAAAGTATTTTTGGTGTGAATGAATGCTGCATTTCTCAAATGTCTTTTCTGCACCATAAGGAGACTGTCATGGCTTTTATCCCTAGTTTTATTGACATGATAAATTATATTTCTGGATTTCCTGTATTGAACCACACTGGCGTTCCTGGAATCAACAACTTTTGCTCAAAATGTATTATCTGTAATATATTGTTGGGCTGTATTTGCCTAGATATTTAATACTTTCATATCAATATTAATAAGTGAAATTGATCTGTTGTTATAAATTTTTAGAAAACCTTTGTCAGATTTTAAAATTGGCAATACTTTTGGCTAAATAAATAGTTGGAAGATTTTTCTTTCTCTGCTATAGCACTAAAATTATCTGGTTATTAAAGGTTTGCTCAAATTCCCCTCAGAAACCATTTGGGCTTGAAGCTCTTTTAGGGTACTATTGGGGGGAGTTGTAGTTCCTTTCTATATTACTTCTGTGATAACTGGTTTATTCAAAGTTTTGAAGAAAGGGGGCCACCTATGAAGAGTTATGACCTATAGGAATTGAAGAAAGAAATACAGATATTCTTTGTAGCTCAGGAAGCATGGATACTAGTTTTATTGACATATGATTTTGATTTATGCTTTGAACACTTAGTAAGAAAAAATAGTTCTTTCTCACAACTTGCATTAAAACTTCTTGGAATTAGAATGTTGTTGATAATATATTGTGAGACAGATAGTGTTCTCTAAGACCTCTCTTTGCTTGGGAAAACAAAAATTTATATGAATATATTGGTGTGTACCTATCACAGAAGAGCTAGGATCCCCAAATCACCAATTGCATATTTCAATTTCATGTCAATTCAAGAGTTAGACTAAAGTGTAAAGCTTTCAATTTTGGTTAAATCTCCAGTAGAATTAATAATTAATTAAAATGATTTTTTAACTCTTTGGTTGGCAGTTTCCAAATGAGGATGGCTTAATTTGATTTGGGGTTTGCAATTCTGTGGTGAGAGGAACTTCATGAGACTTTAAATGCTATTTCTCTCAATTTCACTCTTAAAAAATTACAATCCTCCACTCTTATCCCTTGCTAACTTTTTTCTCTAGATAATATTTTCCACTAGAACTTTGGGGAACTAAGCAGATGCATTTTGATTCCTTTGTCCAACTAATGACTTGTTTCTGGACAGAAAAATGTTACCATCAACAGAATTTTTTTTTTTTAATATTATACAGTTTTGTTCAGGCCAGCAGTGTGGGATGGGGATTTTGTCTTTGGATTTGCCAAGATGTTTATGCAGCAGGAATGTTACTTATGTAAGCCTGGAAGTGCTCCTGATGGGCTCCACTCCCTCTCCCATCTCAGCTTTTTTTCATTAAGATTGATCTTCGTTTCATGATGCCACATTAAGTGGCTAAAAAGAAAAGAATCAAAGAATATTTTACTGTACAAAATAACTTAACTGTCACAAAACATCCATTTGGTTAAAGTAATCATAAAGAGTTCTGGAAAACTGGGCTGCAAATAGTTTTTGTTCCATTTGGCTAGGCCCTTAACTCACTTCCTATTGCCATCCCTCCCCACCCCCCACCAGCAGTGGTCAAATTAATTCAGATTTGGGAAAAAAAAATATTTTTAAAATAAAAGACAAAAACAAGTACAGAAATAAAACACACCCTTTTACATTTTTTCAGAGTAATGCAGATAAATTTCTATGGAACAGAAAAATTAAAGTGAGGAGAAATCATAAATGTAAACATTAATAAAGCATATTATAAATAAAATCTACATTAACAGTTGTGAGAAACTAATGCAATATAGGACTAGAATTAACCTTGACACAGGTAAATAAATATCTACACATTTTAGTAACTAATCAACAAAACTCGTTGAAAGCAAATAGGGCATTTGGGGGTGAAAACAGAGATGACTGTGAAAATCATGAGGCCACACTCCCAACCCTCCCTGCTTACCTCATCCTCCCACTTTTCTGTGTGTGCTGCCCAGTGAGTCAGTCAAGATGATAAACTTCAATGATTTTAAGCAGATGTGTGTGAACATTCCTTGATAAAAGCATGCCAGGATGCTATACCAGTCTGGACTAGCACCTGCCCCCTCAATAATACAACAGTCTCTCATCTAAGGTGGCGATAACTCCAGGTTACACTCACACTCAGAGAGGTACCCCTTCTCTGGGGACCTCTGTGATATCAACAGCTCACAGGGGAGATATTCTTCACAGAGGACAGCTTCAGGATGGATCCTGAGGCATTGGTATGAGTTTGCCTTCTTCCCATGGGTCTGTGAAGGAATCAGCGAACTAAAATGGACAGGAATGCATGAATTTAACTCAGATGACCATTATATCTACTACTGTGGGCAAGAATCCCTTAGAAGAAATGGAGTATCCATCATAGTCATCAAGAGCCCCAAATGCAGTACTTGGATGCAATCTCAAAAATGACAGAATGATCTCGGTTCGTTTCCAAGGCAAACAATTCAATATCACGGTAATCCAAGTCTGTGCTCTGAACAGTAATGCTGAAGAAGCTGAAGTCGAACAGTTCTATGAAGACCTACAAGACCTTCTAGAACTAACATGCAAAAAAGATATCCTTTACATTGTAGGGGACTAGAATGCAAAAGTAGGAAATCAAGAAACACCTTGAGTAACAGGAAAATTTGGCCTTGGAATACGGAATGAAGCAGGGCAAAGGCTAACAGAGTTTTGCCAAGAGAACACACTGGACATAGAAAACACCCTCTTCCAATAATACAAGAGAAGACTCTACACATGGATATCACCAGATGGTCAATACCGAAATCAGATTGATTATATTCTTTGCAGCCAAGATGGAGAAGCTCTATACAGTCAGCAAAAACAAGACTGGGAGCTGACTGTGGCTTAGATCATGAACTCCTTATTGCCAAATTCAGACTTGAAGAAAGTAGGGAAAACCACTAGACCATTCAGGTATGTCCTAAATCAAATCCCTTATGATTATACAGTAGAAGTGAGAAATAAGTTCAAGGGATTAGATCTGATAGACAGAGTGCCTGATAAACTATGGATGGAGGTTCATGACATTGTACAGAAGACAGGGATCAAGACCATCCCCAAGAAAAAGAAATGCATAAAAGCAAAATGGCTGTCTGGGGAGGCCTTACAAATAGCTGTGAAAAGATAAGAAGCAAAAAGCAAAGGAGAAAGGAAAGATATACCCATTTGAATGCAGAGTTCCAAAGTATAGCAAGGAGAGATAAGAAAGCCTTCTTAAGTGAACAAGGCAAAGAAATAGAGGAAAAAAATAGAATAGGAAAGACTAGAGCTCTCTTCAAGAAAGTTAGAGATATCAAGGGAACATTTCATGCAAAGATGGGCACAATAAAGGACAGAAAGGGTATGGACCTAACAGAAGCAGAAGATATTAAGAAGAGGTGGCAAGAATACACAGAAGAACTACACAAAAAAGGTTTTAACGATCCAGATAACCATGATGGTGTGATCATTCATCTAGAGCCAGACTTCCTGGAGTGCAAAGTCAAGTAGGCCTTAGGGAGCATCACTATGAACAAAGTTAGTGGAAGTGATGGACTTGCAACTGAGCTACTTCAAAACTTCAAAGATGATGCTGTTAAAGTGCACTCAATATGTCATCAAATTTGGAAAACTCAGCAGTGGCCACAGGACTGGAAAAGGTCAGATTTCATTCCAATCCCAAAGAAAGACATTGCCAAAGAATGTTCAAACTACTGCACAATTGCACTCATTTCATGCACTAGCTGGAGAAGGCAATGGCACCCCACTCCAGTGTTCTTGCCTGGAGAATCCCAGGGATGGGGGAGCCTGGTGGGCTGCCATCTATGGGGTCACACAGAATCGGACACGACTGAAGCAACTTAGCAGCAGCAGCAGCATGCACTAGCAAGGTAATGCTCAATATTCTCCATCTAGGTTTCAACAGTATGTGAACCAAAAACTTCTAAATGTTCAAACTGGATTTAGAAAAGGCAGAGGAACAAATTGCCAATATCTGTTGGATCATAGAAAAAGCAAGAAAATTCCAGAAAAACATCTACTTGTGCTTCATTGACTATGCTAAAACTTTTGACTATGTGGATCACAACAAACTGGAAAATTCTTCAAGAGATGGGAATACCAGAACACCTTACCTGCCTTCTGAGAAACCTGTATGCAGGTCAAGAAGCAAAGAACCAAACATGGAACAACAGACTGGTTCAAAATTGGGAAAAGAGTATGTCAAGGCTGTATATTGTTACCTTTTTTATTTAACTTCTATGCAGAGTACATCATGCAGAATTCTGGGCTGGATGAAGCACAAGCTGGAATCAAGATTGCCAGGAGAAATATCAATAACCTCAGATATGCAGATGATACCACGCTCATGGCAGAAAGTGAAGAATAACTAAAGAGCCTCTTGATAAAGGTGAAAGAAGAGAGTGAAAAAGCTTGCTTAAAACTCAACTTTCAAAACACTAAGATCATGGTATCCAGTCCTATCACTTCATGGCAAATAGATGGGGAAACAATGCAAACAGTGACAGACTTCTTTTCTTGGACTCCAGAATCACTGCGATGGTGACTGCAGCCATGAAATTAAAAGACGCTTGCTCCTTGTAAGGAAAGCTATACAAATTTAGACAGCGTATTAAAAAGCAGAGATACTTCTTTGCCAATAAAGGTCTGTCTAGTCAAAGCTATGGTTTTCCAGTAGTCATTTATGGATGTGAGAGTTGGAGTATGAAGAAGGCTAAGCACTGAATAATTGATGCTTTTGAACTGTGGTGTTGGAGAAGACTCTTGAGAGTCCCTTGGACTACAAGAATATCCAACCAGTCAATCCTAAGGAAATCAATCCTGAATATTCATTCGAAGAACTGATGCTGAAGCTCCAATACTTTGGCCACCTGATGTGACGAACTGACTCCTTGGAAAAGACGTGATGCTGGGAAAGATTGGAGGCTGGAGGAGAAGGGGATGACAGAGGATGAGATGGTTGGATGGCATCACCGACTCCATGAACATGAGTTTGAGCAGGCTGCAGGAGTTGGTGAAGGACAGGGAAGCCTGTTATGGTGCAGTCCATGGGGTCGTAAAGAGTTGGACACGACTGTGTGACTGAACAAAGAAAAAACGAGATATCTTATACTCTTCTCTTTCACTAAGTCTCTGAAATCCAGTGTGGATTTATACTTTCAGCACATCTTAATCACTATCAGCCACGTTTTAAGGGCTCAGTAGCCTCCTGTGGCCAGTGGGCCCCACATGCAAGAGAGCAGCTCCAGAATCTCGCTGGTGACCATGTGATCCTCTGCCTGGGCAGAGGGTGAGGCCTGCCTTCCAGGGGCAGTCAAGCCTGGCTGTGCGCCTCCAAAGGACTGGAACTGTGGATGGGCCTGTGGATTCCAAGGCAGGACAAGAAGGCAAGAGCCCCAACTCCCCTCATTGTCACCCCCCAGTCACTTTTCCTGCAGCCCAAGGAATGAGGGATGGGACTCAGGGAGAGAGCATTTGTGGATCTGCAAGGCATTCAGACCCAGTGCCGTTTCTCATCAGTGGAAGCGACCGCAGACCATGCTTCAGGGAGCTGCATGGATGAGCAAATCCAGAGAAACAGGGAGCTGCAGGGCCGGGTGGCCTCCCTGCAAAACGTGGACGCAGATCGTGGTCACAGCTGCCGCCACCGCGTCCCCGGCTGGCTCTTGGCACTGGCGCTTGCCTCCATGGCAGGCACTCACTCTGTGGGAGGGAGGGATTAGCACCCTGCTTTGTGAGGAGGAAACGGAGATTGAGAAACACAAGTGTCCAGGGCCTGAGAACTAGAGTGGCCAGCCTGCAGAGCTTCTCCCGGGCTCCCAGCTACTGGACACAGGTGGCGGTGCCATCCACAGGGTTCAGAGCTTCGGCCAAATCTTATGCACCTTATGCACTTAAAGGCAATAAGGCTTCAGTCGAGGGAGCCTTGGTGACCCTGTCACCCCACAGTGCAGCCTCATTCACGTAGCTTGCGAGAATGAACTGAAACCCAGGTTCAGACTGCTGTGTGTGGGATGGTCCCCAGAGTTCCCTGACCTTCATTCCATAGCCTGAAAGGGAGCAGCCCTTAGAGTCTATGTCCATCCACCCCAGGTTCATTAGTAACATGGGGGGCAGGAACAAGGTGCTTTGTCCCTGACCAGGTGTAGGGAAGACCTCAGCGGTCACCTCAAGCAAGTCACTAGGGATGAGGCGCAGGCTGGGAGCAAGTGAATGGACCACAGGAAGAAGAGTGGAGGGTGTGTGTGTGTGTGTGTGTGTGTGTGTGTGTGTAAGAGAGAGAGCCATGGGTGAGGAGTACAGTCAGACACACGGCAAATACAAGGGTGTGAGGCAGAGATGAGGGCTCAGCGAAGGGCAGGGGCTGCCCAGCAGAGCCCTTGGAGTTGAGGCTTAGGGAAGAGACGGAAGAATTACACAAAGCTGAGAAAGGATCAGGGTCAGAACTGTGATGCGTGGTTCCATCCGCAGCCAGAACCAGAGCTCTGAATGCAGAAACCTGTACCTGTAAGAACTTTCTGGTGGACCTGATCAGAAATGACCTGACCCAAGGGGTATATAAGTCTATGCAGGGTGACATCTTGGCCGAGACTAGAGCTGACTAGGGCCTCATTGAGATGTCCTCGCTGGGCTGGGGTGCTGACTTTAGCAAGAGAGCAAGAAAAAGCACCAAGAAGGAGAGCTGCAATCGTCTTGAAAAGCTCTGTGCATGTCTTTTTATGCACTTACAGGTAATAAGAGAAGGATCTGTATGATGAAAATTACAAAATGCTCATCAAAGAAATCAAAGAAGACCTACATAAATGAAGAAATATCTGTGCTCATGGATTGGAAGACTCAGCAGAGTAAAAGTGTCAATTCTAGCCAAGCTGGTAACAGTTTCGGTGTAATTCCCATAAAAAACTCAGCAAGGTTTCTGCAGACACAGAAAAGCCATTTGTAAAATTCATAGGGAAAGGGCAGCACTCTAGAAAACAATCTTGACAAAGAAGAGTGGAGTGGGAGGCCTCACTCGTGAGCCTTACCAAGGCTTACAATAGAACGACAGTCATCATGCCAGTGTGGTGCTGGCCGCGGAACAGAAAGATGGCCCCAGAACCGGGCGTTCCTTGACCTGTGAGTGTTGACCCATGCTGTGGGTTCTGGAGTCTATCTTCTCTCTCCTCCTCCCTGGGAGGTCTAATTCTAGCAGGAGTTTCTGCATCACCCCGCCCGTCCTCTCTGCACGTGACACCCTGTCACCTCTCTGGGCCCAGGCCTCCGTCCACCCCTCAGAAGAACGAGGCCCGTGTCCACACTGCTGACCTCTCAGTTACCTCCACAGCCTTCCTGGGAGCCCAGGATGCCACAGGGCTGCTCTGGCTCTGGAGAGGGCAGCAGGCGCCACCTCACCTCCTCCCCAGCCTCCTCCACCACTCTGTCCCTCTCTCTGGCCACCAGAGGGGCTCCTCACACCAACCACGTCCCAGAGGTAGGTCGGAGGTAGGGCACACAGCCCCTGGCCTGGCATCCCTCAATGCATGGGGCTGTCTCTCCTTGATCCCTGGGGAGGTCGGTGAGTCATCCTACAGCCAAGGGATGTTCTTGAACCCCCTGGGATGCCCTCCCACCCCCTTCCCATCTGCTCTGCGTAAACTCTCTACTCTGAGTCTCCCTGGGGCAGAGCCTGGCGCTTTGCTTCTGAGAGCAGAGTTTGCACCGCCAGGTGGGGTCTACCCCTCCTGGGCCTCAGGGGACCCTTGTGGGTCCTCCTTCCCCAGGAAGTCGGTCTCAGCCCAAGGTTGGGCTCAAATGGAGGACACGCTGTGGGCACACAGGACGGCCGAGGAGGACAATAGCCGGCCACACGTCTCCTGCGCTTTCTCGCCTGTGCACCCCTGCAGGGGCCTCCCGGGGAGAGGAAAACTGCCTATGCTCCGGCAGGTGGATGGAGCACAGAGTGGGCACTAGTTCTGTCTCACTCAGCTTGCAGTCACAAGGCTGCCGCCCCAGGCCTGGAGCGGCATAGGTGCCCCAGAGCCCGAGGCAGGCCCACAGCTGCCTGGAGCCCAACAGCAGACTCCCCGAGGAGTGCTTCAGGTTGAGGTCTGAGGATAAGCAGGACTCGACAGGTGCTCAGGGGTGGAAGGGGCTCCGGGAAGAGAAGCCAGCCTGGCTGAAGGCTCTGGGACAAGGAGGGACTGCTGGAGGCGCCGGGAGAGGCTAGGGCACAGGCGAGGTGCCCTGCAGCCTGTGGTAGGGGTTCGGTCTTTATTTCAGTGTCTTCTGTCTCATGCATCAAAGTTGAAGTGAGGGTAGAGGGTCCGGAACTCTTATCTGAAGTCCTTCCATTGCCCCAACTCCTCACAACTCACTCGGGCCCAGGGCAGGTGCTCACCAATGCTGAGACCACTGAGTTATGGGGGCTTTGACTTGGAGCCCCTTTCATCTAGCTGATAAGAAAACAGAGGCACAGTGGGGTGAAGGGTCTTGGTGAAAGTGGACTTAACCCTGTTCTTATTCCCTTATCTGATAATAGTTCCTCACTTATCCTCCAGATGCCACAATATTTTATCACATAGCTCTGTGGCCTGGCGTAGCTGCTTCCAGTCTAGGGGAAGGATGTGACCAAGGCCAAAGCAGTCACTACGGTGCTCTGGCTGGACATCACGATTGGCTCAGGGCTGGACACACGGACAAATTCAGGCCAAACCCAAGTAGCCTAAACACTTATTTGCAGTCTCTGATGTATAGCCCTAGAGCTGCTGAAAGGCTATTCCTTGGGAAAATCTGTCTGAGAGTGAAACCAAGTCAAAGAAAGCTAAATGAGTGAACAACAGTTCCTTGAGGCCTTATGAGAGCATCTGGATCCATCTATGCCTGAAGCTGTGACTTGAACTTTTTAATTACATTCATCGATGTGTTTCATTTTTTTGCTTGAGATAGTTTGGCTTGTGTTTCTGGTATCTGAAACTTACAAGTTCTGGTTAATTTAGCACCCCCGGCCAGGCCTCCTTTGCCTCATCCTCTTCTTAGCCAGTATAAAGAATGGAGCTTTCCTGAGGCTGTTCCCTAGCATGAAGCCCTTCCACTCACCTATGACCTCCAATCAAGGGGCTGTTGGTTGAGAGAACCTCGCTCTTTTTCATACAGCCCCTGGCCCTGCTGTTCTGCACTTCTACCAGCATGGATCAGCCCCTCGTTGTGTGGACACATTGCCAGTCTCTGTGTCCCTGCACTTGCCCAGTCTCAGAGCCCCAGGTCCTCTGGACCTTGCAGTTCAAAGGGCTGAAACTGAGAGAGGATGGGTTCTGAAACCCTCTGCCCTGTTCTCCCCAGGGCTTTTCTGGTGGCTCTCGGGCCTGCCAGCGTGAGTAAGCTGGGAACACAGGCTGCTGCTGCTGCTGCTGCTAAGTCGCATCAGTGGTGTCTGACTCTGTGCGACCCCGTAGACGGCAGCCCACCAGGCTCCCCCGTCCCTGGGATTCTCCAGGCAAGAACACTGGAGTGGGTTGCCATTTCCTTCTCCAATGCATGAAAGTGAAAAGTGGAAGTGAAGTCGCTCAGTCGTGTCCGACTCTTAGCGACCCTATGGACTGCAGCCCATCAGGCTCCTCTGTCCATGGGAGTTTCCAGGCAAGAGTACTGGAGTGGGCTGGGGGCTGAGGAGGTTTATTTTTTCCAATGGCCTTTTCCAAGCCAGAAAGAACTGAAATGTGAGCTCCTCCTCCTTTATCCTCCAGCAGAACTGGTGGTGCTCCAGCATGCTGGGGGCCCCTGAGAGCATACACCCACCTCAGGAGAAAATATCCCCCAGAGGAGGCAGAAGACAGCAGGGCCTTCCTGCCTGTGGATCAGGAAACAAGCCCTGCCAGGGCGTGGGCTCCACTCCACTGCTGTCCTCAGCGACTCTGAGGCTCTAGGAGAGGAATCTGATGTCTCTAAGCCTCAGTCTCTCTACCCATATTTGGACATACAAATACTTCCCCTCCTGGTCATTGAGAGGAAAAACGAAGTTGTCTACATGGAGGATTTAACACGGTGTGGGGAGAGAGCAAACGAGCCAAGAAAGCCTGTTCAGCTCTCTCACCCGCGTTTTGTGAATGATGACTAGGGAACAGCTGTGATCGTTTATAGCACCGCGCATGCACGTCACGGGGTACTCGCTTGGTCACAGGCAACTTTGTGCGGTAGGCACGTGTAAGCTCCACCCAGAAAACGGCATTACTGCTGTGTCAGGGCTGTGTCCGTGGGGTCAGCCACGAGAGGAGGGTGTATGGCGTGTTTGCTGCTACGGCTGCGGCATCACCCAGGAGAGAAGACTGTTGTGGCCACTGCGTCAGCCAGGCTGTGTTATGGCTGCTGCACCAGTCAGGGGAGAATAAACGTGTCCGCAGTTCCTACGGCTCCTCGAGCCTTCTTCCAGCCTCTTAGCTCTTGCCTTGCCTACCCTGGGTTCCACCAACAGTGTGAACAGTAAGACAGTTGGTGCTGTGAGCAGGATGAAGAGCAATACATGGGGTGCCTGGCGCCTGGCCCTGCTCAAATCTCCCTGAATTTCTCTAGCTGCAGCCGGCATGAGGCAGGTGCTGTCCTCACCCCCCTGGAACGGGGGCTTCCCATGGTGCCAGTGGCAGCCCAGGTCAGTGTGAGGGCAGCTCACGGGGCTGGTGGCTTAGATGCCAACACGTACGAAGGCTGGGCAGAGAACCGACGTCATGGGCCAGCCTGGCTCATTTCGGGAGGGTCGGCCCTGAGCCTCCTGATGGGCCCTTGGTCTGGGGACGTGGTGCAGCGTGGGACAAGGGGACTCTGGGAGGATATGCACCCCCAGAAGGGGGCTGGGGCTGGGGGTGGGGTGTGGAGCTGGGGGGGCGCTGGTTCCCAGGCTCCCATCTGCAGATGCTCTCCTGGAGGAGGCCCCGGGTGGTAACAGGCTCCAGGGGGGCCCTGGAGCTGTTCTAAAAATAAAAACAACTGTTCATCTCAGGTGAGAGTCAAGACTTTGAAAGGAGAGAAAGCTCCCAAGGGCCCCAGGACATGTGCTATTGGGTGAAATAATTAAGAAAAGCTGCCTGATCGCCCACAGAGACATAAATCATTCTGGGCCACTGGGGACTGGTCCTCACGGTCCAGCTCCTAATTCTTCACAGCTGTCCCCGCGAGACAGGCCTGGGGGCGCGGGGAGCAGTGTGAGTCGGGAATGGGGACCCAGAGGCACAGAGGAGACAGGGGGGAAAGGGAGACAGCAACTCAGGGGTGAAGCAGGATGGAGCGCTCCAGAGGGGACCCGCAGACGCGAGGGGATGTGAGATGTGCCAATGGAGAGGACGAAGGAAGGTGAGAGGGTCTAGGGAGGTCTGCGCAGTCCTGCTCCGGAGCCCTCGGCCTGCCTGCAGCCCCTGAGCCTGGGCGGCACAAGGCGGCCACTGATGCGGCCTGAATCCCCCTCTTCCTCCCTTCGTGGAGGAGCGCGCGGGCCGCGCCCCATGAGGCAGGTGCAAGGCTAGACGGCAGGCAGGGCGGGCTCCCGATCTCCTCACAGCTCACCCTCAGCTGAGGAGCAGGAGCCCCCCAAGGCAGGGAACCAGGAGGGGGCGCTGCTGGCAGACCGCCCTGTGCCTGGGGCTGCCCCTTCCTGGAGTCCTGAGAAATGCCTGCTTCAAAGCTAGAGGCCCCCAGGCCGGAGCCCAGCCCGGCCCTGCCTGCGGGAGAACCTGCCTGCATTAAGCATGGGGCTGCGGAGAAGGCAATGGCACCCCACTCCAGTACTTTTGCCTGGAAAATCCCATGGACAGAGAAGCCTGGTAGGCTGCAGTCCACGGGGTCGCTAGAGTCGGACATGACTGAGCGACTTCACTTTCACTTTTCACTTTCATACATTGGAGAAGGAAATGACAACCCACTCCAGTGTTCTTGCCTGGAGAATCCCAGGGATGGGGAGGCCTGGTGGGCTGCCGTCTCAGGGGTCGCACAGAGTTGGACACGACTGAAGCGACTTAGCAGCAGCAAGCACAGGGGTGAGAGCGCTGAAGAATTGATGCTTTTGAACTGTGGTGTTGGAGAAGACTCTTGAGAGTCCCTTGGACAGCAAGGAGATCCAACCAGTCCATCCTAAAGGAAATCAGTCCTAAATATTCATTGGAAGGACCGATGCTGAAGCTGAAACTCCAATACTTTGGCCACCTGATACGAAGAACTGACTCATTGGAAAAGACCCTGATGCTGGGAAAGATGGAGGGCAGGAGGAGAAGGGGACGGCGGAGGATAAGATGGTTGGATGGCATCACCGACTCAATGGACATGAGTTTGAGCAAACTCCAGGAGTTGGTGATGGACAGGGAGGCCTGGAGTGCTGCAGTCCATGGGGTCACAAAGAGTCAGACAAGACTGAGCGGCTGAACTGAAGTGAACTAACGGACCGGGGTGGGAGGGGGGCGAGACGCCTGTTCCTGGTTCCCAGGACATCCTCACGGAGAGGCTGGTCAGCCCATTTTACAGACAGGAGCATGAGGATCTGGGCTGAGTGTCTAGGCCAGCCTTTCCCATCTCCCTCCCTCCCGCTTCCCTCTGCCCCCACCTCCTCCTCCATCCCTCCTCCATCTCCTCTTCCTCATTCCTCTGTGCCTCCTCCTACCTTTATCTGTTGACTAAAGAGAGCAAAGGCAGCAGCAGCAGAGGCAGGAGGGGAGAAGGCCCGGCCCCTCCGGCTCTAGCCCTGCCCTGGGCATCCTGCCTGAGGGCAGGAAACCTGGCCTGTCTCTGGTCCCCGGGGTCTGAGCCTGCTTGAGCTGGCTGGGGAAGAGGGAGCTCACAGGCAGCCTGCAAGGAAATGAGTTGCCCTTTGGAGCGGTGAGGGCTCAGGGCACACCATGGCCCACAAGCCCTGCAGACTTGGAGGCAGGGATGGGCTCCTGGCACCCCCTGCACACCTAGGGCTAGCCCAGGCTGAACCAGTCAGGGGCCAGTCTCCGCCTCTCTGCCCATCTCCCCATCTCTCATCTGAAGTTGAGGTGCAGAGGGGATCAACTCTTGGTGGAGAGGTCTCCAGAATTCTGAAGAGGCCACAGGCTTCACCGGATCTGCATTTGAACCCTGGGTGCCATGGACCAGTTCATCAAGCTTCTCTGAGCATCAGTTTTCTATAAGATGAGGACGATTAGAGCCACCTTGGAGACAAGTGATAGTGGAGGGCGCCTGTGTGTGTGTGATGTCTTTCCCAAGCAGTGGAGATGGGGTTCAGGGGGTGCGGCTTAGATTTGCTCACAGGCATCAGGGAAAAGGCTGCAGGAGCCTAGGGGCTAAGGTCCTCTGGGACCTGCAGGGACAGCTGTGTCCCCAGGACAGAAGCCATGGGGCTTTTGGAACCTTGCTGTCTTTGCAAATGCCCATGCTGCTTCCCCAGGAGCCCCCACTTCACCTACCAGAGTAGCCAGTCTTCCACTACTGAGAAGCCTGGAATGTGTGTCGTAGGGGGATCCAACCCCTTTCTAATCTCTTCTGTTTTATTGTCACTGTTGGTTGTTATAGCCCAGAGGAGTCCATGTGGATACATTAAGTCAGCACTTCAGCCTGGGCCACCTGGCCAAATCCGTCACAGCACCGCCCTCCAGGGATGGCCAGCAGTTGCCTGGCCCAAAGGCTGCCTCCACCAGTCTTTCCCTCCTAGGGGCAGCCTGAACACCCTGCCCGGTCCATCAGAGTCCAGCCCAGGGTACAGAGACTGCCCCTGCTGCAGGTGGGAGGCCTCCTGGGGGAAGCTCGAGTCCCCAAGGACCCAGCCCTTTCGTGGATTACTCAGACCCAAGATGGAGCAGGGGGTGGCAGGCCTGTGAGTGGGGAGCCAGGTGAGCCTGAGTGCCAGTCCCAGCTCCCAACAGCTGGTGACAGTCATACCTGCTACATGCCATTCTCATTCAATGCCAAGAACATGCTCTAAGGGTTTACGTGAATTCTCCCGAGAGTCCTGTGAGTTGGCTTCACGATATCTCCATTATACAGAAGAGGCAACCAAGACCCAGCACAGGTAAGAAAATGCCCTGGAAGGATTTTCCAAGGCTTGGTAGTGTTCAGAAAGCCCCTGCAGGACACTGGGAGCCCAGGGGAGAGAAGCCATCATTATTGCCCCTGACACAGCCCACCAAGAGCTAGCACCAGAGCTAATGAGGGTCCCTGGCATCCTTCACGTGGGTCTGCTCCCCTAGGACTGGTGAGAAAGTCAGAACAAGTGGACCAAACATCAGGAGGGCCTTCCTGACACCACTACCACCTCCTGTACAGCCTCTATCCTTGGGGAGATGCTGGGCACTCAGAGCTGGGACTGTGCCCATCTAGCTTTGCAGAATGCAGGATCTGGGACGAGCTCTGACTGGCCAGCCCTCCTGGCTTGCAGGGATGTCACTGTGCCTTCGTATTTCTTGTGGACATCATTGTGCATACTCATGTGTCTATGCTGGGCTTCTGCTTTGGAGACGTCATTTCAATGAAGACCCAGCACAGCCAAAAATAAAACAAACAATTTGAAATCTGTGGGCAGCAACCAAGGCATTAACGATTAATAGCCGTTGTTTTCCATCTGCCCTCTACAGGAGTCCTATTCTAAACTCTAGAAGGCTTGGATGGGGTTTCCTCCTGTTAATACTTACTGAGTCTGCCCTAGCCTCCATGATTAATGGGGAGATCTTTGTAGTTCCTCATTAGCCCCAGGTGACCAGGTGAGGTATGAACATGGAATGCGAGATGCACTCATCAGAGGTTTCCCCAGGACCCTTTCCCCGGGGCAGTGAGAGCCTCAGTCTGGGAAGCGTGTAGGGCAAAGCTGCCCGGGGCCACATGCCTGGCTCTGAGGAGGAGGTCTGTCTGAGAAAAATCAAGTAGCGGGAGGAGATGGAAGAGTTTAGGAATATCAGAGGCCTGACACAAAATTCCAACACAAAATTGATCCTGATAAAAGGAGTTTCAATAAAGTAAAAATGGCAATAGGAAACAGGGACCTTTTTTAACTTCTTTGTGGAAAAACAATCAAGAAATGAAATTACTGTAATGGAATTAACTAAAGAAAATACATTATTCTCTAAAAAAACATACTGAAACATTTTTAGCTAATAGGTTTTTCTTCATAGAGTCAAAAGCCTGTTGAGACAGTGGATCCAAGATGCCCTAATTGCAGTGGCTAAACGATATCTTCCTCACCCACTCCCACATCTGCCCTCTGAGCGTGTAAGCAGATAGCACTTCTTACAGACACTTCATATGAAAATAACACATTATTCCTAACTTTTATTTTTAAGCAATCCCTTAAGTGAAGCCCTTGACAACTCATAGATACCTTCAAGTTACTTTATGTTTTCAAAAGTAATCAAAAGTATTCAAATTGGTAATCAAAAAAGTAATCAAATTGCAACTACTTAATAGCCAAGATTTTGAAACAACTCATGTGCCCATCAATGGATCAATGGATGAAAATGATGTGGTATATATATACAATGGGATGTTGTTCAGCCACAAGAAAGGACAATATCCTGCCATTTTTTTACAACATGGGTGAACCCTGGGCAGATTATGCTAGGCGAGATAAGTCAGACTTAGCATGTGTGCATGCTAAGTCGTGTCCTACTCTTTGCAGTGCTATGGACCATAGCCTGCCAGATTCCTCAGTCCATGGGATTCTCCAGGCAAGAATACTAGACTGGGTTGGCATGCCTTCCTCCTGGGGATCTTCCCAATTCAGGAATTGAACCCGAGTCTCTTATGTCTTCTGTACTGGCAGACAGATTCTTTACCACTGAGCTCTCTGAGAAGCCCGTAGATAATAATGAAAAAGAAAAAGTGAAGTCACTCAGTTGTGTCCAACTCTGTGATCCCAGGGACTGTAGCCTACCAGGCTCCTCAATCCACGGAATTTTCCAGGCAAGAGTACTGGAGTGGGTTGCCATTTCCTTCTCCAGGGGAATCTTCCTGATCCAGGGATTGAACCTGGGTCTCCCGCATTGCAGGCAGATGCTTTACCGTCTGAGCCACCAGGGAAGCCTGTAGATAATAATATTGCACTATAAATAGGTAGTGTGATAAATATTGTTGTAACAACCAAATTACAATATATAAATGCATCAAAGTAGCATGCTGTACACTTTAAATTTACACTTTACATGTCCAGTTTATCCAAAAAAATTATCTGGGTTTCCAATCTCTCCCCTTCATTTTCCTCCATTTGTTCAGTTTCTCAAGATTTTGTCCAATAAAATTAAGTCAATGGTATCTTTATTATCATCACCACTTGTGTCTCTGAAACTGAGAGTGTGTCTCCTGTAAGACTAGTCTTTGCCAGGCCTTCCCCTCCCTGCTGCATATGACAGACCCCACTGGTGTACAACACCAGGCAAGGAACTAGCTTGGTAGAGAGTGGTTCTTTCCCTCGTGGGTGGGGAGCATGGGCATCCCTGTCCACTCTGGCCCAGAGGATGGGGTGGGTCAAGGTCAAAGGTGTCCTGGCCAGAGTGAGATGTCTGAAGCAGCTGCCGGGCAAGGAGAGATGTGGGACAGTATCTCCTCTAGATCACACGAGCCCCGTTTGTCTCTGGCTGGCTGCTCCAGAACAGAGTGGTTCTGTAGCCGCCTTCTTCTTCTTGAGTGTAAGTCCCGAGAACCAAGGACTGCAGATGCCAGCTAGAGACTGGAGGTCCTGCTTTCTATTTTTGTACTCTTTTTTTCAAGGTGTGATATTTTCCAATGTTCCCACCTGACTCTTTCCACAAATACTGTTTTTCTGATGTTATTAACATATAGTATAGCAGAATATGAAAAAAAAAAAAAACCAAAAAAAAAAAAAAAAGAGAGAGAGAGAGAGAAGTGAAGGGCAAGGGAGAAAGCAAAAGGTATATCCAACTGAATGCAGAGTTCCAGAGAACAGCAAGGACAGAGAAGAAAGCCTTCTTAAGTGAAGAATGAAAAGAAATAGAGGAAAACAATAGAATAGGAAAGACTAGAGATCTCTTCAAGAAAACGGGAGATATCAAGAGAAGATTTCCTACAAGCATGGGCACAATAAAGGACAGGAATAGTAAGGACCTAACAGAAGCAGAAGAGATTAAGAAGAGGTGGCAAGGATACACAAAAGAGCTATACACTAAAAGATCTTAATGAGCCAATAACCACAATGGTGTGGTCACTCACATAGAGCCAGACATCCTGGAGTGTGGAAGTCAAGTGGGCCTTAGGAAGCATTACTATGATCAAAGCTAGTGCAGGTGGTGGGATTCCAGCTGAGCTATTTAAAATCCTAAAAGATGATGCTGTTGAAGTGCTGCACTCAATATGTCAGCAAATTTGGAAAACTCAGTGGCCACAGGACTGGAAAAGGTAAGTTTTCATTCCAATCTCAAAGAAGGGCAGCTACAAAGAATGTTCAAAATACCTTACAATTGTGCTCATTTCACATGCTAGCAAGGTAATGCTCAAAATCCTTCAAGCTAGGCTTCAGAGAACTTCCAGATGTACAAGATGAGTTTCAAAGAGGCAGAGGAACCAGAGATCAAATTGTCAACATCCACTGGATCACAGAGAAAGCAAAAGAATTCCAGAAAAACATCTACTTCTGCTTCATTCACTATGCTAAAGCCTTTGATTGTGTGGATCACAACAAACTGTGGGAAATTATTAAAGAGATGGGAATACCAGACCACATTACCTGTCTCCTGAGAAACCTGTATGCAGGTCAAGCAACAGTTAGAACCAGACACAGAACAATGAATTGTTTGAAAATTGGGAAAGGAGTACATCAAGGCTGCATATTGTCACCCTGGTTATTTAATTTCTATGCAGAACACATCATGTGAAATCCTGGGCTGGATTAATCACAAGCTGGAATCAGGATTGCCATGAGAAATATCAACAACCTCAGATATGTAGATGATGCCACTCTAATGGTTAAAGTGAAGAGCTTCTTGAAGGTGAAAGAGGAGAGTGAAAAAGCTGGCTTAAAACTCAATATTCAAAAAATGAAGATCATGGCATCTTGTCCCATAACTTCATGGTGGAAACAGTGACAAACTTTATTTTAGTGGGCTCCAAAATCACTGCAGATGGTGACTGCAGTCATGAAATTAAAAGACACTTGTTCCTTGGAAGAAAAGCTATGACAAACCTAGACAGGGTATTAAAAAGCAGAGGCATCACTTTGCTGAAAAAGGTCTATATAGCAAAGCTATGGTTTTTCCAGCAGTCATGTATAAATGTGAGAGTTGAATCGTAAAGAAGCACTGAAGAATGGATGCTTTTGAATTGTGGTACTAGAGAAGACTCTTGAGAGTCCTTTGGACTTCAAGGAGATTCAACCAGTCAATTTCTAAAGGAAATCAACTGAATATCTATTGGAAGGACTGATGCCAAAGCTCTAATACTTTGGCTACCTGATTCAAAGACCTGACTCATTGGCAAAGACCCAACTCACTGGCAAAGACCCAACTCATTGGCAAAGACCCTGATGCTGGGAAAGACTGAAAGCAAAAGGAGAAGGGGGGACAGAGTATGAGATGATTGGATGGCATCACTGACTCAATGAACATGAATCTAAGCAAACTCCAGGAGACAGTGAAGGACAGGGAAGCCCAGTGAGCTGCAGTCCATGGGATTGCAAAGACTGGGACATGACTTCAAGACTAAACAACAACAAAAAAATACACTTGTACATGTTGGCAAATGATTGCTATAATAAGTCTAGTTAATATCCATCACCACACATAGTCACAAAATTTGCTTTTCTTTTGATAAAAACTTTTAAGATTTACTCTCTTAGCAACCTTCAAGTATACAATACAATATTATTAACCATAGTTTCCATTATTAACCATTACATCCCCATGATGTATTATTATTTCTTGTATAGCTGGGGTTTTGTCATTTTTAAGCTCCTTCACCCAACAAATGATTTTTAATAAGGACACACAGTGGGCTAACTCCAGCTTGATGTCCTGAATTTACAGAGGTGGAGGCGAGAGGGTGGGAGTAGTTGGAGGGGGCTGGAGAGGAAGAGGAAGGGCTAGGAGTCAGGGAGGTAGTGTGGGGAGAAGAGGAAGGGAGGGAGGGAGGAGGAAGCACAGCACACAGAGAACAGAATGAAGCTCTGTATTAGCTAGTCTTTTACAGTGAATGAGTCTGGCCCTATCTGTAGACAAGTCTCAGAGATGGGAGAAGTTTGGCAGCTCTGAGGCTCAGAGATGGGCTCCAAGTCCAGCAGACCTGGAAGCCAGGAAGTGACTCTGGGCTGCCGTCAGCCAATCATTTGGATAGCCAGACCACGTGCTAGCAGGAACAGGGAGGCTGCATTCTCCGGGTGCCCCAGGGGTGAGGATGGTGGTGAGGCGTTGCGAGACCTGACCGTCCACACCATCGATGAGCCATAGACAGCACTGTCCTGGAGCCGACTCGTTATCACTCATGGGGAATGCTGTGACATTTCCAGAAATTTCGTGAGCTGGCTATTAAACACAGATTTACTGAAAATTGAATCATAAATTGACTTTTAAATTAAATAAACTGTGTTAGAAACAAAGATAACACTCAAATCTCATCAAACTCATGGCTTCCTAATTAATCTACTTTATTTTACAGTTGAGTGTAGTTACATATGTTTACAAATTACATGGAACTTATACAGTGCAAATACCATGCCTAGTGTGCTCTGCACTCCTCTTCCCACCTCCGGGTACAGTTAGGTGTAGCTGGTGGAAGTCTTCCACTACAGACAAATACTACAAGTCAGGGCACACCTCCACTTCCCCTAGGAGCACTGGCTGTGAATCTCACATCTTGTTCCAAGAACACAGGTTCCCACTGGACTCATCACACTGCCTGTCCTATGGAAGGTGTTCAATAGGCTGCTCAAATTTATCAATGGGTATTTAATAAACAAAACAGGCAGGACTTATAGTGATTGTGCTCCCAAATGTTCCAGCATAGTTTCAATTCAAATACTCTTCCCTGAGATCAAATTAGGGGACTTAACTAGAGGAGAGTGAAAAGTTGGCTTGAAATTCAACATTCAGAAAACTAAGATCATGGCATCCGGTCCCATCACTTCATGACAAATAGATGGGGAAACAATGGGAACAGTGACAGACTTTATTTTGGGGGGGCTCCAAAATCACTATAGATGGTGACTGCAGCCATGAAATTGAAAGACATTTGCTCCTTGGAAGAAAAGCTATGCTCAACCTAGACAGCATATTAAAAAGCAGAGCATTACTTTGCTGACAAAGTCAAAGCTATGCTTTTTCCAGTGGTCATGTATGGATGTGAGAGTTGGAGTACAAAGAAAGCTGAGCACCAAAGAATTGATGCTTTTCAACTGTGGTGTTGGAAAAGACTCTTGAGAGTCCCTTGGACTGTAAGGAGATCCAACCAGTCAGTCCTAAAGAAAATCAGTCCTGAATATTCATTGGAAAGACTGATGCTGAAGCTGAAACTCCAATACTTTGGCCACCTGATATAAGGAACTGACTCATTGGAAAAGACCCTGATGCTGGGAAAGATTGAAGGCAGAAGGGGACGACAGAGGATGAGATGGTTGGATGGCATCACTGACTCAATGGACATGAGTCTGAGCAAGCTCCGAGAGTTGGTGATGGACAGGGAAGCCTGGCGTGCTACAGTCCATGAGATTACAAAGAGTCGGACATGACTCAGTGACTGAACTGAACTGAACTAGGTTTCAGAGTCAGTCAGTGAGGCCACTGTGAGGTTAGTAGATAGTTTACAGACTCTACATTCTGTCTTTTCTCCATTCCCACAGACCAATCAGTTTTGTCTTTGTACACTAATTTCACTTATAATCTCCCTAGATACCTCAAATTGCCTTCTTGTTTACAGACTTCAAAATCTAAAGTTGAAATCTTAGGAGAAATAATCACTCTGTTCCAAAGTCAGATTTGAAAATGAATTAATAATAATAGTAATAATAGCAACAACAATAGTAATAGAACCCTCAAAACTTAAAATTTCATTACTTAAAATAGTTTGGAGCTCAAAATTCAAATGACTCATAGACCATGCAGCTGGTGACCCACCCCACCCCCACTCCCAAGCTAATTGAGTTAAAAAAACATGAAACTTAGAGATTCCTGATCTCTCCAAGAAGTGGATGGCCATTTCCTCTCCCCTAGGCCCAGGCGCTCTTGGCCACTTGAGGTATAGAAAAACGTCATTTGGAGAATCATTTGTTTCCCACGTGGCTCTTAAATCAGTGTAATTTAAGAAACATAGAATTCACCCACCCAAGTTTGGAAGTCAGGATTGGGACACATTTGATAGGGAAGCTGAAGGATTGCAGGGGTGATTTTCCTCTCTGTAAGCCCCTGAGCTGGCTTCTTGACATTCAAAACACCTTCCACAGAGAAAGCTTGATATACACTCAGGGGGAAAGTCTAGCCATAGATTCCAAAGGAGGTCTCAGCCTGCATGACCATCAGCAGTTGGAGGGAGAAGTCAGAAGGATGTCACAGTTCCAGCCTCTCTGTCTATCCCTTCCCCGACCTCCCCCTACCCTGTAACCACAAGTGGTTTGTCTCTATTTTTTTTGGAATTGACATGTACATACTACTATATTTAAAACAGACAGCCAACAAGAACTTCAGTTCAGTTGCTCAGTCATGTCCGACTCTTTGCGACCCCATGAATCGCAGCACGCCAGGCCTCCCTTGTCCAACACCAACTCCCGGAGTTCACTCAAACTCACGTCCATCGAGTCAGTGATGCCATCCAGCCATCTCATCCTCTGTCGTCCCCTTTTCCTCCTGCCTCCAATCCCTCCCAGCATCAGAGTCTTTTCCAATGAGTCAACTCTTCGCATGAGGTGGCCAAATTACTGTATAGCATAGGGAACTCTACTCAATACTCTAGTAACCTAAATGAGCAAAGAATTTGAAAAAGAATAGATACATGTGCATGTAAAACTGAATCACTTTGCTGTACCCCTGAAACAAATATGACGCTGGTAATCAACCATACTCCAATATAAAATCAAAATTAAAAAATAAAAATTTAAAAAATATTTTTAAGTGTTTGAAAAAAAGGACTTCAACATGTTAACTGTACTCCTCTCGGAGTTGTGGAGATTTTAATTTTCTTCTATTCAGTTCTCTGATTTTTCCTTCCATGATGAACAGACATGGCACTTCGTTTAGAACTGCAGTGGAGAACATTCTTTCAATCCATTCTAATTTTGACTGACGTATCCACATGCCCAGCAAAAGTGGATTCAGTTCCTGACGATCTCGCAGCTCAGCGGCCGAGTGGTCCGGATCTGAGGAGAGACAGGTGACCAGCTGGTTCAGAGCAGCCCTCAGCCTGTTCCCCCTTCTTCCTGCTGCAAAGTGAGTGAGAGCTAGGAGCAGGTCAGCTCCCTGCCGGTCAGCTACTCCTCTCGAAACAGGGGCTGCCTTCCCTGGACACAGCCACTGATTGTTTTGTCTTCCAAAGAGGAGAGAGTCTTCCTCCGAGATGAGCTTGGCTTCTACCTCTAGTCAAAAGAAAGATGCTTTTGTGGCTTCTAGTTTCCAGCCCCTCCATTTCTAGTGCTTCTGGGCCCGAGAGCACCCTGGATATACCCATCTGATGAAGGAGTCCCCAGCTGCTCCACAAGGGCCTCCCAGGTCAGGGGTGTCTCCAGGGCCTGTTCCACACCCAGCAGCAATCCACCCACTGAATCATTCATTCATTCCTCAACAGATGCCCCTGACCCAGGCAGAGTCCAATGTAGACAAGACTGTGTTCATCTCTATACAAATGCCAGCTAGTAAATAGTCTAGGCATAGCAACCTCAGATAATGAAAACACCAGGAATAAACATATAACAGGGCAGTGGGATAGGAGAGGCCACCCAGCTAGGGTAGTCAGGCATGGGCTCTGTCACAGATAAGCAGGGGACTGACAAGAGTGGGGGGTGAGGAGTTTGTAAGCGTAGGGGAGGACTTTAGGCAATGGAAACAAAATCCTAAGGCCTGGAAGCAGAAATCAAATAACAGCCAATGCATTGTGTGGTATAATGGGTTCTGTTTTCTAACTGCTTTGAATATTTTATTCATTTAATCCTCACAGTGATTCTAGGAGAGAGGTGCTATTATTATCCCTATTTTATAAATGAAGAAATGGAAAATCAGAGAGGGTAAGTCATTTGCCTAAGGCCAGACATCAAATCAACAGTCTATCATTTCATTTTTAGGGATCCAAATACTGGTTTCCGCAGTAATAAACATTTAATCCTTCTTCTGTAAAATCATGACTATATATAGGCCTTTAATGTCTAGGAATATTCTATTATTCTGTTGTCTCTTTTGGAATAGGTGATGGGATCAATTCTGTCTTAACATTATTTCCTTCAAAAGCAAAGGCTAAGTAGCTGTGCCCCCTTCCCAGGTCAAGGTGAATCCCTACATTGCCCATTGCTCCTCGTGATCTATGAGCATAGCAACGACATGCAGGCTGTCAGGGCCTTGTCCTGGGTGCGGGGCTGTCCAGAGCCGAGAGAAGCTCAGAACGGGCCTTCCATCCCCAGCCCAGGTGTGTGCAGTCCGCAGGGAGAGGGTTTGAGGCCCCTGCAAGGAAGTGGAGGCCTGGCCAGGTGCACCCCTCTCCAGAGTCAGCACCGCACTTAGATGCCGGCAGACGTCCAGGTGGGGAGTGCAACATCCTGGGGTGCTCAGGGCCCATCCAAAGATCCAGATGTTTGGCGTCAACAGCCCCCAAACTTGGGTGATTGAATCTGACACTTTTTTTTTTTTTTAATAGAGTGTAGGCACAGCTGTCCAAAGGAAGCTTGTTTGTATTTGCTCCTTCTCTCCTGGCTCAAGTGTGCTTTGAGTTCTGATTCCAGCAACCTTTTGGCAGCTCTTTCTTCCATCCTTGTGCTGGGAAAAACCCAAGAGTCCCCCAAAGCCTGTAGGAAGCAGGGAGAGCAGGGGCCTGGCCTATTTGATGGAGCGTTGGAAAAGGGGCTGCGGATGAAATAGTGCTATGGAAGAAGAGGCCCTGCCCAGGATGGGGGCTCGAGAGATGACTTTTTAGGTCACTCTCCATTTTTGGCTTCAAGGACCCTCAGGCGAGTTCAGCAGGCCCCTTCCCCCACTCCTGGAACCCAGAAAGAGGTACTTCCTTAGAAGGCTTTGGAGGGGGCGTGAGGCACAGAGACAGGAGGGCTGGAAGAGACCCCACAGGGAATGCCACTGTCCCTTTCCTTCTCCCAGCCACCAGCATCCTCAGGGCCCCCTCTGACCGGCTGGACAGACCGCTTGCCTTTCCCGGAGCACCCCGTGCTCTCCGCTGCCTTCCCTCCCTTCCTCAGCTCTTCCGAGTCTCCTTCACCTCTCTTGGCTCAGGCCCCGTGTCCCCCTCCCTGCGGCCTCGCCCTGGGAGCAGAGCCGCACCCCCACGGCCACGTTCATCTCCTGGCGCGTCTTCAGGGCAGGACAGGACCATCCATCTCCACAGCTTCCTCTCCAGGCTGCAGGCCGGAACCGGACAGCACTGTGATAGGTCGGTGAAGGTCTGTCTGTCCACGTGGAATGAAGCGAAGAGCTGCCCGAGGACGAAGAGATGCTCCCAGAGTCAGGCAAAAGCTGCGCCTAAGAGGAGGGGAGGGGTCCTCTGCTGGCACTAAGGCTGCAAGCTGGGCACTTGCAGTTTGGGAACACAAATCTGCATCCTCTGAGGTTTTTGTTTTGCCTAAAAAAAAATTGAAGTGTTAACTTTGAAAATCAGAAGATTGTACTTAAAAATCCAAATATCTGGTGTCAAGTGTGAAATACCAGACGGTCCCAGCAGGAGCGGCCGGGGTGGGCGGGGCGGCCCCTTGGCCGGGCTCAGCCGGCCTTTTCCCTGCGGTCCCCGACCTGGCCCTGCTCGCCTCTCTCTACGCGCTGGGAGCTGGGAGGTATTGCCTCGGCAACCGGCACACAGAAAAGGACCTTCCTCACATTTGGCTTGGGGCCCGCCGGGATTTTAAATCACACTCTAGAGCTGCCTTTTAGCTTCTCGGAAGGAAAAGAGAGCTTGAGCGTAGTTCAGAGCATCTCCGCAGACCGGATGCCGGAAGCACGCGTTCTCCCGCAGACCTGGCGGGTGGGCGCCGGCAGAGCGTTGCTCCGCGTTCCCCCTGCTCTCCAGAAAACTGGAGCGGGCCCTGCTGCCGTCCTCACAAGTGTGTGTGGAAGGCACGCCCAGCTCCCCAAGGACCAGACACGCTCCTCCTGCAGTTTTCACTGCTGGTCAATTGCTGTTCATTACAAGTGATGGACAGGGACACCTGGCGTGCTGCGGTCCACGCGGTCCCCAAGAGTCAGATATGACTGAGTGAGCGAACAACAAGTCCATTCAATGAAATTCAATTTTAGTTAGAAATATCAATACAAGCAAGAAGCCCGGAGTGGGGGTGGGTGAATGTGGGTGAAGAGGAGGGCAGAGGGAGGGGGGAGGGCTCCAGAGGGGACCCAGGAGCCATCGTGGGGATGACGATGTGCCCACTGCTTTGATGGTGGTGATGGTTTCATGGAGGCCCACCTGCGTCTAAGTTATCACATTGTGTACTTGGAATGGGCACGGCTTGGTATATGTCAGTTATACCTCGATGAAGGTATTTAAAAAAAAAAAAAAAAAAAAGAGGTACCTGTTGAATTTAGTTAAAAGGTGAAGGTTTGACATGAGAGTGAAAAACTCATTTGTGACTCCTGTTTGGACAGCGTGTCGGGCATTTGGGAGAGCAGATCAGTAGGGAGGGGCCCTGGGCAGGGTTCAGAGGCCCAGGGGCCAGAGAAGGCCCTGCACCCTCAGGAAATCCTGCCTTTTTCTCACCTGTGCTGCCCCTTCCCCCTCCTGGGGCTTCCTTATCCGGGTCCCCTCAGAAGGGGGAACTTTTTCTTCCAAAGCCTAGTGGGAGGGGGAGTCCCCCAGAAGACCCTGCCTCCCAGAGCCTCTCTCTGGAAGCAAAAGGCCTGGGGCCGCCCCCTCCCGCTCTGCCGCTACGGCCTCTCCCAGGGACTCTGGGCTCTGTCTTTGTCTTTGTTGAAACCCACAGTGTACAAATCAATAACGAGTGTCTGTGAAACAACTTAAGAAGTAAAACTGAGCGGCCTCGTGCCAGGGATAGGAGGTCAACTCCCTGAACATTCTTCCTCTGCCCTCTGCCCACCAGCCCCTCCAAAGGCCCGCAGGGTGGGCCATGGACCAGTATGGGTGGTTGGCTTGCCCTGCGCCCCCTCCAGTCCGGTTCCTGTGGGCAGCCTGGGATCGCTGGTCTACGTCTCCCTAATGAACTCTGACATTCCTGGAAAGCATCTGTTTTTACAAAACGCTGCCAGGGGTGGAGTGGGCGAGTGGAGAAGGTGGGGCACAGGGCCTTGGGGGAAAGCTGGCTGCCCCTTCTGCAGGGGGAGCTGCTTGGGGAACCCGTGCAGGACTGGACTGCAAGGCATGGGGGGACCTCCACTGTGGGCAGCCGCAGGCCAGATGGAGTTGGTCCTACCGCGGGACTTGCTTTTAGGGGAGGGGGCATCCATCCTGTGTCCGAAGGGGCTAGACCCTTGCGCTTGTTCTGGCCATCTCGATGGTGCCCAAGGGTTTGGAGCTCCTGAAGAGAGAGGTGAGGCTGGAACAGCTCCTAGGTCCAGGCGTCAGCATCCTAACCTCAGGGTGGGCTTGTAGGAAGAGGCAGCCCTGGGAAGTCTTGGGGAGAAGGAGATGAACTGAGCCTGGCAGTGCCTAGCCGAGGGGGCAGCATTCAGCACAGGAGGTGTGGGTCCAGACACGGGTACCTTGGTCCTGCCCTTGCTCCTGGGCCATCTGTCCCAACCCTTCACCCCAGCAGCTCATCGTCAAGCAGGCATATCACCCCCAGCTTGCTCTGCCCCCCTTCCCAGCTCCTCTCCTATTTCCCCACATTTGGATTCATTTTCTCCCCCTAGCTTTGACTCTGAGAATCACCTCTCAGCTTTGAACATTCACTGCCCTCAGAGCCCAGGAGGCAGTCAGTACCAGGGGATGGTATTGACTACCCGCTAGTCCAGCTCAGCTCTGACCCAGTCTTGGAGCAAGGATCATGCAGGTGACTCCCACAGTCCACTCAGACCCACAGATGAGACTGGATGAAAGCCTGGTGATATGGACCGGAGCAACACTGCGGCCCAGAATCCCGCCCTCCCCCCGCACCTCCCAGGCCCCTACCCTGATCTGGATTAAGTCCAGGGTTGGCAGTGGTGGTTGAGCAGGGCGTTGGACAGAGCCTGTGGAAACTAGCCTCAGTGACCATTTGGTTATTTATTGCTTTGTGAGGAACCACCGCCACCCCCAAAACTTAGTGGCTTAAACCATCTGTCACTTACCACCACCATCTCTTGTGCTTCAGGAGGTCGGTCTGTCAGCTCTGGCTTGGCTATTCTCACTCAGGATGTGTTGTGGTGTTTCAGTGAGATGATAGCAGGGCCTGGAGTTGTCTCAAACGGTCTCTTCACCCATTCTTTGGGCATCTGATGCTGGCTGTCAGCTGGGACCTCAACTGGGACATCTCCATTTAGCCCCTCAATACACATGGGCCTCCCCAAAGTATGGCAGCCAGCTTCCAAGGACAAAGGGTCCCCAAGGGGAGTCTAGTGGAAGCTATCTTGTCTGTTATGACCATGCTTCTCAAGTAATGCTGCATCATTTCTGCCTCTTCTATTTGTCAGAAGGGGTAATTCAACCTGGCCCAGATTCAAGGCGAGGAGAATCAGACTGCCTCCTGAGAAGAGGAGTGTCAAAGAATGTATGGACAGGTTTCAAAACCTCCTGGATTATTCCTGCTGAGCTGGGCCTGGGGGGAAAAAGGCATGGACACTGAAGTTAATTTCTGATTTTATCTGATTTTATCCCCCCCTCATTGCCTGGAGGAAAACTTCCAGAATCTTCTGCCCCAAGGTGGTTGTCCTATTGATGATCTCTTAGAATAAGCTTTCAGCTCAAAGACACCTGCTCATTGGGCTCAGACACTGGAGACTCTTTAATAGGTGTAACTGGCCTTCTTGGTGGGGCGGGGGTTGGGGGGGTGGTGGTCACACCCTCAGTACACAGTACAGCATTCACATGTCACAGGGAGGGCAGTCTTGCTAAACCCAGGGACATGCCCTCTGAGGGATGGTGTGCTGTTAAAAGGGGCATGAGCTCTCTGGGTTCTTGCCTTTGTCAGTTCAGTTCAGTTCAGTCACGCAGTCGTGTCCGACTCTTTGCGACCCCATGAATCGCAGCATGCCAGGCCTCCCTGTCCATCACCAACTCCCGGAGTTCACTCAAACTCACATCCATCGAGTCAGTGATGCCATCCAGCCATCTCATCCCCTGTCGTCCCCTTCTCCTCTTGCCCCCAATCCCTCCCAGCATCAGTCTTTTTCAATGAGTCAACTTTTTGCATGAGGTGGCCAAAATACTGGAGTTTCAGCTTTAGCATCATTCCTTCCAAAGAACACCCAGGACTGATCTCCTTTAGGATGGACTGGTTGGATCTCCTTGCAGTCCAAGGGACTCTCAAGAGTCTTCTCCGGGAGGAGGAGCCAAGATGGCGGAGGAGTAGGACGGGGAGAACACTTTCTCCCCCACAAATTCATCAAAAGAGCATTTAAACGTCGAGTAAATTCCACAAAACAACTTCTGAATGCCGGCAGAGGACATCAGGCACCCAGAAAAGCAGCCCAACTCTTTGAAAGGAGGTAGGAAAAAATATAAAAGACAAAAAAAGAGACAAAAGAGGGAGGGACGGAGTTCCGTCCCGGGAAGGGAGTCTTAAAAAGAGAGAAGTTTCCAAACACCAGGAAACCCTCTCACTGCTGAATCTGTGCCGAGCTTTGGAAGCACAGAGGGCAACATAAAAGGGAGGGGAAAAAAAATAAACAATTAAAAATCGCGGATTGTGAGCCCTACGGTAACTCCCCCAGCGGAGAAGCAGCGCAGACGCCAGCACACGGCATTAGCAAGCGGGGGCTGGGCAGGGAAGCGCGGCGCGGGCTGTGTCCCTTAGAGTAAGAATCCGCCCGAATGTCCTGAGCGCTATCTGAGCGAAATAATTTGGGCTAGCAAACCAGACTGTGGGATATCTACCACGCGAAAAGCCAGCCCTAACCTAAGACACCGCCAGGCCCGCGCACGGAACAAAGGACTGAGCAGAGATAGCCGGCTGCAGACCTTCCCCCTCCGGTGACAGGCAGCCAGAGCTGGAAGGGGGCAATCGCAGCCCCAGAGAGACACTATCTATAAAACTGTAAGCAGGCTTCTTTGCTAACTAAAACTTCTTGGGGGTCTGGACGGTCAACATCTGCCTGAGAAGGTGCGCCGGTTTACACCCAGATAACCGAGTGGCGGGGAGGCGATAAGTCGCAGCATTGGCGCCCGCCAAACACATCACCTGAGCTGCTCCGATCTGGGAAGAGCACAAAACGCAGGCCCAACCGAGTCTGCGCCTCTGAGGACTACCTGAGTGCCTGAACCTGAGCAGCTTGGACCTGGGAGCTCAGCCCAGGGCCAGCCTCTGATTGTTCCCGGTGGAACAACCTAGAGCCCGAGCAGTGTGGGCACAGAGGCTACACACGCCGTGAGCGGGGGCAGACCCAGTGTGGCTGAGGCACTGCGAGAGCACGCCAGTGTTATCTGTTTGCAGCATCCCTCCCTCCCTCCCCACAGCGCGGCTGAACAAGTGAGCCTAAATTTAAAAAAAAAAAAAAAAATAGTGTCCTCAACCATCCCCTTTGTGTCAGGGCGGGAACCAGGCACTGAAGAGACCAGCAAACAGAAGAAGCTGTAACAGAGGGAAACGCCTTGGAAGCTACAGGCCATAGATTAAAACCCTGTGGTTACTACGGATTACATAGGAAGGGGCCTATAGATCTTGAGAAATATAAGTCGGACTAAGGAACTGCCAAAAATGAACTGAACCCACAATACTCACAACAAAACCAGAGAAAGACCTAGATATATTTTTACTATTTTTACGATCAATCTTTCTTTCTTTTTTTTTTAATTAAAAAAGAAAAAAATTTTTAAGTCCTCTATTGTCCTTTAATTTTCACTTTTATAACTATTACTTTGCAAAAAAAAAAAAAAAAGACCCTTTTTTTTTTTCTTCTTCAGCAAACTTCATATATATATTTTATAATTTTTTGACCGTGGTTTTTTTTTTTTTCTTTTTTCTTTTTCTTCTTTTCTTTAACATTGTATTTTTGAAATTCCAAACTGTACTCTAGATTTATAATTTTAGCCTTTTGATATATGCTATCAATTTTGTACCTATAGTTTTTTCATAATTTCTGTGACTTTTTTTTTCTCTGTTTCTTTCTCTTCTTCTTTTATATAACATCATATATCTGCAATTCCAAACTCTACTCAAGATTTTTAATTTATGCTTTTTGGTATTTGATATCATTTTGTACCTGTATTTTCTTTATAATTTTTGCGACATTGTTTTTGCTGGTTTGTTTGTTTTCTCTCTTTATTTTTCTTCTTCTTCTTCTTTTTTTTTTTTAACGTTGTATTTTTGAAATTCCAAACTCTAGTCTAGATTTTAATTTTTGCTTTTGGTATTAGTTATCAATTTTGTACCTGTAGTTTCTTTATTACTTTCACGACCTTGTTTGTTTTTCTTTGTTCGTTTTTTCTCTCTTTCTTTTCCTTCTTCTTTTCATTAACATCGCATTTTTGAAATTCCAAACTCTACTCTAGATTTCTAATTTTTGTTTTTATGTATTTGTTACCAATTTTGTACCTTTAAGAACCCAATCTTCAGGACCCATTTTTCACTAGTGTACGAGATTACTGGCTTGACTGCTCTCTCTCCCTTTGGACTCTCCATTTTCTCCACCAGGTCACCTGTATCTCCTCCCTAACCCCTCTCTACTCTACCCAACTCTGTGAATTTCTGTGTGTTCCAGACGGTGGAGAACACTTAAGGAACTGATTACTGGCTGGATCTGTCTCCCTCCTTTTCATTTCCCCCTTTTATCCTTCTGGCCACCTCTGTCTCCTGCCTCCTTCTTCTCTTCCGTGTATAACTCCGTGAACATCTCTGAGTGGTCCAGTTGTGGAGTGCACATAAGGAAGTGACTACTGGATAGCCCACTCTCTCCACTATTGATTCCACCTCATCTCATTTGGGTCACCTCTAACTCCCTCCTCCCACTTCTCTTCTCCATGTAACGCTGTGAACCTCTCTGAGTGACCCTCACAGTAGAGAAACTTTTCATCTTTAACGTAGATGTTTTATCAGTGGTGCTGTATAGAAGGAGAAGTTTTGAAACTACTGTAAAATTAAGACCGATAACTGGAAGTAGGAGGCTTAAGTCCAAACCCTGACTCCAGGGAACTCCTGACTCCAAGGAACATTAATTGACAGGAGCTCATCAAACGCCTCCATACCGACACTGAAACCAAGCACCACACAAGGGCCAACAAGTTCCAGGGAAAGACATAACAAGCAAATTCTCCAGCAACAAAGGAACACAGCCCTGAGCTTCAAGATACAGGCTGCCCAAAGTCACCCCAAAACCATAGACATCTCATAACTCATTACTGGACATTTCATTACACTCCAGAGAGAAGAAATACAGCTCCATCCACCAGAACATCGACACAAGCTTCCCTAACCAGGAAACCTTGACAAGCCACCTGTACAAACCCACACACAGTGAGGAAACGCCACAATAAAGAGAACTCCACAAACTGCCAGAATACAGAAAGGACAGCCCAAACTCAGCAATTTAAACAAGATGAAGAGACAGAGGAATAGCCAGCAGATAAAGGAACAGGATAAATGCCCACCAAACCAAACAAAAGAGGAAGAGATAGGGAATCTACCTGATAAAGAATTCCGAATAATGATAGTGAAATTGATCCAAAATCTTGAAATTAAAATGGAATCACAGATAAATAGCCTGGAGGCAAGGATTGAGAAGATGCAAGAAAGGTTTAACAAGGACTTAGAAGAAATAAAAAAGAGTCAATATATAATGAATAATGCAATAAGTGAAATTAAAAACACTCTGGAGGCAACAAATAGTAGAATAGCAGAGGCAGAAGATAGGATTAGTGAATTAGAAGATAGAATGGTAGAAATAAATGAATCAGAGAGGATAAAAGAAAAACGAATTAAAAGAAATGAGGACAATCTCAGAGACCTCCAGGACAATATTAAACGCTACAACATTCGAATCATAGGGATCCCAGAAGAAGAAGACAAAAAGAAAGACCATGAGAAAATACTTGAGGAGATAATAGTTGAAAACTTCCCTAAAATGGGGAAGGAAATAATCACCCAAGTCCAAGAAACCCAGAGAGTCCCAAACAGGATAAACCCAAGGCGAAACACCCCAAGACACATAGTAATCAAATTAACAAAGATCAAACACAAAGAACAAATATTAAAAGCAGCAAGGGAAAAACAACAAATAACACACAAGGGAATTCCCATAAGGATAACAGCTGATCTTTCAATAGAAACTCTTCAAGCCAGGAGGGAATGGCAAGACATACTTAAAATGATGAAAGAAAATAACCTACAGCCCAGATTATTGTACCCAGCAAGGATCTCATTCAAGTATGAAGGAGAAATCAAAAGCTTTCCAGACAAGCAAAAGCTGAGAGAATTCTGCACCACCAAACCAGCTCTCCAACAAATACTAAAGGATATTCTCTAGACAGGAAACACAAAAATTGTGTATAAATTCGAACCCAAAACAATAAAGTAAATGGCAACGGGGTCATACTTATCAGTAATTACATTAAACGTAAATGGGTTGAATGCCCCAACCAAAAGACAAAGACTGGCTGAATGGATACAAAAACAAGACCCCTGCATATGTTGTCTACAAGAGACCCACCTCAAAACAGGGGACACATACAGACTGAAAGTGAAGGGCTGGAAAAAGATTTTCCATGCAAATAGGGACCAAAAGAAAGCAGGAGTAGCAATACTCATATCAGATAAAATAGACTTTAAAACAAAGACTGTGAAAAGAGACAAAGATGGTCACTACATAATGATCAAAGGATCAATCCAAGAAGAAGATATAACAATTATAAATATATATGCACCCAACACGGGAGCACCGCAGTATGTAAGACAAATGCTAACAAGTATGAAAGAAGAAATTAACAATAACACAATAATAGTGGGAGACTTTAATACCCCACTCACACCTATGGATAGATCAACTAAACAGAAAATTAACAAGGAAACACAAACTTTAAATGATACAATAGACCAGTTAGACCTAATTGATATCTATAGGACATTTCATCCCAAAACAATGAATTTCACCTTCTTCTCAAGTGCACATGGAACCTTCTCCAGGATAGATCACATCCTGGGCCATAAAGCTAGCCTTGGTAAATTCAAAAAAATAGAAATCATTCCAAGCATCTTTTCTGACCACAATGCAGTAAGATTAGATCTCAATTACAGGAGAAAAACTATTAAAAAATCCAACATATGGAGGCTGAACAACACACTGCTGAATAACCAACAAATCACAGAAGAAATCAAAAAAGAAATCAAAATTTGCATAGAAACGAATGAAAATGAAAACACAACAACCCAAAACCTGTGGGACACGGTAAAAGCAGTCCTAAGGGGAAAGTTCATAGCAATACAGGCACACCTCAAGAAACAAGAAAAAAGTCAAATAAATAACCTAACTCTACACCTAAAGCGACTAGAAAAGGAAGAAATGAAGAACCCCAGGGTTAGTAGAAGGAAAGAAATCTTAAAAATTAGAGCAGAAATAAATGCAAAAGAAACAAAAGAGACCATAGCAAAAATCAACAAAACCAAAAGCTGGTTCTTTGAAAGGATAAATAAAATTGACAAACCATTAGCCAGACTCATCAAGAAACAAAGGGAGAAAAATCAAATCAATAAAATTAGAAATGAAAATGGAGAGATCACAACAGACAACACAGAAATACAAAGGATCGTAAGAGACTACTATCAACAATTATATGCCAATAAAATGGACAACGAGGAAGAAATGGACAAATTCTTAGAAAAGTACAACTTTCCAAAACTCGATCAGGAAGAAAGAGAAAATCTTAACAGACCCATCACAAGCATGGAAATTGAAACTGTAATCACAAATCTTCCAGCAAACAAAAGCCCAGGTCCAGACGGCTTCACACCTGAATTCTACCAAAAATTTAGAGAAGAGCTAACACCTATCCTGCTCAAACTCTTCCAGAAAATTGCAGAGGATGGTAAACTTCCAAACTCATTCTATGAGGCCACCATCACCCTAATACCAAAACCTGACAAAGATGCCACAAAAAAAGAAAACTACAGGCCAATATCACTGATGAACATAGATGCAAAAATCCTTAACAAAATTCTAGCAATCAGAATCCAACAACACATTAAAAAGATCATACACCATGACCAAGTGGGCTTTATCCCAGGGATGCAAGGATTCTTCAATATCCGCAAATCAATCAATGTAATACACCACATCAACAAATTGAAAAATAAAAACCATATGATTATCTCAATAGATGCAGAGAAAGCCTTTGACAAAATTCAACATCCATTTATGATCAAAACTCTCCAGAAAGCAGAAATAGAAGGAACATACCTCAACATAATCAAAGCTATATATGACAAACCCACAGCAAACATTATCCTCAATGGTGAAAAATTGAAAGCATTTCCTCTAAAGTCAGGAACAAGACAAGGGTGCCCACTTTCACCATTACTATTCAACATAGTTTTGGAAGTTTTGGCCACAGCAATCAGAGCAGAAAAAGAAATAAAAGGAATCCAAATTGGAAAAGAAGAAGTAAAGCTCTCACTGTTTGCAGATGACATGATCCTCTACATAGAAAACCCTAAAGACTCCACCAGAAAATTACTACAACTAATCAATGACTATAGTAAAGTTGCAGGATATAAAATCAACACACAGAAATCCCTTGCATTCCTATACACTAATAATGAGAAAACAGAAAGAGAAATTAAGGAAACAATTCCATTCACCATTGCAACGGAAAGAATAAAATACTTAGGAATATATCTACCTAAAGAATCTAAAGACCTATATATAGAAAACTATAAAACACTGGTGAAAGAAATCGAAGAGGACACTAACAGATGGATAAATATACCATGTTCATGGATTGGAAGAATCAATATAGTGAAAATGAGTATACTACCCAAAGCAATCTATAGATTCAATGCAATCCCTATCAAGCTACCAACAGCATTCTTCACAGAGCTAGAACAAATAATTTCACAATTTGTATGGAAAAACAAAAAACCTCGAATAGCCAAAGCGATCTTGAGAAAGAAGAATGGAACTGGAGGAATCAACCTACCTGACTTCAGGCTCTACTACAAAGCCACAGTTATCAAGACAGTATGGTACTGGCACAAAGACAGAAATATAGATCAATGGAACAAAATAGAAAGCCCAGAGATAAATCTACGCACATATGGACACCTTATCTTCGACAAAGGAGGCAAGAATATACAATGGATTAAAGACAATCTCTTTAACAAGTGGTGCTGGGAACTCTGGTCAACCACTTGTAAAAGAATGAAACTAGAACACTTTCTAACACCATACACAAAAATAAACTCAAAATGGATTAAAGATCTCAACGTAAGACCAGAAACTATAAAACTCCTAGAGGAGAACATAGGCAAAACACTCTCTGACATACATCACAGCAGGATCCTCTATGACCCACCTCCCAGAATATTGGAAATAAAAGCAAAAATAAACAAATGGGACCTAATTAACCTTAAAAGCTTCTGCACATCAAAGGAAACTATTAGCAAGGTGAAAAGACAGCCTTCAGAATGGGAGAAGATAATAGCAAATGAAACAACTGACAAACAACTAATCTCGAGAATATACAAGCAAATCCTACAGCTCAACTGCAGAAAAATAAATGACCCAATCAAAAAATGGGCCAAAGAACTAAATAGACATTTCTCCAAAGAAGACATACAGATGGCTAACAAACACATGAAAAGATGCTCAACATCACTCATTATCAGAGAAATGCAAATCAAAACCACTATGAGGTACCATTTCACACCAGTCAGAATGGCTGCGATCCAAAAGTCTACAAGTAATAAATGCTGGAGAGGGTGTGGAGAAAAGGGAACCCTCTTACACTGTTGGTGGGAATGCAAACTCGTACAGCCACTATGGAGAACAGTGTGGAGATTCCTTAAAAAACTGGAAATAGACATGCCTTATGATCCAGCAATCCCACTGCTGGGCATACACACTGAGAAAACCAGAAGGGAAAGAGACACGAGTACCCCAATGTTCATCGCAGCACTGTTTATAATAGCCAGGACATGGAAGCAACCTAGATGTCCATCAGCAGATGAATGGATAAGAAAGCTGTGGTACATATACACAATGGAGTATTACTTCAGCCATTAAAAAGAATACATTTGAATCAGTTCTAATGAGGTGGATGAAACTGGAGCCTATTATACAGAGTGAAGTAAGCCAGAAAGAAAAACACCAATACAGTATACTAACGCATATATATGGAATTTAGAAAGATGGTAACAATAACCCTGTGTACGAGACAGCAAAAGAGACACTGATGTATAGAACAGTCTTATGGACTCTGTGGGAGAGGGAGAGGGTGGGAAGATTTGGGAGAATGGCATTGAAACATGTAAAATATCATGTATGAAATGAGATGCCAGTCCAGGTTCGATGCACGATACTGGATGCTTGGGGCTGGTGCACTGGGACGACCCAGAGGGATGGAATGGGGAGGGAGGAGGGAGGAGGGTTCAGGATGGGACACACATGTATACCTGTGGCGGATTCATTTTGATATTTGGCAAATCTAATACAGTTATGTAAAGTTTAAAAATAAAATAAAATTAAAAAAAAAAGTAAACTAAAAAAAAAAATAAATAAAGAATATGTTTAAGAAATATAAAAAAACAAAAAAAAAAAACAAAAAAAAAGAGTCTTCTCCAACACCACAGTTCAAAAGCATCAATTCTTCGGCACTCTGCTTTCTTCACAGTCCAACTCTTGCATCCATACATGACCACTGGAAAAACCATAGCCTTGACTAGACGGACCTTTGTTGGCAAAGTAATGTCTCTGCTTTGAATATGCTATCTAGGTTGGTCATAACTTTCCTTCCAAGGAGTAAGCGTCTTTTAATTTCATGGCTGCAGTCACCATCTGCAGTGATTTTGGAGCCCCAAAAAATAAAGTCTGACACTGTTTCCACTCTTTCCCCATCTATTTGCCATGAAGTGATGGGACCAAATGCCATGATCTTCATTTTTTGAATGTTGAGCTTTAAGCCAACTTTTTCACTCTCCTCTTTCACTTTCATCAAGGGGGAGGGGGGAATCTTTTTCCTCTATCTTCTTGAGTTCTTCACCTGAAAGTGAAAGTGTTAGTTGCTCAGTCATGTCTGACTCTTTACAACCCAATGGACTGTAGCCTGCCAGGCTCCTTTGTCCATGGGATTCTCGAAGCAAGAATACTGGAGTAGGTAGCCATTCCCTTCTCCAGGGGAGATCTTCCTGACCCAGGAATCGATCCTGGGCCTCCCACATTGCAGGCAGATTCTTTACCATCTGAGCCACCAGGAGACCTGCAAATCTAACTTAACAAGAATAAAGAATGGATGGAGTTACACACATATGTATGCACAGGACTTCACAAAGAATTGTGACTCAAAGAGGCTCTCAGAATTTGGAGTTTGTATACCAATTTACCCCTTCATGGGTCACAGCCGTGTTGTGACAAAGCGGCTTGCATAACTCAATGAAGCTAGGAGCCATGCCATGCAGGAACACTCTAGATGGACAGTCATAGTGAAGAGTTCTGACAAAACCTGGTTTACTGGAGAAGGAAATGGCAAACCATTCCAGTATTGTTGCCTTTAGAACCCCATGAACAAAAGCAAGATATGACACGGGAAGATGAGTCCTCCCAGGTTAGATGGGGTCCAGTATGCTACTGGGGAAGAGCAGAGGGCAATAACAATAGCTCCAGAGAGAATCAAGTGCTTGGGACAAAGTAGCAATGACACACAGTTGTGGATATGTCTGATGTTGAAAGTAAAGTCTGATACCATAAAGAACAATATTGCATATTAATCTGGAATATTGCTGCTGCTGCTGCTGCTGCTGCTAAGTCACTTCAGTCGTGTCTGACTCTGTGCGACCCTATAGACAGCAGGGAGCCCACCAGGCTCCCCCGTCCCTGGGATTCTCCAGGCAAGAACACTGGAGTGGGTTTCCATTTCCCTCTCCAATGCATAAAAGTGAAAAGTGAAAGTGAAGTTGCTCAGTTGTGTCCTACTCTTCGCGACCCCATGGACTGCAGCCTACCAGGCTCCTCCATCCATAGGATTTTCCAGGCAAGAGTACTGGAGTGGGGTGCCATCACCTTCTCTGAACCTGGAATGTTAGGTCCACGAATTAAGGTAAATTGGATGTGGTCAAGCAAGAAATGGCAATACTGAATATCGACATCTGAGGAATCAGTGAACTAAAATGGATGGGAATGGATGAATTTAATTCAGATGACCCTTGTATCTACTACTGTGGGCAAAAATCCCTTAAAAGAAGTGGAGTAGCCCTCATAGTAAACAAATAGTCTGAAATACAGTACTTGGGTGCAATCTCAAAATGACAGAATGATCTTGGTTCGTTTCCAGGGCAAACCATCCAACATCACAGAAATACAAGTCTATGCCCCAGCCACTGATGCCAAAGAAGCTGAAGTTGACTGGTTCTATGAAGACCTAAACACCTTCTAGAACGAACATGAAAAAAAGATGCCCTTTTCATCATAGGGGATTGGAATGCAAAAGTAGGAAGTCAAGGGATACCCAGAATAACAGGAAAGTTTGGCTTTGGAGTACAAAATGAAGCAGGGCAAAAGCTAACAGAGTTTTGCCAAGAGAACGCACTCTTTTTCAAAAACAGAAAAGATGACTGTACACATGGACATCACCAGACAATGAATACTGAAATCAGATTTATGTTCTTTAGAGTCAAATATGGAGAAGCACTATATAATCAGTAAAAGCAATACCTGGAGCTGACTGTGGCTCAGATAATGAGCTCCTTATTGCAAAATTCAGGCTTAAATTGAAGAAAGTAGAAAAAACCAGTAGGCCATTCAGGAATGACCTAAATCAAATCCCTTATGATTACACTGTGGAGGTGATGAACAGATTCAAGGATTAGATCTGGTAGATAGAGTGCCTGCAGAATTATAGATGGAGGTTCATAATACTGTACAGGAGGCAGTGACCAAACTATCCCAAAGAAAAAGAAGTGGTTGAGGAGTCTTTATAAATAGCTGAGGAAAGAAGACAAGTGAAAGTCAAGGGAGAAAGGGAAAGATATACCCAACTGAATCCAGACTTCCAGAGAATAGTAAGGAGAGATAAGAAAGCCTTTTTAAATGAACAATGCAGAGAAATAGAGGAAAACAATAGAATGGGAAAGACTAGAGATCTCTACAAGAAAACTGTAGATATCAAGGGAACATTTCATGCAAGGCTGGGCATGATAAAGGACAGAAATTGTAAGAACCTAACAGAAGGAGAAGTGGCAAGGATATAAAGAACTATACGAAAAAGGTTTTAATGACCCAGATAACCATGATGGTGTGGTCACTTACCTAGACCTGGACCTCCTGGAGTATGAAATCAAGTAGGCCATAGGAAGCATCACTATGAAAAAAGCTAGTGGAGGTGATGTAAAAAATCTGCCTGCCAATGCAGGAGACACAGGAGACCTGGGTTCAATCCCTGGGTCAGGAAGATCCCTTAGAGGAGGAAATGGAACCCACTCCAGTATTCTTGCCTCGAAAATTCCATGGATGGAGGACCTGGAGGACTATAGTCCATGGGGTCACAAAGAGTCGGACATGACTGAGCACACACATACACTCAGTGGAGGTGATGGAATTCCAGCTGAACTATTTAAAATCTTAAAAGATGATGCTGTTAAAGTGCTGAGCTCAATATGTCAGCAAATTTGGAAAACTCAGCAGTGGCCACAGGACTGGAAAAGGTCCGTTTTCATTCCAATCTCAAAGAAGGGCAATGTCAAATAATGTTCAAACTATTGTACAATTGCACTCATTTCACATGCTAGTAAGGTTATGCTCAAAAATCTTTCAAGTTAGGCTTCAACAGTATGTGAACCAGATGTACAAGCTGGGTTTCTAAGAGGCAGAGAAACCCAGATATCAAACTGCCAACATTCGTTGTACCACAGAGAAGGCAGGGAATTCCAGAAAAATGTTTACTTCTGCTTCATTGTCTATAATAAAGCCTTTGACAGTGTGGATCACAATAAACTGTGGAAAATTCTTAAAGAGATGGGAATACCAGACCACTTTGCCTGTCTCCTGAGAAACCTGTATACAGGTCAAGAAACAATAGTTAGAACAAAATATGGAACCACTGACCAGTTTTAAATGGGGAAAGGAGTATGTCAAGGCTGTATATTGTCACCCTGCTTATTTAACTTATATGCAGAGTACATCATGTGAAATGCCCAGCTGGATGAATCACAGGCTGGAATCAAGATTGCCGGGAGAAATATCAATAACCTCAGATATTCAGATGATACCACTCTAATGGCAGAAAGTGAAAAAGAACTAAAGAGCCTCTTGATGAAGGTGAAAGAGGAGAGTGAAAAAGCTGCTTGAAACTTCACATTCAAAAAACTAAGATCATGGTGTCTGGCCCCATCATGTCCTGGCAAGTAGAAGGGGAAAAAGTGGAAGCAGTGACAAATTTTATTTTCTTGGGCTCCAAAATCACTGCAGATGGTGACTGCAGCCATGAAATTAAAAGGCACTTGCTCCCGGAAAGGAAAGCTATGGTAAACTTAGATAGCATATTAAAAAGCACAGACATCACTCTGCCAACAAAGGTCCATATAGTCAAAGCTATGGTTTTCCCAGTAGTCATGTACTAACGCAAGAGCTGGTACATAAAGAAGGCTGAGCACTGAAGAAATGATACCTTGGAAATGCAGTGCTGGAGAAGACTCTTGAGAGTCCCTCAGACTGCAAGGAGATCCAACCAGTCAATCCTAAAGTAAACAAACTTTGAATATGCATTACAAGGACTGATGCTGAGGCTGAAGCTCCAATACTTTGGCCACCTGATGCATCAAGCTGACTCACTGGAAAAGATCCTGATGCTGGGAAAGATTGAGGGCAGGAGGAGAAGGGGAAGCTGAGGATTAGATGGTAACATAGTATCACTAACTCAATGGACGTGAATTTGAGCAAACTCCAGGAGATGGTAGGAAAGAGGGGCCTGGCATGCTGCCGTCCATGGGGTCACAAAGAGTCAAACATGGCTTATCGACTGAAAAACAACAACAAATACCAATTCAACAAAGAGCCAATAAAGAAAAAGGCGAAGGAAAAGAGTCTGGGGCTTCTAGCAATGGTCAGCTGTGGGAAGACAAACATGTGGCGGAAAGTAATAGAAAACTATGGATATTTCAGTAATATTTATTTATGTAGATTCAAGTCCAGAGCAGCCTCCAGTAATAAGAATTGTTTCTTCCTGGTATGGGAGAAGGGAGGGGAACACCTTCTCAAAGGGAAATTTATGCTCTGTCTTTAGACATACAGGAATGGGGGAGAGAGCTTTTCCCGTGTCTGCTGTTTCTCAGCTGCCTTCAACTCAAAATAATCCTTTTGCCATAGGGGCATATTTGGGGGTGGCATACTCTGATCTCTTCATCTTTCTGCCACAGTGCCTTTGAATTTCCCACCACACTGCCTTTGCTGCAACCAGGGATGCATGATGGAGTCAGACAATATAGGTGAGATTCCCAGCTCTTCCCTGTCCAGTGATAAAATCTCTAGCAAGGCTGGCCAGTTTCCTGAGCCTGTTTCCTGTTCTCTAAAGCAGAGGGAGCCCCACATAGGCTGTCTGAAGCCTTCTGCGAGATAGAATGAGATAATGTCCTATGTAGCATGTAGTAGGTACTTGATGCACATCAGCTGGAAGTTGAAAGACAACATGTTGCATTAGAAAGGGAATGATGATGGGAACAGGACTGCCCAGCCATGCAACACATCACTCCAAAGACCCTAATAAATATTATTTCCTTGTGTGATCGAGACCATGAAAGCTCCAGCTGGTGCTTGGCCCAGGTCACAGAACCCACAGTGGCAGCGGGGGTCCTGGTCTCACACAACCGCTGCCACTGGGGGTGCTCACTAAGGTGATCACACCTGATGACCCTTGTTGGTACCCGCAGGCCCCAGAAAGGTGTGGATGGATGGGAGGTTTGCAAAGGGCCGGTGCTGCCAGCTGGGACTCCCTTGGCCAGAGGGTGGTCCTGAGGGTTGAGGTTACTCTGAAGACAAGTGAGAAGGAGAAACAACAGCAAGGCCAGGAAGGAGGCCTGGGGGCAAGGATGACAGAACCAGAAAGAGGCACGAAGGCAGCAGGGTTGCAGTGGCATGGAGCCCTGTGGGGACAGAGTGAGAGCTCGGTCAGGCCTGCCCCAGCAGCACATGGAGCCTGCGTCACCGCAGCACAGGGGAAGCCGCAGCTGGCAGCTCTGTGAAGGCGCCCACTCAGGGACCAAGAGGCCAGGAAGAAGAGGAGGCCCGGCTGGGGACTGCAAAGGGTGAGGTGGGCTTGCAAGGAGCCATAAGGGAGGCAGGAAATGATGTGAGTCTGAATCTGGGCAGGGTGGATGGCAGACTAGCCGCTACACAGAAGGCATGGTGCCCCAGTCCTCTGCTATCGATTGAATGTTTGTGTCCCCCAAAATCATACAGCCCAGACCCCCAGTGTGACGGCATTAGGAGGTGAGCCCTTGGGAGGTGAGTAGTCATGAGGGTGGAGCGCTCATGAATGGCATTGGTGCCCTTGCAAAGAGCCTGAAGAACTCCTTCAGCCCGTCTACCGTGGAGGACACAGTGTGACTTCCCAGCCACCAGAACTGTGAGAAAAAAGGGATTATCATTTAAGCCGCTTGCCTGTGGGATGTATGTTACAGCAGCTCAACAGACCAAGGCACCCTCTGACCCCAAGGAGATCTTTTTCCCTTGGGAGGTGTGGGGCCGGGGTAGGAGAGAATGTGGCTCTCAGGGCTGAGGGTCTCAGGTGCTGGAGAGGAGTGCAGCAGAGGGGGCTCTGCCGCTGCCTGAAAGGAGAGCAGCAGCGAGACCACCCAGGAAACCTGCCTGCAGCTTCCGCCACAGTGAGGACAGGCCCCCCGTGACAGGCATGCCCCGAAAAGGCACAGGATGTTCATGGAGACAACATTCCTGAGAGCTAGACAGGACAAAACCCACTTCCACCAACGACAGAAAAGATGAGAAAATGGCTCTGCTCACAGAAGGATGGAATGAAGTTAAAATGAGGTCATGAGGGCATGTGAGTGCTAAGTCGCTTCAGTCGTGTCCTGCTCCTGGTGGCTCTGTGGACTGAGGCTCACAGGCTCCTCTGTCTGTGGGATTCTCCAGGCCAGAACACTGGAGTGGGTGGCTACACCCTCCTCCAGGGGATCTTCCCCACCCAGGGAGCGAACCCTCATCTCTTTCATCTCCTGCATTGGCAGGTGGTTTTTTTTGTTTTTTTGTTTTGTTTTGTTTTGTTTTTTACCACTAGCACCACCTGGATTCAAACGGTAAAGCGTTTGCCTACAATGTGGGAGGACCTAGGTTCAGTCCCTGGGTTGGGAAGGTCTTCTGGAGAAGGAAATGGCAACCCACTCCAGTATTCTTGCCTGGAGAATCCCACAGATGGAGGAACCTGGTAGGCTACAGTCCATAGCGTTGCAAAGAGTCGGACACAACTGAGCGACTTCACTTTCCCTTTCCACCTGGGTAGCCCATGAGGGTGGGCCCTGGTCCAATCTGACTGGTGTCCTTATAAGAGGAGGAGATTCAGACACAGACACTCACAGAGGGAGATCGTCAGAGGACACGGGGGAAGACAGTCACCTCGAGCCAAGGCGAAAGGCCCCAGGAGAAACCAGCCCTGTCAGCACCTTGATTTTGGACTTCCAACCACCAGAACCCTGAGGAATAGATTTCTGTTTATGCACCCCAGTCTATGGTGCTTTATTTGTGTCCTCCCGAGTAGACCAAGACAATGGCCTTCAGTCCAGACCTGGGCAGCGGGCGGCTCCCATCTCCTCGCCTTCCCAGTCTTGGTGATGCCATCATCCCGCAGGGTTCTACCAGCAGGCAGAACCTCGCCACTCACTTGGGCCAGGCTTCTGCCTGCTCTCTGGACCTGGAGAGAAGTTAGTGTCTTGTCTGAGGTACGCAGGCCATGGCTAGTTTGCCACCACCAAGGTGAGTGGTCCCTCAGGGAGACAGGCTGCAGTAGAAGGTGCTTGGTGTGATCCCAAAGGGCCTGACCCTCCATCCCAGCTGCCTACCAGAATCACGGAATTCAAACGTACACCCTGGCTGAATCCACCCAGACCAATTAAAGCAAGACAGAAAATCTGAACCTGACTTGTGTTTACTCTTACTGTTTCCCCAGAGTCTTAATGGGCAGCAAGCATGCAGAGCTCCTCTGAAGGGACTCTACATGCTCAGTGGCTGCTGCTCTGCCCGCTTGATGCCACTCCTCATGCGACTTGAATGTGCTCTTGATACTGGCCCCAAAGGCCCCCTCCATCTTGTTGCTAAATCCTTGCTTGGCAACTAGCACTGTTAACACTCTTCCAAAGAAACATCTCTTCCTGTAGGAATCGTGTGCCTTTTCCGTTATCATAACCAGCTTCTCCAGCAGACAGATCATGGGCTCAGATCTCTCCCGGGTCACACCTGCTTCCTCCCGCACAAGCCTAGGTGACATGAAGTCAGCCACTCGCTCTGGGAATGCGAGAGCTGAGACCAAAAGAAGAGGCCTCCCGGCCCTTGCATCCCTCTCCAGGCACACAAGGCCACAGGAAGCCAGGCTGGGTGGGGCCTCCTAGAGGCAGGGGTGGTGCAGGGGAGACAGGCTGACCCGGCTCCAAAGCTTGGCTCTGCCACTTCCTATAGGTGTGCTCCGTGCCAAGTGCTCTCAAGAAGGTGAGCCTCGGTGTGCTCCTGTCAACAGCGGGACCGCAGCGCCCCGCTTCAGGGATGAGTGAGATGTGCGTGTGCCTGGGCTAGCAGCAGGGAGCCCTCCCCACACCGTCCTTGGTTGCTCCTGATTTTCCCTCCCCACCTTGCATGCTTTTGGCCTCCAGTGATGCCCACCATCATGCTTACCAGAGATCCCCACACAACTAAGGAGGGTGTACTCATGGGACTCTCCCTGGCCGATCGCCACCTACTTCTGGAAGCTCCCTCTCCTGCTTTTCCTTCTGAGAGCCGCCAGCCAGTGTCTGCCAACGTCCAGGCCCGGGAAGGGCGGGAAAGAGGAAAGGCTGGGGCAGGCGGGCAGGGCGGGAGTGGGCTGCCTTCTCTTGGCCTCCCAGAACACCCCTGCAGCAGCTCTGAGGACAGGCTGGTGCACACACTGCACACTTTGCCTCTTCACTCCCAGGAGTCAGGCAGTCTTGACAGACTGGGAGAGCAAGCTCCTCAGGGCCCGTGAGCTGGGCAGTGTCTTTGTGGGGATTAGACGGTCTCTGTCTGGGCAGTAGCAGCCTATGGGCATGGCTTGGCAGGTGGGCTACAGGCTTGGCCTTGCCCAGGGGGTGGCTGACCAGCTCAACAGAGCGGAATCACACCCACCGAGTCCAGAACTCCGACCTTCTCCACCGTCACCTGTGATCACGGCAGGGTGCTGCTCACCTGCGGCTCTGTCCAGCCCAGTGGGCTTTCATTTGACCCGGAATGCCTGCCCTCAGCTGAGGTTCTCAGTTTCCCCTGTACTTGGCTTCTTGAGCTTCAGAGCTTGGCTGCAGCCAGGTTGAATGGCTCCTCAGAGCTCAGTTCATCCCCACTCTCCGCAGGGCTGGGGGGTTCTGGAAGAGGTGTGAGCGCTCACTGCCACACCTCAGGCTCTGGCTGGAGACACAGGAGTATTGCCGGGTCCGCTGTGTGGCCTTGACCTCACAGCACGTTTACCCCCACCTGCCCTGGGCGATGCTTTCCCTCAGTGTGGGTTTGGTGGCCCCGCCACACCTCTCTGAGGAATGAGAGCTCATCCACGGTTCACAGGTGAGGAAACTGGGAGGCAAAGGAAGAGAAGGGGCAGCCTTGCCCCAGATCTCTAAGGGACCTTTGGCCTCCGTGCCCCCTGTTTCTTTCTCCACCTCCCGCCCTGGGTCTCACCACCGTGGATGTGAATGGAGCCCAGATTCTGAGCGCCCAGCATGCCTTCCAACAGAGGCTCCCGGTGATGTCCTGACCATCCTTCCATGCATCTGCGAGGGCCGCCTCTAGAGCCAGGTTGACTGGCAACCTAATATCTAGGCGCTTCTATTTTCTCATCTGTGAAGTGCAGGTGGCTGTAATTGCACCCAAGCTCTTTGAGAACTGGAGAGAAGATCCCAGCCAGCATACATGAAGACTTTAGAAACAGCAGTTATGAGGCTCATGGGTTGCAGCATCCATCCTCAGGCAGGCATTTTCATAGCAAGGACTCCCTGGAATATTCCCTTTATAAGGGTTTCTCCTTAAATTGGTTCTCCCTCTTAATATGCCCTAAGACCTAGGCATCTAGTGACTTCCTTTGCCTCATAGTCAAATATGTTTCCTCTCATAGAATCTACTAAGACTTTCATGGATCACCACCTTGTAAAATGAACCAGCGGATGAATAGATAAACAAAATGTGGTCTACTCATACAATGAATGCTATTCAACCTTCTAAAGGAAGGAAGTTCTTACACGTGTTACAACATGGATGAATCTCAAGGACATTATGCTGAGTAAACTAAGCCAGTCACAAAAACATAAGTCCTGTATGATTACATGTATAAAACCAGAATGTAGAATGGAAGTTTCCAGGGGCTGAGGGCCAAGGGAATGGGAATTTATTGTTTTAGTTCAGTTCAGTTGCTCAGTCGTGTCCGACTCTTTGCAACCCCATGAATCGCAACACGCCAGGCCTCCCTGTCCATCACCAACTCCCGGAGTTCACTCAGACTCACGTCCATCGAGTTGGTGATGCCATCCAGCCATCTCATCCTCTGTCGTCCCCTTTTCCTCCTGCCCCCAATCCCTCCCAGCATCAGAGTCTTTTCCAATGAGTCAACTCTTCGCATGAGGTGGCCAAAGTACTGGAGTTTCAGCTTTAGCATCAGTCCTTCCAAAGAACACCCAGGACTGATTACCTTTATTTATTTATTTTTTTTTTAATTTTATTTTATTTTTAAACTTTGCATAACTGTATTAGTTTTGCCAAATATCAAAATGAATCCAGGACTGATTACCTTTAGAATGGACTGGTTGGATCTCCTTGCAGTCCAAGGGACTCACAAGAGTCTTTTCCAACACCACAGTTCAAAAGCATCAATTCTTTGGTGCTCAGCTTTCTTTGCAGTCCAACTCTCACATCCATACATGACTACTGGAAAAACCATAGCCTTGACTAGACAGACCTTTGTTGGCAAAGTAATGTCTCTGCTTTTTAATAGTGGATACAAAAGAGTTTTGGTTTTGCAAGATGAGAAGAATTCTGTGGATGGGTGGTGGTCACACAATGATGCAAATGTACTTAAAACTACTGAACTATACACTTAAAAATGGTTAAGATGGTTACATAATAAATTTGATGTTAACTATATGTAAGCACAATAAAAAACTTTGTTACATATATTTGCTGCTACTGCTAAGTCACTTCAGTCATGTCCGACTCTGTGTGATCCCACAGACGGCAGCCACCAGGCTCCCCTGTCCCTGGGATTCTCCAGGCAAGAACACTGGAGTGGGTTGCCATTTCCTTCTCCAATGCATGAAAGTGAAAAATGAAAGGGAAGTTGCTCAGTCGTGTCCGACTCTTAGCCACCCCATCGACTGCAGCCTACCAGGCTCCTCCATCCATGGGATTTTCCAGGCAAAGTACTGGAGTGGGGTGCCTTAGCTGCAATCAAAAAATTTTAATGATTTCTATAATAAAAAGAAAGAGTTGTCCCCCCCCAATCCTAAATTTGGTAACACATAAGTTTGGAGATTTAAGAAGCTCAACCAACTCCTAGAAAAACAAATACAAAGAAAGTCAAGTCAGGGTACAACAGAATCAAATTTTTGAAAACCAGTTTGTTAAATAGAGAATCTAAAAAGCCAGAAAACAAAGAAACAAACAAACATGTTTTACATACAGGGAAACCAATGTCTGAATTATCAGACTTCCCACCAGAAACTATGGAGACCAGAAGGTATTTAAAAGTTTTTAAAAGAAAAAATGGTTAACTCGGAAGTTTATGTCCAGTTAAAATATCTTTCAAGAATAAAGACAACATAGATGGGAACACCAGACCACCTGACCGGCCTCTTGAGAAACATATATGCAGGTCAGGAAGCAACATGGACATGGAACTGGACATGGAACAACAGACTGGTTCCAAATAGGAAAAGGAGTACGTCAAGGCTGTATATTGTCACCCTGCTTATTTAACTTTTATGCGGAGTACATCATGAAAAATGCTGGGCTGGAAGAGGCACAAGCTGGAATCAAGATTGCTGGGAGAAATATCCATAACTTCAGATATGCAGATGACACCACCCTTAAGGCAGAAAGTGAAGAGGAACTAAAAAGCCTCTTGATGAAAGTGAAAGAGGAGAGTGAAAAAGTTGGCTTAAAGCTCAACATTCAGAAAATGAAGATCATGTCATCCGGTCCCATCACTTCATGGCAAATAGATGGGGAAACAGTGGAAACAGTATCAGACTTTATTTTTTGGGGGGCTCCAAAATCACTGCAGATGGTGACTGCAGCCATGAAATTAAAAGGTGCTTACTCCTTGGAAGGAAAACCCTGGTAGGCTGCAGTCCATGGGGTCGCTGAGTCAGACATGACTGAGTGACTTCACTTTCACTTTTCACTTTCATGCATTGGAGAAGGAAATGGCAACCCATTCCAGTGTTCTTGCCTGGAGAATCACAGGCATGGCGGAGCCTGGTGGGCTGCTGTCTGTGGGGTCGCACAGAGTAGGACACGAAGTGTCCTACTGAAGTGACTTAGCAGCAGATAGCATATTCAAAAGCAGAGACATTACTTTGCCAACAAACGTCCATCTAGTCAAGGCTATGGTTTTTCCAGTAGTCATGTATGGATGTGAGAGTTGGACTGTGAAGAAAGCTGAGCACCAAAGAATTGATGCTTTTGAACTGTGGTGTTGGAGAAGACTCCTGAGAGTCACTTGGACTCCAAGGAGATCCAACCAGTCCATTCTAAAGGTGATCAGTCCTGGGTGTTCTTTGGAAGGAATGATGCTAAAGCTGAAACTCCCAGTACTTTGGCCACCTCATGCGAAGAGTTGACTCATTGGAAAAGACTCTCATGCTGGGAGGGATTGGGGGCAGGAGGAGAAGGGGACGACAGAGGATGAGATGGCTGGATGGCATCACCAACTCGATAGACGTGAGTCTGAGTGAACTCCAGGAGTTGGTGATGGACAGGGAGGCCTGGCGTGTTGCGATTCATGGGGTCGCAAAGAGTCGGACATGACTGAGTGACTGAACTGAACTGAACTGAAACACGTCTTAAGACAAAAGAAAATTAAGAGACTGTATTGCCTGCAAAAGTGTAATGTAAGAAGTGCTTTAAATTTTTTTCAGAAAAAAAAGTTCTTCAGGGACTTCCCCGGGGATCTAGTGGTTAAAGATCTGCCTGCCAGTGCAGGGGACACAAATCCAATCCCTGGTCCAGGAAGATCCCACATGCTGCAGATGTACAAAGCCGACGTGCTGAGTAGCTACTAAGCCCATGCTCTGGAGCCCTCAAGCCTCATCTGTTGAGCCTGGATGCTGTGACTACAGAAGCTCGTGCGCCTGGAGCCTGTGCTCCACGAGAGAAGACACTGCAGGGAGAAGCCCACACACCGCCAATGAAGACAAGCCCCTGCTGGCCACAGTTAGGAGGAAAAGCCCACGCACAGCAAGGAAGACCAGCCTAGCTCTCCCCTGCCCTGCCCCCGTGCCGGAAAACTTCTACAGGTGGAAAGGAAACAATACTAGATTTAAAAAATTGAATCTTTAGGAAGGAATAAATGTTTAAAAAATGATCAATATAAATACTTTTTTCCTCTTAATTTTTTAAAATAAAACTGTCTAAAGCAAAAGTTATTATACTGTATGTGGGGCAATAGATGAAGAGATAAAACACACAGCAGCCACAGCATGAAAGAGAAAGAAGTGGCAAGTGAGCCTACTCAGCTGCAAGGTTTCTATATGTTATATAAATAGTACAATGTTAATAGGAAGTAAACTGCAAAGAGTTAAGAATGTATAAAGTAATCCCTAAGACAAGTATATGAAAACACAGAGATGTAGCAGAAAGCCAATAGATGAACTGAAAATAAAAAAATTAAATACTTAACTCACAATTTTTTAAAAAAGAGAGGAGGAACAGACGAAAAAATCAAAGAGAAAAAGCCCTAAACAATTAAGTGGTAGATCTAAATCCCACCTCAACAATAAATGTAAACAAAAGAAACACATGCTGAATAAAAGAGCAAAATCCAACTATATGCCATTTCTAAGAGATACAATTTACACAGAAAGACACAGATAGGTTGAGAGTATATGAATGAAAACAGATGTACTGATACCATGCAGCCAGCAAGCACAGTAAGATTGGCATTGTTGTATTAATATTGGGTACAACAGAACACAAGACAAATAGTATTATCAGAGATAAAGAAGGGCACATCGCAACAATGAAAGGGTGGATTCATTAGAAACAAAAATAATAGATTTGATTGTGCCTAATAACAAAGACTCAAAATATAAGGAGCAAAAATTATTAGAATTAAAGAGAAAATGAGATAATTCCACAAACAAAATAGAAAATCTAGACTAAAAAAATCAGTAAAGATATAAATGATATGAATAACTTATCAGCCTTTTTGATACAATTGATATTTTTACAACAATATACTTTAAACTTCAATATACCTAAACTTTTTATTAAGTTCATATAGTTTACACATTAAGATAGACCATGCGAGTGTGTGTTAAGTCACTTCAATCATGTTCAACTCTGCAACGCTATGGACTGTAGCCCACCAGGATCCTCTCTGCCCATGGGATTCTTCAGGCAAGAACACTGGAATGGGGTGCCATGCCCGCTTCCAGGGCATCTTCCTGAGCCAGGGATTGGACCTGCATTTCTTTATGTCTCCTGTATTGGCAGGTGGGTTCTTCACCACTAGTGCCACCTGGGATCACAGGCTTGGTCATAAAACAAAGCTAAATAAATTTACAAGAATTTAAATCACATGGAATGTGTCCTCTGATGACTATGGAACTAAATTAAAAATCAATATGAATAAGATACCTAGGAAAACCCTAAATATTTGGTAACAAATAACACACTTCCTAAAAATCCATGGGTCAGAGAGTAAATCACAATGAAAGTTTCAAAATACTTCAAACAATTTTCTTTTTTAGAAAGCTACTGATTAAAGTTTGAGATTCAGCTAAAACAGTTTAGAGAAAAATTGGAGCTTTAAATGAAAAAAAAAAAAAGATCTTAATGATCTGAGATTTCACCTTAAAAAGCAGAAAAATAATATCAGAAAAAGTAAGTAGAAGGAAATACTAAAAAGTAAAACTGAATGAAATATAAATTGATAGAGAAAAAAGTTTAAAGTCAAAAAGTGCTTCACTGAGAATATCAACAAAATGATAAATGCTAGCAAAATTTATGGGAGAAAGAGAGGACACAAATTACCAACATATGAATATCAGGAGTGAAAGAGGAGACATCACTACAAATCCTGCAGATATGCAAATAATAATAAGGAAATGTTATGAACAGCATCATGCCCAAAAATTCAATCGCTTGGATGAAATAGAGAAATTCTTTGAAAAATATGACTAATGAAAACTAACACAAGATGAAACAAAAATTCCAAATAGCCCTATGTTAAAGAAATTGAATTCTAAAAAAAAAAAAAAAAAAAGAAATTGAATTCTACCCATAAAGAAAACTCCAGGCTCATATGGTTTCACTAACTAATTCTGTCAAACATTTAAGGAAGAAATAACACTAACCTTATGCAAACTTTTGAGAAAATAGGAGGAAACACTTCCAAACCCACACCTAACCCACATAAGTTCATCTACAGAGTCAATGTAATCCCTATTAAAATTCCAGAAAGATTATTTTGAAGAAATTAACAAGCCTCTTCTAAAATGTATATGGAAACATCATATCATTAAAAGAGCCAAAGAAATCTCAAGGAAAGGAGAACAAAATGTAGGACTTATCTTACCTGATTACATTTCTTTTGAAGCTATGGTAATCAAGATTATGTGTTACTTGCCCAGGGACCCACAGATAGATTCATGAAACAGAACAGAGTTCAAAGTAGACGCACATTCATCTAGTCAATTGATTTTTGACAAAGGTACCAAAGTAATGCAACAGGAAAAGAAAATCTTTTCAAAAATGGTGCTGGAATAATTGGAGATCTATCTAGGGGGAAAAAATGAACCTTGATCCGTGTCTTCTACCATACAGAGAAATTAATTTTAAATGGACCATAAATTATTACAGGCAAGATGTGACAGAATATTCTCATGTCTTGAGAGAAGGTAAAAGTTTCTTAGACAAAGCATAAGGCAAAACAACGAAAGAAGAAACTGATAAATTAGACTTTTTAAAATTAAAGTCTTCTTCTGAAAAGATATGGCAAGGAAAGTAAACAGGAGACACAGAATTGGAGAAAGTATTTACAATATATATATCTGACAAGAACTAGCACACTTAAGGTACTCCTACAACTTAAGAATGGAAAGACAAGTTAATTTAAAATGGGGACACATGTATCTCATTGTTCATTGCAGTGCTATTTACAATAGCTAGAACATGGAAGCAACCTAGGTGTCCATTGACAGATGAATGGATAAAGAAGTTGTGGTACATATACCCAATGGAATATTACTCAACCATAAAAAGGAACACATTTGAGTCAGTTCTGATGAGGTGGGTGAACCTAGAACCTGTTATACTGAGTGAAGTGAGTCAGAAAGAGAAATGTGAATATAGTATTCTAATGCATATATATGGAATCTAGAAAAATAGTATTGAAGAATTTAGTTACAGGGCAGCAATGGAGAAACAGACATAGAGAACAGACTTACGGACATGGGGAGAGGGGAGTAGAGGATGAGATGTATGGAAAGAGTAACATGGAAACTTACATTACCATATGTAAAATATATAGCCAAAGGGAATTTTCTGTATGGCTCAGGAAACTCCAACAGAGGCTCTGTATCAATTTAGAGGGGTGGGATGACGGAGAACTTGGCAATGGCACCCCACTCCGTACTCTTGCCTGGAAAATCCCATGGACAGAGGATCCTGGCAGGCTGCAGTCCAGGGGATCGCTAAGAGTTGGACACGACTGAGCGACTTCACTTTCACTTTTCACTTTCATGCATTGGAGAAGGAAATGGCAACCCACTCCAGTGTTCTTGCCTGGAGAATCCCAGGGACGGGGGAGCCTGGTGGGCTGCTGTCTATGGGGTCGCACAGAGTCGGACACGACTAAAGTGACTTAGCAGCAGTAGCAGAGGGGTGGGATGGGGCAGGAGATGGGAGGGAGGTTTGAAAGGAAGAGGATATATGTATACCTATGGCTGATTCATCTTGAGGTTTGACAGAAAACAACAAAATTCTGTAAAGCAATCATTCTTCAATAAAAAAATAAATTAATAAAAAAATGGACAAATATGAACAAAAGGAAAACTAGATTCGAAATAGCACCATACAAAATAAAATTTAGAAAACAAAGTAAAAGTATTAATACAAAGAGCTACATTTAATACTAACAAATGAACAATACTCCTACAGGGAAAAATAAACAAATCCACAATTATGGTAGATGTTGGCACACCTTCAAAAACTGAAATACCAACTAGACCAAAAACTACAAAAGGATATAGAATGAATAAAACAATTACAAGCTTGACATAACTTTGCATCCAACAAAGAAAAATCACATAGAATAGTTATAAAAAATTGATTGCACATCCGGTCAAAAATAAAGTCTCAACACATTCCAAATATCCAACATCATACAGACTATATTCCCTCTTCATGGTACAATAAAATGAGAAATCAGCATCAAAAAAGTTAGCTGAAAACATCTCATGCTGTAAAAATAAGACTCATAATTTTAAGTAAACCATGGATTAGAAAGGAATCATAATAGAATTATAATTTTTCAACAAAATGAAAATAAAACTATTAGCTATCAAAAAATATGAGATACAACCAAGTTAATAGAGGAAATTTTACAGTTTGAATATACTTAGTAGAAAATAAGACCAAAAAAAAATTGAAATTGGAATAAAAAAGGGGCATAAATTAACAAAGTAAATAAGGGTGAGAGAAGCATAGATAATAAATAAAACCAAAGGTCCTTTGAAAAGACTAATAAGACTTTTAAAAAGTCATTTAAGTGGACTGATCGAAAAAGAAAGTAAAAAAATCTGACAATTAGAAACAGAAATAACTACAGATACAGAAAATATTTTAATCAAGAAAGATATTATGAACAACTACGTGTTAAAGCTTTTGAAAAAATAAAGAAAATATAGACCTTAAATTGCCAAAATTGACCCAAATGATGGAAAGTTTAAATGAATCAAAAACAATTAAGAAAATCAAGTGGTAATCCACAACTTCTTACTAATTTTTAGGGTATAATTTAATCAAGTTGTCAAAGAACAGATAATCTCTATTTGTACAAGTTATTTCACATGATAGGAAATGAGTAAATCTGTTCATTTATTTTTGAGGCAAATATAATGTGGAGTAAAATAAGAACTAGATAACTTCCAAAAGAAGAGAAAATTGCAGGCTAATCTCACTGAGGAATATAATTGTAAAAGTTCCAAAGAAAATATTAGCAATTGTAATCCAGAAGTGCACTAAAATAATAGTTTGTCATGACCAAGTCAGGCTTTTATACTAGGAATGCAAAGACAGCTCTGCCAAGAGAATAAATGTAGAAATTAATATAATGTATCTTATTAGTATGTTAAACAAGAAAAATCATAAGATCTCTCAAAACATACAGAAAAACATTCAATAAAATTTAAAATCCATTCAAAAAAGCCGATAGTACTAAACATCGGAAGAGATGTCTTGAAAATGAGAAATTGGTAGTTATCAAAACACAACATATCTAATAGTGAAACAGCACATTTAATAGTCAAAATAAAAAAAAAAAACCTATTAATGCCACTACTATTTTGTATAGTACTGGTGTTCCTAAATGATGCAATAAGCTAAGACTAAGAACTAGAAAATCATACAAAATTATAAATGATATAATCATCTACATAAAGAAAGAAAAGATCAACAGATAAAATAATAGGATTAGTAAAACAGTGAAGAGAGGTATAACAACACGTGCTAAATCTCTTCAGTCCTGTCCTACTCTTTGTGACTCTAGGGACCCTAGCCTGCCAGGCTCCTCTGTCCATGGGATTCCCCAGGCAAGAATACTGGAGTGGGCTTCCATGCCCTCCTCCAGGGCATCTTCCCAACCCAGGGATTAAAGCCACGTCTCTTATGTCTCCTGCACTGGCAGGTGGGTTCTTTACCATTAACGCCACCTGAGAAGCCTGGTATAAGAATACAAAGGAAAATTATAAAAATCAATAATGTTACTTTAAATGCACAATAAATAACTAGAAATGTAAAATTTAAAATTTCACAGTTGCAAGGACTTCCCTGATGGTCCAGTGGTGGAGAATCTGCCTTGCAGTGCATGTGCTGCAAGCTGATCCCTGGTCAGGGAACTAAGATCCCACAGGCCACAGAACAACTAAGCCTGAAGGCCACAACTTCTGAACCTGTGTGCTCTGGAGCCCATGCACCACAGTTAGAGAGTCTGTGCCCCACAGAGAAAGATCCCGCATGGTGCAGTGAAGATCCTGGGTGCCGCAACTAAGACCCAACACAGCCAAATAAATAAAGATTTTATAATAATAAGCAAATAAAATTTCACAACTGCCAAGTAGGTATATAACATCCAGAAATAAACAAAAATGTGCCAATCTCTTATGGAGATAGTTACAAATCTCTGAAAGACATGAAAGAGAAAAACAGTTCATACATAGAAAGGTCACTGTTCGTACATAGAAAGGCTCAATATTAATAGAGATCTGGTCAATTTGTGCAGGCTTCCTGGTGAGAGGGGCTCGTGCCTGCCCATTGGTGGGTAAAGCTGTATCCAGTGGACAGGGCTGCATCTAGGGGTGTGCCTAGAGGGGGCTGTGGGCTTAGAAAGTCTTTGGGCCACCTGTCTCCTGATGGGTGGAGCTGTGTTCCCCGCTGTGGGTGTTTCGTATTCCAGCACTGGAGCCTACTGGCTACTGGGTGGGACCAGGTCTAGGTGCCAAAATTGTGACCCCTGGGAGAGCTCACCTCAATGAATATTTCCCGGTATACCCACCACCAGTGTCTTTGTCTCTACACTGAGCCACAGCCACGCCCTGCCTCCCCAGGTCCTCTCCAAGACCAGCAGGTAGGCCTGGCCCAGGCTCCTATGAAGTCACGGCTCTTGCCCTGGGTCCCAGGGCACACAAGACCTTGTGTGTGCCCTTCAAGAGTGAAGTCTGTTTTCTGAAGTCCTGTGGAGTACCTGTGATCAAGTCCCGCTGGTCTTCGAAGCTCAAAGCTCTGGGGATTCCTCTTCCCAATGCCAGTCCTCCAGGATAGGAAGCCAGACATAGAGCTCAGAATTCTCACTCCTGTGGGAGAACTTCTGCGATATAATAATTCTCTAGTATGTGGGTTGCCAACTCATGGGGTATGGGATTGACTGATTATATTGCAAGTGTACCCATCCTACCATCTCATTGGGTTTCTTCTTTATGTCTTTGGCTGTAGAATATCTTCTTTGATAGGCTCCAGTCTTTTTTCATTGGTTGTTGTTCAGCAGTTAGTTGTGATGTGGGTGTTCTCATAGGAGATGAGTTCAAGGCCCTTCTACTTTGCTACCTTGTCCCTCCTCTAAGATTCTAAAATTCACATAAAACAGTAAAGGAATTTGAATGACCAGATCAACTCTGAACACTGTCATCAAAGCAAACCTCTCCCTACTGGACATTAAACCACTGTACAGTCAGTGTGGTGCTCATAGAGACACTGAAGAGTAGAGCAGCGGAATATAATGGAGAAGTCAGAAAGAGCATGGGCTTTTATCGGAAGGCAATGTTTGACAGGAGCAGCCTCCTGACGGCTGGGGAATAGCCACTCATTCACAGAAAGACAAACTTCAGATAAATGCTGTGAAGGAAAGAAGGGCAGTGGCTGGAAGCAGATGTGGGAACAAGATAGTGTTGTTACAGGGTGTGTGTGTTTTAATGACCTTTTAAGGGCAAAAAAGCCAGGTCCCAGGTGGGTAGCAGGATGTGAGCTTACTAGAGGGAAAGGATGATTTCTGGGCTAACTTTCTGAAGCACTTGGGAGAGGGTGGGAGAAGGGCAAGTTTTCACCTGGTCCAGGAAGAGGAGGCACTTTCTGACTCTTTATTCACCACTGTTGCATGGACATTTTGTACAGCACCTGTCTACACTTTAGCAGAAAGATAGGTAATTTCCATGGGAGACTTCTTGTCTGTGAAGGTCAAACTCAGGGAACTTACCAAATGCTGCCACTCAAGGACAAGGGCCACAGAGGAATCATCAGCTCCAAAATAAGAGAGGAAGGCTGCAAAAATGGAGATCATCACACGATGCATTAAAAGCCTGCCCAGTTAATAACCTGTCTACATGTGAAAAGTAACTCCACTCTCACATAGTAAAGTGAAAATGCATTCAGCGAGGGGCAAGGTACATTACTGGATTGGATTTAGCATGGGGCAAGGACCCTTTAAAATATGATTCTGCTGTAGGGGTAAGGTCTCAGACTAGCCCCACCCATCTCTCCAATGATCATTCATTTTTTAAACTAAAATGAAACAAATATATAGAGTAAAAAGGACTGGGAAGACATCTGGTCTTCCTGCCTAAAGGGAGAATCAAGCTGGACCAAAGAGGTGGGGGACAGATGGGGGCTTTGGGGAGATAAGGGGAGGTAAGTGATCCAGGGCAGTGTTTTGGCAAAAGTTTTAGTTTTGTTGTAGTTTTGAAGGATTCATTAACAAAAGAAACCACTTGCTGCACACACGATAAGTAATTTCAGTTATTTAATAGAGGATTATGTGACTTAATTTAAGTATACAGTCATTAAAAGAAAACAAATAGAAACCATTTGTGACAGGAGGGAAAGGGGCAGGGCACAACTTTTGAAAGAATGACATAGCCCAAGGACACAACATAAACCAATTGGAATCCAATGGGACCAAGATGGCAGACAAGACGTGATCTTGACCCTCAATCAGCAAGTGAAATGACACACCCAGAGGTGCCATGACAGTTCCAAGGCTCTGCTGAAAAACCAAGGAATGGGCAGTGGCCCAAATCCTGGAAATCTCCACCCCGCCCTAAAATAGTTGAAATAATCCTCACACTGATTAACATATTAAATTACCCAGCCTATAAAAACTAACCACACCACATTTCAGGGCTGCATTTGCCCTCTGCTATGATGGCCTGCACTCTGTCTGTGGCGTGTTCTTCTCTCTGTATCTTAATAAATCCACCTCTTACTATCACTTTGTCTCTCACTGAATTTTTTGAGCAATGAGACATCAAGAACCTGAGCTTCATTAGGTCCGGAAACCAGGTACTGTGAGTTTTGTCTGGTTTCAAGTCCCAGCCACATGGGTTCAAGTCCCAAGCAGGGTTTTGGCTGGGTTCAAGTCCCAGGACACGGGTTTGAATCCCAATCTGTGGTAAACGGTTTCATACTGAGAGAAATAACATCACCAAATTGGGCTGAAACCTACATCCAGACTTGAACAGTACTGGAACTCCCAAATGACAGCAATCTGGAGTCCCCAGTTGGGAAAGGGTCCCATGCAGTGTGTCCACTCCATGGATCAGATTTCAGCTTGCAGCTCTAGGAGCTCCTGCTTACAATCCCAGGCCAAAAATTGGTATTATCATCAGTTTGTGTACAAAAACACAGCTCTGGTTTTTCTTTAACTTTTACAATGATGTTTGTTTCACCTGAGGGTTGGGAGGGGTGGCTGGCTAGGCCCCTAGGGGCTTAAGAAATCTCAAGACCCACTCCTTTTCTTATCTAAAGTGCTGCCTGACTTGCTGGCGACAATTGGTGCACTTGCAGGCAGGCGTGTAGTTCAGGCAAGGTCAGAAGTCAGTCAGAGGCCTGCTCCCCTACTTCTGAAACCTGAACAAGACTGCTGCTGCTAAGTCACTTCAGTCGTGTCCAACTCTGTGCGACCACACAGACGGCAGCCCACCAGGCTCCCCCGTCCCTGGGATTCTCCAGGCAAGAACACTGGAGTGGGTTGCCATTTCCTTCTCCAATGCATGAAAGTGAAAAGTGAAAAGTGAAAGAGAAATGGCTCAGTTGTATCTGACCCTCAGCGACCCCATGGACTGCAGCCTTCCAGACTCCTCCATCCATGGGATTTTCCAGGCAAGAGTACTAGAGTGGGGTGCCATTGCCTTCTCCATGAACAAGACTACCTCCATTTTAATTTCCCTAACAGGCAGACATGAAGAATAGAGGTAGGGAGTGAGTGAAAGCAAAACCAAGTCCTAGAATAAGCCCCAGGGTCAAAAGTCAGGCTGACCATATGAATTATTCTATCTGAACGGTGGGCAGAGAGACCGGAGATGGATAAGCAGGACAGGAACATGGAGGAGGCAGGGAGGAGATTCTGGGCTTCAGGGTGGGCAGAGGGCATGGGCCCAGGGCTTTCTTGTTTCCATCTGGCCAGCCAGACAGGCTTGGGTGAACCTAGTAGAGAGGCAGAGACTAAAAGGGGCATGCAGCTTCAAGTGAACGGAGAACTGAAGACACAACTTACTCTGTGGGCAAAAATCTGCGGTATCTGGAGCAAGATGACAAACCAGTGGCTGTTTGGAGTCCAGGAACTATTATAAAACCTAAGCATCTGTTAGGACTCAGAGTTAATTTGGCAGTGTCAACTGTGGCCCCATGGAGGCGGGAGGTGGGGTGTGTGTTTGAGTGTGAGTCAGGGTTTGAGTGTTGCTGGGATCCTCAGATGACATCCCCAAACCAAGACTCTTAGGCCTGCCTGTGGAAGACGTAATTGCTGTCCAGGAGGCTGAGTGTTCTCTGTGCTGGTCATGCACTTTGGCCATTGTATCTGGGCTCTAATGACTATGGAAAGTTTCAAAACACTCCCACTGTACAAAAGATCCCTGGTCTTTGGAGCTAGATTGTTTCAGACCTGTAGGAGAGGTGTTGGTGCCCTGGAATGAGTTTCGTTTTCTTTGACAAAAAATCCAGCCACCATGGGTTGTTTTTATGATTATCTCTTTAATTATCACAATTGGCAGATATAAAAATTTTCCTCCAAGCAAACCAGGCCTAGAACTAGTGTGTGTGTCCCACCAGCCCCTGGCACTGGGTGTTGGGTGTCGGTTCTTGCATACCTGAGCGCAGCCTGCCTGGGACAAGCAGAGCCCTGAGCCTGGGGTCTAATGATCAGCATGTGCTTTCTCTGCTCTTAGGTGCCCAGGAGCCCAGGGGATGTAAGCAGTGTCAGGCCATTCAGCTGAGGCCTGGGAGCACTGGTGCTGATAGGACTTCGGGTGCCCCAGTCACTGTGGGCAGAGGTTAGCCTCCGGCCTCCTGCAGGATGCCCAATCCGGCAGGCTTGCTCTCCGCTCAACAATGGACTACTGTCCCCAGCAGGTGGGCTGCTCGGCCACCTGCCCAGGTCAACGCCAGACGCAGAGTAGGAATCCCACAAGCCCTTCCACCACTGCTGTCTCCTGAGCCCAGTTAGGGAGGTGGCCTAGGCCTCCAGGGGCCACTTTGCATGACTGGCCCCACTGCCCAGGCCTCTTTCCCACCACGCACCAGAAATGACCGGGTTAGAACCCACCTCCCCTTAGTCATCAGCACAGGTTAATCTCAGGTGTCCTCGGATGTCCCCTCTACCTGTGTTTGTTTTTGTGTTTATCCCTACAAGCAGGCCACAGCATTTCCTGTGATGCTGAAAAAGGCAGGGCAGCCCACAGCCTGGATTTAACACCACCAAGTAGAAGATGTCTAACCTGGGTTTAGCAAAGGCCAGCGAATCAGAGATCAAATTGCCAACATTCTCTGCATCATAGAAAAAGCAAGGAAAGCCAGAAAGACATCTACCCCTGTTTCACTGACTACACTAAAGCCTTTGACTGTGTAGATCATAACAAACTGTGGAAAGCTCTTAAAGAGATGGGAATAGCAGACCATCTTACCTGTCTCCTGAGAAACCTGTGTGTGGGTCAAGAAGCAACAGTTAGAACCCTGTATGGAACAAATGATTGGTTCAGGATTGAGAAAGGAGTACGACAGGGCTGTCTGCTGTTACCCTGTTTATTTAACCTATACGCTGAGCACATCATGAGCAATGCTGGGCTGGATGAGTTACAAGCTGGAATCAAGATAGGTGAGAGAAAGATTCACAACCTCAGATATGCGGATGATACCACTCTAATGGCAGAAAGCATTGAGGAACTAAAGAGCCTCTTGATGAGGATGAAGGAGGAGAGTGAAAGACCTGGCTTAAAAATAATATTAAAAAAACTAATACCATGGCATCTGGCCCCATTACTTCATGGCAAATAGAAAGGGAAAAGGGAAAAGTAGACAGATTTCCTCTTTTGGGGTTCTAAAATCACTGTGGATGGTGACTGTAGCCATGAGATCAGAAGACGATTGCTTCTCAGCAGGAAAGTTATGACAAACCTAGTGTGTTGAAAAGCAGGGACATTACTCTGCTGACAAAGGTCCTTATAGTCAAGGCTGTGGTCTTTCCAGTGGTCACATACGGCTGTGAGAACTTGACCATAAAGAAGGCAGAGCACCAAAGAATTGATGCCTTTGAACTCTGGTGCTGGAGAAGACTTCTGAGTCCCTTGAACATCAAGGAGATCAAACCAGTCAATCTTAAGGGAAATTAACCCTGAATACTCATTGGAAGGCCTGATGCTGAAGCTGAAAGTGAAAGACGCTCAGTCATTTCTGACTCTTTGTGACCCCATGGGTTATACAGTCCTTGGAATTCTCCAGGCCAAGATACTGGAGTAGGTAGCCTTTCCCTTCTCCAGGGGATCTTCCCAAACCAGGGATCGAACCCAGGTCTCTCACATTGCAGGTGGATTCTTTACCAGCTGAGCTACCAGGGAAGCCCAAGAATATGGGAGCGGATAGCCTATTCCTTCTCCAGCAGATCTTCCTGACCCGGAAATCAACCCGGAGTCTCCTGCATTGCAGGAGGATTCTTTACCAGCTGAGCTACCAGGGAAGCTATTTTGGTTATCTCATTCAAACAGCCAACTCATTGGAAAAGTCCCTGATTCTGGGAAAGGTTGAGGGCAGAAGGAGAAGAGGATGTCAGAGGATGAGATGGCTGGATGGCATCACTGATGTAATGGACATGAATTTGGGCAAACTTGAGTGATGGTGAGGGACAGGGAGGCCTGACATGCTGCAAAGTTCATGGGATTGCAAAGAGTTGGACACAACTGTGCGACTGAACAACAACAATAAGTAGGAAACAAAACAAATGAAAAAGCTCTCATTTTAGAACCCAGTAACCAGTGAACACAAAGACACTCCTTGGTCAGCTAGCTTTGAACAGAAGGGAAAGTTGTCCTTACAGCTAGCACAGCTGGGCCAGTGCAGAGAGCCATGCCTGCCTGCCACTTTGCAGAAAGTGAAAGTGAAGTTGCTCAGTCGTGTCCAACTCTTTGCGACCCCGTGGACTGTAACCCACCAGGCTCCTCCGTCCATGGGATTCTCCAGGCAAGAATACTGGACTGGGTTGCCATTTTCTTCTCCAAGGGATTGAACCCAGGTCTCCCGCATTGCAGGCAGAGGCTTTGACCTCTGAGCCACCAGGGAAGCCAGCCCCTTTGCAGAATGGCTAGAGTGAGAGGCCATTTCGTGTGAGGTTGGCAGCAATAGATCAGGTGCATTTCAGGGGCCCAGGAGGGTCTCCGAGCCTTACTTGTCTCTGAAAACAGATAACTGGCACAGAGGACAGGAAGAGGGAATGGAGGTTTGGCTCTGAGGTTAGAGGGCACCATTCCCAGCAGAGCCAGGCCGTGCTCAAGCTGCGGTTGCCACGGAGGTAGGTGCTGCTCAAACACCAGTGCCGGGCCCAGTGCAACCCCAGCAAGTCCTGGGCTTGGTTGGCTAGGGGCTCCTGTCGAGTGTGGACCTCTGTCCACAACAGGCTAGAAGCTGCCTGCCACATCCAGCAAGCAGGACAGCAGTGAGCATCTCGGGGCCTGACTGCTCTCTTTTCCTACCACACAAAAGACCTATTGATTTCATTAGGCAGTTTCCACCCTTGAGTTTAATGAAGCTCTTTAAGGCCAATTCTCCCAAGCTGTTTCTTGAGCAGAACTTAAGAACATGTGCTACAGCTTTCACTGGCTAATTACATGTGCACAAAGATCTGTGAGCTTGAAGCTTCCTGTGGCCCTAATGGTGAGTCCAGGGTATTTGTTTGTCCACCCTGGGTAACTAGTGGCTGAAGGCACCCAGAGGTCACTAAGAGCCTCCAGGGGTGAGAGGCCCATTTCCGCCGGATTGGGTGTTTATTAAGGATGTCAATTCAAGCTCCAGCTATTTTGAGGCAGTGGGTCCTTTATGAATAAAGACATTATACTCATTTATAGGGAGAGTAAACCAACCTGGGAAATAATGACTGGAGTTTCCAGGCTCTGGATGAACTTGGGATATCAGACCAGAAGGCATTATTTCCTGTCAACAATTTAAACTCAGATCCACCCAACCAGGAACATTGCGAATAAACACATAGGGATCGGTAAAACATGGAACTGTGGGTGAAAGTGAGTTTATGGCTTCTCAGGCCAGGTATCAGATGTTCACTTCACAGGCTGTGGGGAACCTGTTAAACAGCCACTGGGGAGAATCCTGCCCTTTTAATTGGAATGGTTCTTAATGCAGATATCTAATGTGAGGGAGATATGGATGACAGCTCTGTGACCTCTGGCCCTTAAGACTGAAAAATAATGGACAAGGCTCAATAGGTCAACCCACTGGGCCTTGAATCTTCTACATGAAATGACACCTTAATTAGTTTACAAACTTTTGGCATAACATAAATGTTAGGTAGGTAGAATAGGGAAAAGGAGTCCAAAATGGCGGTGGCTAAAAGACAAGGAAGGTCAAAGGAAGGTCCGAGGACCAGAGTGAAGACTTCAGGCAGAACAAACAGCACTCCTGGCTAAGCCCAATTTGCATAGGGCAGGCCCAGGTGGAGGAAAAAACATATAAAAGGAGGAGCCAAAGCGCTTTCTCACAGACTCTCTCTGCCGCATGCGTGCGCTCTTTCTCTGTCTCTCTCCCTCTCACTCTCTCCCTCCCCTGCGCGCTCCTCCATTCTCTTCTCTTCGAGTCTTGGATCCTCCTGCTATCTTCTAAATAAAATGGAGCTGTAACACTGATTTGCCTAAGAGCTGTAGCACAGTTTGTCCAAGACCCGAGAGCTGTGACGCGCTGAGGGCTTTAATGTCAGTTGCTCCAAATCTTTGTTGTGACGAGACAAAGAACCGAGGCACATACACTCGCATGACAATAAAGAAATTTTAAATGTTATTAGAAGTGTTGTTTTCAAGTCAGATTCCAACAATGCTTAGAAACACTCTTCTGAAATGATATTTTCAGTCTGTTCTCTAAACTTCACTTCTCAGAGCCTGACACATAGGCAAAAAGTTCCTTAAAAAGCTCCTTTCTCTCCCCTTAGTCCCACCTTTACCCACCATGGCCAACACCCATTATACTTATACTTGCTCACCTTGGGAGACTCTGGAAAATGCACACCCCAAAACTTGTCTCAAAATTTGTTAACCTGCATAAGACTGCAGGTAAAAGCAGAGCTTTTACAGTTTAGTTTGAGATTTGCTAGTGTTTAGTCTGTCCATGGGCTTCCCTGATGGCCTAGCAGATAAAAAATCTGCATGCAATCCAGGTTCAATCCCTGGGTGGGGGATATCCCCTGGGGGAGAAAATGGCAATCCATTCCAGTATTCTTGCCTGGAAAATCCCATGGACAGAGGAGCCTGGTGAGCTACAGTCCACAGGGTTGCAAAGAGTCGGACATGACTGAGCAACTAAGCATGCAGCAGTAGTCTTTCTGTGGAACTGGAAAAAGACAGAAAGAAATAATGGTATAAGAGCAGGAATCAATTCACTGAAAAACAGAAAAAATAGATAAAATCAATGAAAGTCAATATGATTCTTTGAAAAAGTCATTAAAATTAATTAACCTTTAGACAGATATCAAGAAAAAAGATGGAAGAAACAAACTACCAATGTGCAGCTGGGGTGGTGGTGGGGTTTAAAGACATCAGAAGGATGATAAAGAGATACCATGAACAACCCAAGAACACAAATTTAGTAACTTAGATGAAATGGACCAATTTCTGAAAAGCCACAAACTACCAAAATTAAATCAAGAGGAGATAGATTATCTAAATAGTTATATGTATATACCAAAGAAATTTAATTTCTAGTTTAAAGACCTTCCAAAAAGGCAAACTCCAGGCCTGTAAAGGAGAAATAAGGGTAATTCCTCATAAACTCTTCCATAAAATAAAAAAGTGGAGCCCTTCACTTCTAATTCATTTTAGAAGGCCAGTGTTCAGTCCAGTTCAGTTCAGTCACTCTGTCCTGCCCGACTCTTTGAGACCGCATGAACTGCAGCATGCCAGACCTTCCTGTCCATCACCAATTCCTGGAGCTTGCTCAAACTTGTGTCCATCAAGTTGGTAATGCCATCCAACCATGTCATCCTCTGTCATCCCTTTCTCCTCCCGCCTTCAGTCTTTCCCAGCATCAGGGTCGTTTCCAATGAGTCAGTTCTTCGCATCAGGTGGCCAAAGTATTGGAGTTTCAGCTTCAGCACCAGTCCTTCCAATGAATATTCAGGACTGATTTCCTTTAGGATGGACTGGTTGGATCTCCTTGCAGTCCAAGGGACTCTCAAGAGTCTTCTCCAACACCACAGTTGAAAAGCGTCAATTCTTCACATTCAGCCCTCTTTATAGTCCAACTCTGACATCCGTACATGACTACTGGAAAAACCATAGCTTGGAATAGATGGACCTTTGTCAGCAAAGTAATGTCTCTGCTTTTTAATATGCTGTCTAGGTGGGCCATAGCTTTTCTTCCAAGAAGCAGTGATTTTGGAGCCCCCGAAAAATAAAGTCTCTCATTGTTTCCATTGTTTCCCCAATTATTTCCCATGAAGTGATAGGACGGGATGCCATGATCTTAGTGTTCTGAAAGTTGAGCTTTTAAGCCAACTTTTTCACTCTCCTCTTTCACTTTCATCAAGAGGCTCTTCAGTTCTTCTTCACTTTCTGCCATAAGGGTGGTGTCATCTGCATGTCTAAGGTTATTGATATTTCTCCTGGCAGTCTTGATTCCAGCTTGTGCTTCATTCAGCTCGGCATTTCACATGAGTACTCTGCATGTAAGTTAAATAAGCAGGGTGACAATATACAGCCTTGATGTACTCATTTCCCAATTTGGAACCAGTATATTGTTACATGTCCAGTTCTAACTGTTGCTTCTTCACTTGTATACAGATTTCTCAGAAGGTAGATAAGGTGGTCTGGAATTCCCATCTCTTTAAGAATTTCCCACAGTTTGTGGTGATATACATAGTCAAAGGCTATGGTGTAGTCAGTAAAGCCAAAGTAGATGTTTTTCTGGAACTCTTTTGCTTTTTCTATGATCCAATGGATGTTGGCCATTTGATCTCTGGTTCCTCTGTCTTTTCTAAATCCAGCTTGAACATCTGGAAGTTCTCAGTTCATGTACTGTTGAAGCCTGGCTTGGAGAATTTTGAGCATTACTTTGGTAGTGTGTGAGATGAGTGCAGCTGTGCAGTAGTTTGACCTTTCTTTGGAATTGTCTTTCTTTGGGATTGGAATTAAAACTGTCCTTTTTCAGTCCTGTGGCCACTGCTGAGTTTTCCATATTGGATGGCATATTGAGTGCAGCACTTTCAGAGTATCATCTTTCACAATTTGAAAGAGCTCAGCTGGAATTCCATCATCTCCACAAGCTTTGTTCATAGTGATCCTTCCTAAGGCCCACTTGACGTTGCATTCTAGGATATCTGGCTCTAGGTGAGTGATCACAGCATCATGGTTATCTGAGTCATGAAGATCTTTTTTTGTACAATTCTTCTGTGTATTCTTGCCACCTCTTCCTAATATCTTCTGCTTCTGTTAGGTCCACACAGTTTCTGTCCTTTTTTGTGCCTGTCTTTGCATGAAATGTTCCCTTGGTATCTTTAATTTTCTTGAAGAGATCTCTAGTCTTTCTCATTCTATTGTTTTCCTCTATTTCTTTGCACTGATCACTGAGGAAGGCTTTCTTATCTCTCTTTGCTATTCTTTGGAACTCTGCATTCAAATGGGTGTATCTTTCCATTTCTCTTTGGCCTTTCATTTATCTTCTTTTCTCAGCTATTTGTAAGGTCTCCTCAGACAACCATTTTGCCTTTTTGCATTTCTTTTTCTTGGGGATGTTCTTGATCCCTGTCTCCTGTACAATGTCATGAACCTCCGTCCATAGTTTATCAGGCACTCTATCAGATCTGCTCCCTAAAATCTGTTTCTCATTTCCACTGTATAATCGTAAGGGATTTGATTTAGGTCATACTTGAATGGTCTAGTGGTTTTCCCTACTTCCTTCAATTTCAGTCTGAATTTGGCAACAAGGAGTTCATGATCTAAGCCACAGTTGGCTCCTGGCCTTGTTTTTGCTGACTTCATCTTCATCTGCAAAGAATATAATCAATCTGATTTCAGTATTGCCCATCTGGTGATGTCCATGTGTAGAGTCTTCCCTTGTGTTGTCGGAAGAGGGTGTTTGCTATGACCAGTGTGTTCTTGGAAAAACTGTGTTAGCCTTTGACCTGCTTCATTTTGTACTCCAAGGCCAATCTTGCCTGATACTCCAGTTATCTCTTGACTTCTACTTTTGCATTCCAGTCCTCTACAATGAAAAGGACATCTTCTTCTTCTTTTTTTTTTTTTTTTTGGTGTTAGTTCTAAAAAGTCTTGTAGGTCTTCATCAAACTGTTCAATTTCAGCTTCTTCAGCATTAATGCTTGGGGCATAGACTTGGATTACTGTGATATCGAATGCTTTGCCTTGGAAACAAGCAGAGATGATTCTGTCGTTTTTGAGATTGCACCCAAGTACTGCATTTTGGACTCTTTTGTTGACTATGATGTTTACTCCATTTCTTCTAAGGGATTCTTGCCCACAGTAGTAGATATAATTGTCATCTGAATTAAATGTGCCATTCCAGTTCATTTTAGTTCACCGATTCCTAAAATGTCCATGTTCACTCTTGCCATCTCCTGTTTGACCACTTCCAGTTTACCTTGATTCATGGACCTAGCATTTAGGTTCCTATGCAGTATTTTCTTTACAACATTGGACTTTATTTCCATCACCAGTCACATCCACAATTGAAAGTTGTTTTCACTTTGGTTCCATCTCTTCATTCTTCCTGGAGTTATATCTCCACTCTTCTCCAGTAGCATATTGGGTACCTACCAACCTGGGGAATTCCTCTTTCAGTGTCATATCTTTTTGCCTTTTCATACTGTTCATGGGGTTCTCAAGGCAAGAATACTGAAGTGGTTTGCCATTCCCTTCTCCAGTGGACCACATTTTGTCAGAACTCTTCACCATGTCCCATCTGTCTTGGGTGGCCCTATTCAGCATGGCTCATAGTTTCACTCAGTTAGACAAGCCTGTGGTCCATGGCATCATTTTGGTTAATTTTCTGTGGTTGTGGTTTTCATTCTATCTGCCCTCTGATGAATAAGAATAAAAGGCTTATGGAAGCTTCCTGATGGGAGAGACTGTGGGGGAAACTGGGTCTTGTTCTAATGGGAGGGGCCATACTGTGACGGACCGAGCAGCAGAAGTGCACCGGCTGCGACGGACCTCGCAGAAGCATGGTCGAGAGGAGCTATCCCACATCCGAGGCCAGGGGCAGCAGCTGGGAGGAGCTATGCAACGCCTGAGGCCAGGAGCTGTGGCTGAGAGGAGCAACCCTACATCCTAGGAGCGGTGGCTGCACGGGCACAGGAGGGCCGAGAGGAGCTACTCCATGTTCAAGGTCAGGAGGGGCGGCAGTGAGGAGATACCCTTTGTCCAAGGTAAGAAGCAGCGGCTTTGCCAGAGCAGCCGTGAAGAGATAACCCATGTCCAAGGTAAGAGAAACCCAAGTAAGACGGTAAGTGTTGCAAGAGGGCAACAGAGGGCAGACACGCTGAAACCATACTCACAGAAAACTAGTCAATCTAATCACACTAGGACCACAGCCTTGTCTAACTCAATGAAACTAAGCCATGCCCCATGGGGCCACCCAAGAGATCGGTGCTACTGGAGATTGGTGGAGAAATAACTCCAGAAAGAATGAAGGGATGGAGCCAAAGCAAAAATAATACCCAGTTGTGGATGTGACTGGTGATAGAAGCAAGGTCCGATGCTGTAAAGAGCAATACTGCATAGGAACCTGGAATGTCAGATCCATGAATCAAGGCAAATTGGAAGGGGTCAAACAAGAGATGGCAAGAATGAATGTCAACATTCTAGGAATCAGCTAACTAAAATGGACTGGAATGGGTGAATTTAACTCAGATGACCATTATATCTACTACTGTGGGCAGGAATCCCTCAGAAGAAATGGAGTAGCCATCATGGTCAACGAAAGAGTCTGAAATGCAGTCCTTGGATGCAATCTCGAAAATGACAGAATGATCTCTGTTCATTTCCAAGGCAAACCATTCACTATCACAGTAATCCAAGTCTATGCCCCAACCAGTAACGCTGAAGAAGCTGAAGTTGAATGGTTTTCTATGAAGACCTACAAGACCTTTGAGAACTAACACCCCAAAAAGATGTCCTTTGCATTATAGGGGACTGGAATGCAAAAGTAGGAAGTCAAGAAACACCTGGAGTAACAGGAAAATTTGGCCTTGGAATACGGAATGAAGCAGGGCAAAGACTAATAGAGTTTTGCCAAGAGAACACACTGGTCATAGCAAACACCCTCTTCCACCAACACAAGAGAAGGCTCTACAAATGGACATCACCAGATGGTCAACACTGAAATTAGATTGATTATATTCTTTGCAGCCAAAGATGGAGAAGCTCTATACAGTCAGCAAAAACAAGACCAGAAGCTGACTGTGGCTCAGATCATGAACACCTTATTGCCAAATTCAGACTTAAATTGAAGAAAGTAGGGAAAACCACTATATCATTCAGGTATGACCTAAATCAAATCCCTTATGATTATACAGTGACAGTGAGAAATAGATTTAAGGGACTAGATCTGATAGACAAAGTACCTGATGAACTATGGACGGATGTTCATGACATTGTACAGGAGACAGGGATCAAGACCATCCCCATGGAAAAGAAATGTAAAAAAGCAAAATGGTTGTCTGAGGAGGCCTTACAAATAGCTGTGAAAAGAAGAGAAGTGAAAAACAAAGGAGAAAAGGAAAGATATAAGCATCTGAATGCAGAGTTCCAAAGAATAGCAAGAAGAGATAAGAAAGCCTTCCTCAGAGATCAATGCAAAGAAATAGAGGAAAACAACAGAATGGGAAAGACTAGAGATCTCTTCAAGAAAATTAGATACCAAGGGAACATTTCATGCAAAGATGGGCTCAATAAAGGACAGAAATGGTATGGACCTAACAGAAGCAGAAGATATTAAGAAGAGGTGGCAAGAATACATAGAAGAACTGTACAAAAAAGATCTTCATGACCAAGATAATCACAATGGTGTGATCACTCACCTAGAGACAGACATCCTGGAATGTGATGTCAAGTGGGCCTTAGAAAGCATCACTACGAACAAAACTAGTGGAGGTGATGGAATTCCAGTTGAGCTCTTTCAAATCCTGAAAGATGATGCTGTGAAAGTGCTGCACTCAATATGCCAGCAAATTGGGAAAACTCAGCATTGGCCACAGGACTGGAAAAGGTCAATTTTCATTCCAATCCCAAAGAAAGGCAGTGCCAAAGAATGCTCAAACTACTGCACAATTGCACTCATCTCACATGCTAGTAAAGTAATGCTCAAAGTTTTCCAAGCCAGGCTTCAGCAAACATGAATCATGAACTTGCAGATATTCAAGCTGGTTTTAGAAAAGGCAGAGGAACCAGAGATCAAATTGCCACCATCTGCTGGATCGTGGAAAAAGGAAGAGAGTTCCAGAAAAACATCTACTTCTGCTTTATTGACTACCCCAAAGCCTTTGACTGTGTGGATCACAATAAACTGTGGAAAATTCTGAAAGAGATGGGAATACCAGACCACCTGACCTGCCTCTTGAGAAAGCTATATACAGGTCAGGAAGCAACAGTTAGAACTGGACATGGAACAACAAACTGGTTCCAAATAGGAAAAGGAGTTCGTCAAGGCTGTATATTGTCAACCTGCTTATTTAACTTATATGCAGAATACATCATGAAAAGCACTGGGCTGGATGAAACACAAGCTGGAATCAAGATTGCTGGGAGAAATATCAGTAACTTCAGATATGCAAATGACACCACCCTTGTGGCAGAAAGTGAAGAGGAACTAAAAAGCCTCTTGATGAAAGTGAAAGAGGAGACTGAAAAAGTTGGCTTAAATCTCAACATTCAGAAAACGAAGATCATGGCATCCGGTCCCATCACTTCATGGGAAATAGATGGGTAAACAGTGGAAACAGTGTCAGACTTTATTTTGGGGGGCTCCAAAATCACTGCAGATGGTGATTGCAGCCATGAAATTAAAATACGCTTACTCCTTGGAAGGAAAGTTATGACCAACCTAGATAGCATATTCAAAAGCACAGACATTACTTTGCCAACAAAGATCCGTTTAGTCCAGGGTATGGTTTTTCTAGTGGTCATGTGTGGATGTGAGTGTTGGACTATGAAGAAAGCTGAGCACCCAAGAATTAATGCTTTTGAACTGTGGTGTTGGAGAAGACTCTTGAGAGTCCCTTGGACTGTAAGGAGATCCAACCAGTCCATTCTGAAGATCAGTCCTGGTTGTTCTTTAGAAGGAATGATGCTAAAGTTGAAACTCCAGTACTTTGGCCACCTCATGCGAAGAGTTGACTCATTGGAAAAGAGTCTGATGCTGGGAGGGATTGGGGGCAGGAGGAGAAAGGGATGTCAGAGGATGAGATGGCTGAATGGCATCACTGACTCAATGGACGTGAGTTTGAGTGAACTCTGGGAGTTGGTGATGGACAAGGAGGCCTGGCGTGTTGCAATTCATGGGGTCGCAAAGAGTCAGACATGACTGAGTGACTGAACTGAACTGATACTCAGTAAATCTTTAATCCAAATCTGTCAATGGGTTGGTCTGTGTTCCTTCCTTGTTGTTTGGCCAAAGGCCACCAAAGACTCCTGCACACTCACAGACAAGTTGGCTCAGTTTCCCACTGGCCTCCAAAGTCAAATTACCTGGGGGTTCTCAGTCCCTTGCTGGATCCCCCGGTTGAGAAATCTGTTGCAGGTCCTAGAACTTTCTTAACAGAGAATTTATTTGGCATAATTATTCTGCAGTCTGTGGGTTGTCTGCTCGGTGGCTCCATGGTGGGGCTAATGGTGACCTCCTCCAACAGGGCTTCTGCCACAGGCTTTGTGACCCAGGTCTGCTACGGCCAGAACCCCTGTCCCCATGGCAGGTCACTGCTGACCTGTCCCTCCACAGGAGACACTCAAACACTCAAAGGCAAGTCTGGCTCAGTATCTGTGGGGCCTCTGGGTCCTGGTGTGCACAGACCATCCAAGCGTCTCTTCTGGCTATGGGGTTCGATTCTGTCGACTATAAAAAGATGTACGAGTTGAGAGTTGTGAGTTAAGTTTTACTTGGGGCAAAATGAGGGCTACAGCCTGGGAGCAGAATCTCAGATAGCTCTGAGAGAGTGCTCCAAAGTGGCAGTGGGGGAAAGTCAATATACAAGGTTTTGGTGAAGGGGGAATTCAATGCTATGAAGCACTCATTTTACAAAAGGTTTTTGTTAGTCATGGGGATCTGATGTCACCATTTAGGGATTTAGTGTTTCTCTAGATATGAAGAGATTGAGATCATAAAATCTGTTTCTAAAAACACCCAACTATCTAAAGACCTGTCCCACCAAATTCCCTGGAGCACAGAGGGCCTCACTCCACCCTGAACTCCCTCAGGGGGTGTTGAAGATCAACAGCTATAGTAGCATGGGGTTCAATCTCCATAGGGGCAGATGGCAAATGCCACTGTTGTTCAGTCATTGGCAATGCTCTTGGTAAGTGCCAATTTGTAGCTGACAATTCCAAGCATGATTTCAACACTCCTACTGTCTTGTTGGGGCTTCTCCTTTGCCCTTGGATATGGATTTTTTTTTTTTTTTTTTTGGGTGGGATCCAACAGTCTCCTGTGGATGGTTGTTCAATATCGAGTTGCAATTTTGGAGTTCTCGCAGGAGAAGATGAGTGCATGTCCTTCTACTCTGCCATCTTGTTTCTTTAATATTCATTAATAGTCCAAAATATTTTTAGTTTCTCAGTAAGATGAAGCCAGTGTTTAGTAATTCTTTCAGTACTTTATTTGGGAATGACCTAGTTATTTGATAAACTTCCATCACTTAATTTAGCACAACTCAATTATCAAATATATAATTTTCAAATATCTGGAGAGACTAAAATAAATAGGCATTCCTTAAATATAATTATTCTTAATAGAGTTTATCTAAGGCTCTTATCCCCATTCTATTTTCTTTCCTTAAAAGATTTTTGACATTGAGTTAATTTCCTTGCTGACAAATTTGCAACAGATATAATAAGATCTTATTTAGCTTATATTAAACCTAGGCACAATGAAAGTATTATACTGATTATTATATGGATAACTCTAAAACATGTCTATATTAATTAGACTAACAAACTTAAACAGTAATACTAGGTACTAATTTAATATTGACTGTTTCCCAGTTCACTCAAACCTGAAATTCATTTAGCTTAATTCTTCTTGTATTTAGAATTGTTTGATTTGAAATGCTTTTTTCCCTTAGGCCAATTAAATTAGAGCTCATAGGCAAATAATCTCAGCAGTTCTATCAAAGACAAAGAAAGACACATTTTGAGACATACATTCAGTTCAGTTCAGTCGCTCAGTCATGTCTGACTCTGTGACCCCATGGACGGCAGCACCCAGGCCTCCCTGTCCATCACCAACTCCCGGAGTTTACTCAAACTCATGTTCATTGAGTTGGTGATGCCATCCAACCACCTCATCCTCTGTCATCCCCATCTCCTCCTGTCTTCAATCTTTCCCAGCATCAGGGTCTTTTCAAATGAGCCAGTTCTTCACATCAGGTGGCCAAAGTACTGGAATTTCAGCTTCAACATCAGTCTTTCCAATGACCATTTAGGACTGATTTCCTTTAGGATGGACTGGTTGGCTTTCTTTGCACTCCAAGGAACTATCAATAATCTTCTCCAACACCATAGTTCAAAAGAACCAATTCTTCAACACTCAGCTTTCTTTATAGTCCAACTCTCACATCCATACATGACTAATGGAAAAGCCATAGCTTTGACTAGATGGACCTTTGTTGGCAAAGTTATGTCTCTGTTGTTTAATATGCTGTCTAGGTTGGTCATAACTTTTCTTCCAAGGAGTAAGCATCTTTTTATTTCATGGCTGCAGTTCCCATCTGCAGTGATTTTGCAGCCCCAATAAATAAAGTCTGCCACTGTTTCCACTGTTTCTCCATCTATTTGCCATGAAGTGATGGGACCAGATGCTATGATCTTAATTTTCTGAATGTTGAGCTTTTAGCCAACTTTTTCACTCTCCTCTTTCACTTTCATCCAGACTCTTTAGTTCTTCTTCACTTTCTGCTATAAGGGTGGTGTCATCTGCATATCTGAAGTTATTGATATTTCTCCCAGCAATCTTGATTCCAGCTTGTGCTTCTTCCAGCCCAGCGTTTCTCATGATGTACTCTGCATATAAGTTAAAGAAGCAGGGTGACAATATACAGCCTTGATGTACTCCTTTTCCTATTTGGAACCCATCTGTTGTTCCATGTCCAGTTCTAACTGTTGCTTCCTGACCTGCATTTCTCAAGAGGCAGGTCAGGTGGTCTGGTATTACTATCTCTTTCAGAATTTTCCACAGTTTATTGTGATCCACACAGTTAAAGACTTTGGCATAGTCAATAAAGCAGAAATAGATATTTTTCTGGAACTCTTGCTTTTTCCATGATCCAGCAGATGGTGACAATTTGATCTCTGGTTCTTCTGCCTTTTCTAAAACCAGCTTGAACATCTGGAAGTTTACGGTTCACATATTTTTGAAGCCTGGCTTGGAGAATTTTAAGCATTACTTTACTAGCATGTGAGATGAGTGCAATTGTGTGGTAGTTAGAGCATTCTTTGGCATTGCCCTTCTTTGGGATTGGAATGAAAACTGATTTTTCTAGTCCTCTGGCTACTGCTGAGTTTTCCAAATTTGCTGGAATATTGAGTGCAGCACTTTCAGAGCATCATCTTCTAGGATTTGAAATAGTTCAACTGTAATTCTGTCATCTCCACTAGCTTTATTCAGAGAGACACAACAAGATATCTAGCTTCAATTCCTGTTTGTTTTTTTCCATAAGTTTAGAGATGGTCTAGATAAGTGCTCATGAGAGTTCTGGTCTTAAGGTATAAGGAGTGAAACTCTCACTTTCCTATTGTTGTCCTTTAGTTGCTAAGTTGTGTCCGACTCTTTCAAGTTCAAGGCAAGAATACTGGAGTGGGTTGTCATTTCCTTCTCCAGGGGATCTTCCTGACCCAGGGACTGAACTCAAACCTCCAGGTTGGCAGGCAGATTCTTTACCACTGAGTCACCTGAATTAGAACTTATTCTCTCAGAACTTTTTTTTCAAACCTTTCATAATAGTCCAGAATGGACTCATTCAATCCTTTGAATGTTGAATTATTGTTCAGTCTAAGGTTTTGGGGGAAAACTCTAGGTTAAGTTTGAGCAATTTTTGAGGTAAATCCTTGCATTCAGTGTAAGCCTGAGATCCAAGACCCATTAAGGGATGTTTCCACCCTGCTTTCTTTATTCATTTCTTTTCTTCCTTTCCAGAAACTAACAGCTGTATTAATTGACACAGATCTGAAAACCCAGACTAATAGGACCAGATGGTTAACTCGAATTCCTCAGCAAATCTCAATAGGTCCTGACTTGGATTGGGAAATTCCTTAGCCAGGACTAAGTTCTGCCCAGGTCCTGGGTGTGCAGCTCCTGAAGGGAACTATAGTAACTTCTGATTTTTTTTTTTTTTTTATTCTCCTTTGCTGGAGAAAGGGGAGCAGTAGGAAGATGAAGAACTGGAAAAGAAAAAGAGGTAGCATCTGGCCAAATAATTCAAATAGAAGAGGATAACTTAGAGGGAAAGACAGAGTGCTAGCAGCCTTTTTTCTGTTTGTTTTGATACAGTCTCGAGAAGTTTCAAGTGAAAGTGAAAGTCGCTCAGTCGTGTCTGACTCTTTGCAACCCCATGGACTATACAGTCCTTGGAATTCTCCAGGCCAGAATCCTGGAGTGGGTAGCTTTTCCCTTCTCTAGAGAATCTTCCCAACCCAGGGATCAAATCCAGGTCTCCTGAATTGCAGGCAGATTCTTTACCAGCTAAGCCACCAGAGAAGCCCAAGAATACTGGACTGGGTAGCCTATTCCTTCTCCAGCAGATCTTCCTGTCTGAGGAATCAAACCGGGGTCTCCTGCATTGCAGGCAGATTCCTCACCAACTGAGCTATGAGGGAAGCATAGTCTCAAGAGAAGCTTCTAGATATCAATTAAAGCAAGCATTCCATTCAGTCTGTTTGATCTTACAGCCAGCTTGTTTAACTGTGTGCTCAAAATGTATCAATTTTAGAATATCAAAAAAACAGAATTTGGACATTTTAAGCTGAGGTCTCCTTTAGTATAATTTCCCCAATTAAGTAGGTACTTGCAAGCATAAGTTTTATTTATTTATAACCCTGGCTGGGGTATTATTTAGAGATGGGCTTTCTGATGCCCCTTATAAAAGCATCAGATCAGCCTCTTACTGAAACACTCAGCACACACCACTCAGTTTCCTACAACTGAGAAACCTCAGTATCTTTCAACAAAGCCCCACCCAGTACCTTGCCACTGGGTGAGTGTCACCCAGCATCTTTCAACCATCCCCCACTCCTGCCATCCCAATATCTTTCCACCAGGTGAGTGTGTGTGTTAGTCTCTCAGTTGTGTCTGACTCTTTGCAGCCCCATGGACTGTAGCCTGTCAGGCTTCTCTATCCATGGGATTTCTCAGGCAAGAAATACTGGAGTGGATTGCCATTTCCTTCTCCAGGAGGTCTCCAGGAGACCCAGAATTGAACCTGGGTCTCCTGCATTGCAGGCACATTCTTTAGGTAACTTTCAACTGCCGCCCCCCCTCCCCACCCTCCTGCTAGAGTATCTTTCTGCAGGGAGGGGACAGATACATGCTCTACCACCAAATAAAACTCAAGATCATCAACCAATATGGGAAACCTGAGAACCAGGAGAGACTTAACAAATTCACCAGGACTCTCTGAGGAGATGGATGGACACAGGGCCTCTACTGGTACCAAGACTCCAATTCCTCATAGATTTCAAGTGAAAGAGAAAAGTCCACTCTGAGTCCCTTCTTCTTGGTTGCCATAAAACCGTAATTTTTTTTTTAATGCACAATATGAGAGTTGCAAGTTAAGTTGCAAGGTAAGATATCTGGGGCAAAATGAGGACTGCAACCCAGGAGACAACATCTCAGATAACTCTGAAAAACCGATCCAAAGAGGCAAGGGGGAAAGGTCAGTATATATGTGATTTTGGTGACGGGAGAATACATGCAATCAAGTACATATTCTTCAAGAAGATTTTTACTAGTCTTGTGATACTTTTGAGCTTCACAAGTAACACTCATCACCATGAAAGATTTCAGTGCTTTTATAGATATGAGGAGATATAAGAATTGGGTTTATAAAATCAGTTCCTATCTATAGATTCAAGGGATTAGATCTGATAGACAGAGTGCCTGAAGATCTATGGACGGAAGTTTGTGACATTGTATAGGAGGCAGTGATCAAGACCATCCTCAAGAAAAAGAAATGCAAAAAGGCAAAATGGTTGTCTGAGGAGGCCCTACAAATAGCTGAGAAAAGGAGAAAAGCTAAAAGCAAAGGAGAAAAGGAAAGATATACTCATCTGAATGCAGAGTTCCAAAGAATAGCAAGGAGAGATAAGAAAACCCTTCCTCAGTGATCAATGCAAAGAAATAGAGGAAAAAATAGAATGGGAAAGGCTAGAGATATCTTCAAGAAAATTAGATAAGTAAATAAAATACCAAGGGAACATTTCATGCAAAGATGGACACAATTAAGGACAGAAATGGTATGGACCTAACAGAAGCAGAAGATGTTAAAAAGAGGTGGCAAGAATACCCAAAAAATCATACAAAAAAGATCTTCATGACCCAGATAACCACTATGATGTGGTCACTCGCCTAGAGCCAGACATCCTGGAGTGTGAAGCCAAGTGGGCCTTAGGAAGCATCACTATGAACAAAGCTAGTGGAGGTGATGGAATTCCAGTTAAGCTATTTCAAGTCCTAAAAGATGATACAGTGAAAGTGCTGCACTCAGTATGCCAGCAAATTTGGAAAACTCAGCAGTGGCCACAGGACTGGAAAAGGCCAGGTTTCATTCTAATCCCAAAGAAAGGCAATGTCAAAGAATGCTCACACTACTGCACAATTGCATTCATCTCACACACTAGTAAAGTAATGCTCAAAATTCTCCAAGCCCAGCTTCAATAGTACATGAACCACGAATTTCCAGATGTTCAAGCTGGATTTAGAAAACACATAGGAACCAGAGATCAAATTGCCAACATCCACTGGATCATCAAAAAAACATGAGAGTTCCAGAAAAACATCTACTTCTTCTTCATTGACTACGCCAAAGCCTTTGACTGTGTGGATCACCACAAACTGTGGAAAATTCTTAAAGAGGCGGGAATTCCATACCACCTTACCTGCCTCCTGAGAAATCTGTATGCAGGTTAGGAAGCAACAGTTAGAACTGGACATGGAATAACAGACTGGTTCCAAATAGGAAAAGGAGTACATCAAGGCTGTATATTGTCACCCTGCTTATTTAACTTACAGGCAGAGTGCATCATGCGAAATGTTGGGCTGGATGAAGCACAAGCTGGAATCAAGATTGCTGGGAGAAACATCAATAACCTCAGATATGCAGATGATACCACCCTTATTGCAGAAAGCAAAGAACTGAAGAGCCTCTTGATGAAAGTGAAAGAGGAAAGTGAAAAAGTTGGCTTAAAGCTCAACATTCAGGAAACTAAAATCATGGCATCTGGTCCCATCACTTCATGGCAAATAGATGGGGAAATAATGGAAACAGTGAGAGACTTGATATTTTGGGGCTCCAAAATCACTGCAAATGTTGACTGTAGCCATGAAATTAAAAGATGCTTGCTCCTTGGAAGAAAAACTATGACAAACCTAGACAGCATATTAAACATTAGAGACATTATTTTGCCTGGTCTGGTCAAAGCTATAGTTTTTCCAGTAGTCATGTATGGATGTGAGAGTTGGACTATAAAGAAAGCTGAGTGCTGAAGAATTGATGCTTTTGAACTATGGTATTGAAGACTCTTGAGAGTCCCTTGGACTGCAAGGAAATCCAAGCAGTCAGTCCTAAAGGAAATGAGACCTTAATATTCATTGGAAGGACTAATGCTGAAGTTGAAACCCCAATACTGATGCAAAGAACTGACTCATTGAAAAAGACCCTGATGCTGGGAAAGGTTGGAGGTCAGAGGAGAAGGGGTAAACAGAGGATGAGATGGTTGGAGGGCATCACCGACTTGATGGACATGAGTTTGAGCAAGCTCTGGGAGTTGGTGATGGACAGGGAAGCCTGGCGTGCTGCAGTCCATGAGGTCGCAAAGAGCAGTACATGACTGAGGGACTGAACTGAAATGAACTGAACTATCTGAAATGGTGTTCTGCCAGTTCCCCCTCCCACCCCCACCCAACGCCCACCACCCCCCGCCCTGAGCAGAGTTCCTCAGAGTTCTCCACCCTGAACTCTTTTCAGGAGGTGCTGAAGAAATCAGCTGCAGCAGCCCATGATTTAATCCTTGTAGAGGTAGATGGCAAGCATCCATAGCAAGTGCCAATTTGTAGCTGACAACACCATATCAGGAATTCAGTTGTTGGTCTCTGCTGCTAGCAAATTGAGCAGTCAGCCTTGGTCCATGTAGGGAAGTCCTCAGGAAACCATAGATACAAACTGGAAGGGAGAAGTTAATATAGCAAGTATAGGGAAAATGGGCATTTGGGTTACTTCTTCATGTAATTCACTTGTGCCTCTGGGCCTACTTTGGCCCAATCACATATATTACTTCCATTTGATGATGGAGTGTTGCTGTGCACAGTCATTCAACATTATGGCTTGGTGTGTCACATAACGCCCAATTTATGCTGGGCAGCTCAGGTAATATGGCAACTTTATGGTTCATGGTGAAGCATTCAGTCCCCACTAAGACCCAGTAACAGACCAAGAGCTGTTTCAGAGCAGTCATCTGCAGAGAGTAGAAAGACTCCAAACTTGAGTCTCACTGTAGGTCTAGAACAAAGAGGGTGTGTGTGTGTGTGTTGTGTGTGTGTGTGTGTTGTGTGTGTGTGTGTGTTGTGTGTGTGTGTGTGTGTTGTGTGTGTATGTTGGAGAGTTGTGGGTGGATGGGTAGGTAGGAGGTCCTGAGGAGAGTCAGAAATCTTTCACGGCAACTGCCTCAGGTGAGGTCCTTACAGTTTCCTCTGCCAGTGTAGGAGGGTTACTCCTCTCAGATAGGGGTAACAAGGCAGCTTCACTGGGGGTAGAGAGGCTGTTTCTTATAGGCAAAGAAGACTCATCAGAATTTAGGGGGTCAAAGTTCCCAGGTTCATTAGGTTCCTCCCCACATCCCCATTCCAGCCTTCAGGAAACCTTTCCTTCCCAATGGAGTAAACAGTAGATACCCTGCAAATTTGGAAATTCAATTTGCATTATTAGACAGTCACTCACTGGATGAGATTCTACCTTTGATTTTCAGCCATCTCAGCCCTGGGGCTACTGCAGATAAAGGGTCTCTTTCAGGGCAGACAGAGAAGCTTTCAGGTATTTATTCAGTACTTGAGCTGGGAATTTGATTCTTGAGCTCATACTTTTCTTTCCCTATTTTACCCAGCATTGATAGGAGCAACCAGCCAATTCATATACTTATTAGTCTGACAAAAATGTTTGAAAGTATCATATACATGGTACTCAGATTCTTGCTTCTTTGTAAGTGTTTGGTTAGGAATATACAATGGTGATATTTTATGTATCTCAATTGGCCAGATTATGCCATAGGCATCGCTGCTCTCTTTGCAAATATAGTCTTTAGTGTCCAGATTAGAGATCCAAATCCAGAAACCACAGAACCAATTTAGAAAATTTATTCCTAAGGTTTTTTCCCTCTAGAATCACTCTCATTACCAAAATCTCTTTTAGTCAGAGTTCTCTGGAAAAACAGAACCCACAGGAGATATAATATGTACATTACACTTAATTCTAGAACAATACAAGTTTGAACTGCATGGGTCCATGTATATGCAAATTTTAAAAATTAATTACATTCTACAGTGTTGTATATTACATGATTCAATTGATTGAATTCTTGAATGTGGAACAGCAAATATGAAGGGATAACTGTAAAATTACATGCCTCCCTAATTTCACATTGTTCAAGGGTCAAATGTATATTATATATAAATTATAATTATATAATTATTAATAGAATTTATACATGTTATATTTCTTAGAATGAATAGCCAATTTATTAGAATAATTCTTTTTATATGTCTTATTATCTATAGTTATATGTAGATATGTAAAAATGATTTATTTGGAAAGACTGGTCTCCTTGGCCAATACATTTTGTGTGTATTTATATGTGTGTGTGTGTGTGTGTGTGTGTGTGTGTGTGTGTGTGAAAAAAGTCAAAGTGTTAGTTGCTCAATCTTTGCAACCCCATGGATTGTAGCCCACCAGGCTTCTCTGTCCATGGAATTTTCTATGCAAGAATACTGGAGTGAGTAGCTATTGCCTTCTCCAGGGGATCTTCCTAACCCAAGGTTCAAACTCAGGTCTCCTGTATTGCAGGTAGATTCTTTATCATCTGAGCCACCGGGGAAGCCCCATAATATATATATGATTATAAATATAACTATAGAAATTTTATATAGTAGAAGTAAACTTCTATATATAAATATAAAATATAAATATGTATACAAAGAGATTTATTTTAAGAAATTGGCTCACACAGTTATGGGGTCTGGGATGCCCAAAATCTGAAATGTGGATCTGCAAGCTTGTGACCCAGAAGAGCCAGTGGCACAGAAAAAGCCCAAAGGCAGGCAAATGGAGAATTTTCTCTTACTTAGAGTGGCTGGTCTTTTTGTTCTATTCATTCCTTTAACTTATTGGAGAGGGCCATCCACATTATAAAGGGCAATCTGCTTTACCCAAAGTTCACTGATTTAAATGTTAATCTCATCCCTAAAACCCTCAAGTTGATGGTGTAAAACTAGTCATTATAAGAATTAACAAGAAAAATCACATGATTATATCAATACACATAGAAAAAAGGATCAAAGCATAATAGACAAACTGAGAACAGGAATGTACTTCTTCAATCTGATAAAGTGAAAGTGAAAGTCACTCAGTCACGTCCGACTCTTTGTGACCCCCATGGGCTATACAGTCCATGGAATTCTCTAGGCCAGAATACTGGCATGGGTAGCCTTTCCCTTCTCCAGGTGATCTTCCCAACCCAGAGATCGAACCTAGGTCTCCTGCATTGCAGGCAGTTTCTTTACCAGCTGAGCCACAAGGGAATCTGATAAAGAGTATATAACATACTAACTAACTAACATAATTTTTAGTAGTAAAAGATGGGAACTAGACAAGGATATCTACTTTTACTGCTGTTATTCAATACATGCAGGAACTCTTGCAAATGTAAAAAGTCAAGAAAAAAAAAGGACATTCAGATTTGAAAGGAGACAAAACTGTCTTTATTCAGATATTATTATTTTACACAGAAAATTCCAGTCTCATTTTTAAAAACATCTTGGAATTAATAATTGAGTTTATCAAGCTTATAGCACCCAAGAACAATATACAAAATCAATTGTGTTTCTGTATAATCATAATAGACAATTGAAAACTGATTTTTTAAAATAGTAACATTTACAATAACATTGATGAAATTCTTACATATAAATATAACAAACTGTATGAGGATATGTTTGCTGAAAAATACAAAATGCCAGTGAAAAAGATCAAAGACCTAAACAAATAGAATGACATACAGTGTTCACAGATTGAAAGTCTCACTTAAAATGTCAATCTCCCTAAATTGATTTATAGATTCAGTCTTAACAAGACTCTTTCTATATATAGACAAATTGAATCTAAAGTATGTATGCTAAAAATTAAAGAACTAGAATAGCCAAAACAGTTTTGGAAAAAAAAAAAAGAGCAAAGTTAGAGGACTCATGTTACCAGATTTTAAAATAAATGATAAAACTAATAGTGTGGTAAAAGTATCAGTTCAGTTGCTCAGTCCTGTCCAACTCTTTGTGACCCCATGGACTGCAGCACGCCAGGCTTCCCTGTCCATCACCAACTCTTGGACCTTGCTCAAACTCATGTCCATCATCCAACCACTTCATCCTCTGTCATCCCCTTCTCCTTTTGCCTTCAATCTTTCTCAGCATCAGGGTCTTTTCAAATGAGTCAGTTCTTTGTATCAGGTGGCCAAAGCATTGGAGCTTCAGCTTCAGCATCAGTCCTTCCAATGAATATTCAGGACAAATTTCCTTTAGGATTGGCTGGTTGGATCTCCTTGCAGTCCAAGGGACTCTCAAGAGTCTTCTTCAACAGCACAGTTCAAAAAAAAGGGTAAAAGTATGGAGATACCCTTCAATGAAACACAAAGAAAATCCAGAAATAGGCCAAACAAATAAGGCCAACTGAATTTTGACAAAGTTTCAGAGGCAGCTCAGTCAAGAAAGAACAGGCTTTTCAGTAAATAGTTCTGAACAACAGAACACCATATGCGAAAAAAAAAAAAAAAAGAACCTCAATCTATATACACCTCACACCATATTAAAAATTAACTTAAATAGACTTAAATACGTAGGCCTAAATGTAAAACATAAAACTGTGAAACTCTTAGGCGAAAAATCTTCATGACCTATATTAGTCAAAGAGTTCTTAGACACGACACCAAAAAGAAGTGTTTTTCCATTAAAAAATCGATAAATTGACAGGTTCAATGCACGAGACAGGGTTCTCAGGGCTGGTGCAGTGGGACGAGCCTGAGGGATGGGATGGGGAGGGAGGTGGAAGGGGCGTTCATGATGGGGAACACATGTACACCCATGGCTGAGTCATATCAATGTATGGCAAAAACCACTACAATATTGTAAAATAATTAGCCTCCAACTAAAATAAATAAATTAAAAAAATAATAATAAAATAAAAAATAAAAACCCTTGCCCTGTAAAGGATATTGTTAAAAGAATAAAAGAACAAGCCACAGACTGGGAGAAAATATTTGCAAATCACATATCATAGACCTTGTATCTAGAATCTAAAAAGAAGTCTCAACAATGAGAAAAATAATAATAATAAAATGAGCAAAACACTTTACCAAAGGAGATAGACCGCAAATAAACACATGAACAGATGCTCAGTATCATTAACTATTAGGGAGATGCCACAACACATCTATTAGAATGGCAAAAAGATAAATAAATGAAAGACCAAAAGCATGAACAATAATGCCAGGTGTTGACAAGAGTAGAAAGCAACTTTTAACATATATTGTTAGTGGGAATGCAGATGGTACAGTCACTCTGTAAAATAGTCAGGCAGTTTGTTATAAAAAAAACTATAGATGCGCAGAACAACTTGGATGAATCTCTCGGGCATCATGGTTAGTGAAAGCAGTCATTCTCAAAAAGTCCCTACCCCGTGATTCTGTTTATATGACATTTTGGAAAAAGCAAAACTGCGGTGATGGAGAACAGATCAGGGTTGCCATGAAGTAAAAGCGGAATAAGGATTTGACTGCAAAGGGGCCGCGTAAGAGGTTTCTTAGGGGTGTGGAAATTGCTCTGTGTTCTGTCTGTGACTGTGGTTGTAAGAATCTCTGCATTTATAAAAACTCAGAATTGTTCACAAAGAAAAGTTAATTTTATTATATATAAAGGATTAGATATACATATATATGTTTAAAGTTTTACATATCAGGTTTATATGTGTATGTATATATATCTGAAAGTCATTATGTAATATGAAGTAGTTACCAATGAGCTAGAAATTTTTAAAGTTAGGAACAAAGAAAAAAATCGTTTTAGAATGCTTAATTATACGTCATTTATCGATGAATAGAGTCTGTACGTTTTACAGAATTGTTGTGGGAATTGGATTCCTAAAATTATAGCTGTCCCATTTCTTGGGTATAATTAGATGTGGAATAGTGTTCTACATTGTTTAAAAGAGGGGGTGGGGGAGAAATGTCAAAGCTTTTCTGTCTGGCTGAAATGATAGGCCAAACAGCACAGAAATGTCTTTGGTTTTGGAAATTGACATTTGGGCGCAGATTGTCCAATTATCTGGGCCATCAGCCTCAAGTCTGAGCTGTCCACACTGATGCTTTCTAGGCCCAAGGCCAAGGCCTCTAGGCCAGGAAACGCTTCACTGACATCAGGAGACCAAAACTGGAGAGGAAGAGAGGGAGGGGTCCTCCCAGGATCCATGGCTGCTTTGAAAGAGATATTTGACTCTTAAGGTTCGGGATTTGGCTTCACTAGTAGCTCAGCTGGTAAAGAATCTGCCTGCAATGCAGGAGACCCCTGTTCGATTCCTGGGCTGGGAAGATTCCCTGGAAAAGGGATAGGCTACCCACTCCAGTATTCTTGGGCTTCCCTTGTGGCTCAGCTGGTAAAGAATCCACCTGCAATGTGGGAGACCAGGGTTCGATCCTGGGGTTGGGAAGATGTCCTGGAGAAGAGAAAGGCTACCCATCCCAGTCTTCTGGCCTGGAGAATTCCACGGACTGTATAGTCTGATGGGTCGCAAAGAGTCGGACACCACTGAGACACTTTCACTTTCTTTCACTAAGGTTCAGGATAAGTTTTACCTTTTCAAATTAGTTCATGATGATTCAGTATGTGGGAGTTTAGTCAAAAATTTCAGTGTGTACTTGAAGTGGAGACCAGGACTGTGGAACTGGAAGCCTTCTGAGTTGTTCTCTTTCCAACAGTACATCTCCTTCCCAACAGAACCCAGTGTGAAATCCCTCCCGAACTGTGGAATCCTCAGGTGAGAGGCCCCTTCAATATCAGCACCTCAGAGGCAAACCCAGTTGTGATTAGAGATGGTGCTCAATTTGGGACTTCAGTTTTTCAAAGAGGCTCCCATCTTCTTTACGATTGGATACAAATCTTACCTTCATAAAGTCTTCACTACCTAGAGGGAGATGACTTGCCAGGGTTTGGCTTTGTCACAACTTACTGGGTGATTTACAACTTGAACTCTGTGCCAACTTCTTACAGCAGCCCACGTGGACTGATATAAAGGGTTCTGGAAACCACCTACTCTCCTAAATATCTCATCCATTGGCCTCCAAGGGTACCCCAAATGCCTAAAATATTTACTCTTTGAACCAAGTTATTAAAATGAAAATGTTAACCAGGATGGAGTAATCCACTGAGTCATCACCACCCAAGTGGTTGACTACTCCACCAAGGAGAAGAGCCCTGATGAGATGGGACTGCTTTCAGGGAAGAGAGCATTTGGACTCTAGGACTTGGAGGTGGTCCTATGTTTGAGGGAGCTGCATAAATGTACTGAAGGCCTGAGAGATGGGGAGCAGCAAGGGCACATCCACACATCATCATGCTCATTACTCCTTTCACAAATATGGTCCTTCTTTCCCAGAGCACCTGTCGGGTACCTGATGGTGCCTTTCCTAGGGTTGCTCACCCAGAACGAGTTAAGAGAACTGGTACAGTTTCCATCTCCTGGCAGCTGACACATCAGCACAGACTACCCTGTGCCAAATCGAAATATTAGAAACAGACATCAATTAATAAACTAGGGGTTTATGTTTTTACATTAATGAAAAGCAAATGGGCCAGCGTGTTTGGCAGAGGAATGTGAGAGGAAGGAATTGCGGTGGTAAATCAACACCCCTTATCTAAATATTGGGGCAATTTCTTAGTGATAAGTATCCCAGAAATGTTTTAAAACCTGGGATGCAGAGTGCTCTGGTGAGCAGACAGGGAACAGGCATTCCAGTGCAGACATGGCTTTGGGAAAAGAGTGGAACAGGAACAAAATGTGAAAAGATAAAGTGCTTGAATATTTAAGTGCCAGGTGGCAAGATGAAGGCATGGATGACAAAAGCCAAAAAGGATGCAGGCAGTGTGGAACAGGCTCCTACTATGTCCCCTGGAAGCCCCTTGATTTGGGGGCAGCCATCTCAGCTCTCCAGCTCCTCAAAAACGATGGTCCTTGGAAGGACCCTCCTGGAAGATACTACTCTTATTAGGCCTGGGATTCTAGACATCCTGGACTAAGAAGTGGACAAGCTTAGCAACCAAGTGTGGGGAAATTCTGCTGGTTCGTGCCCAGAAACGGTCAGAATTCATTAACACCTAGTTAGCCCATCAACAGCATCTCTTCCCCAACTCCCTAACCCAATCCTTTGAGAGCATGGACTGGCCTCTTTTGCTCCCTCAGGAACCTAACTTCTCTTTCTTTTCCAACTTATCTTTAGGGGCCATTAAAAAAAACAACAACAATCTATTATGCAAATCTCCAAATACCTTCAAAAGTCGAGAGACCAGGTGAATGCACCTATATGGCGCTTCAGGAAGTCACAGACAAGCTTGTTACATCGACATGCTGACTCTCCTCCTAACCCAGCTACTAGATTATTTCAAAGCAAATACAAGACGTCATACCATTTTGTTTATAAATAACAAAGTATGCATATCCAAAAGGTTAAAGACTCATTTTGAAAAAATAATAATAAGCTCAATATCATGACCACATCTATATTTTTAGCAAAAAGACTAAGAGCCATCATATATATGGGAAATCTCCTCACTGCACACTCTGGAGTGGGGGATGCAAGAGCTACGGGTAAGGGCTCAAGCTCTGAGTTCCAGGATGGGGTCTTCCTAGAAATCTGACAACCTTGCCAGAATTCACTATTATAAACTTCAAGTTCCCTTGCTGGATCACTCTCCTTGCCTTCCACCTCTGCTTTACTTGGTCCTACTCTTGTTGCCCTCCAGCTCTACTTTAAGTCTAAAATAGAACAACAACAACAAAACCTGCCTATGGGTGATGAATGCTCCCAGTCTCTATTTATTAGTCATCAGGTCCTAGATCAAGACTTGGGGCAGTTTCTTTACCCATGAAATGAGATACAACATGACACGGTAGGGCCGTGGTGATCACTGAGGACAGTATTGGTCAAGCACCTGCTTCCCAGTGGGCGCTCAGAACTGTCCCTCTGACTTTGATTCTGGACTAGATGACATGCTGATTTGTTGACTGAGCATCAGATGTCAGCTTGTTACATGCCCACCCAGGCAGTGGCCATCTCTGTGCCTATTGTTTACTCTCAACTTACCTGTACAATTACAACTGAATTAAGTTTCGTATAGATAGCATATTGATTGGGTCATGAGTGTTAATCCATTCTGTCAATCTCTGCTGTTATTTAGATCACTTGCATTTAATGTGGTTGCTGAAGTATGAGGACTTAAATCTCCCATTTTACTGTTTTCTGTTTCTCATTCCACTGTTTCCTTTTTCTTGCTTTCTTGTGAGTTTCTTAAACCTTTTCTGGGGACTTTCTTGGTTCCAGTGGCTGTGACTCTGTGCTCCCAATGCAGGGGGCCAAGCCTTGATCCCTGGTCAGGGAACTAGATTCCACATACTACAACTAAGTGTACACACGCTCAACTAAACATTCCACAAGCCACAACTAAAGATCCCATGTGCCACAGCTAAGACCCTGTATATCCATATAAATAAAGATTTTTAAAATGTTTTAGAGTTCCATTTTTACTTATCTGAAGTATTTTAAGTACATCTCTTTGTGTAGTTTCCTTAGTGAAAACTTAAGGCATTAAAATATGCATTCATAATTTACCAGTCTACTGGTATCACTATTTTAACACTTTGAGTGAAAGTAGGAATCTTACCATTTGGGTCCCTTTACCATCCTCCCCACACTTTATCACATAATTGCCTTAAATATGTCCTTGACATATATTAAGCACCTCACTAATTGCTGTTTTAATTTTTGTTTCAACCATCAAACTTCAATTTTAAAACTCAAGAGGAGAAGGAGAGTGTATTTTATTTTACTCCATATTACCCATTTCATCATTTCTTCCTTTCTGGTGTTCCAAGTTTCCTTCTATTATCATTTTTTCTTTCTGCTTGAAGAAATTTCTTTAGTCATTCTCCTAGGATTGGTCTGTTAGTAACAAATTCTCCTTATTTTCCTTTATCCTAGAATGCCTTTACTACCTCTTCATGCCTGAAAGATATTTTTGCTGGATTTGGAATTCTGGGTTGACAATTCTTTTCTTTCAACACTTGAAAAATATGCCACTTCTTTCTAGACTTGTGATTTCTGGTGAGAGATCAACTGTCATTCAAGCTTTTTTCTATGTCCTTAGTTTTCAAAAGTTTGATTATGATGTGTCTGAGCATGGATTTCTTTAATTTATCCTGTTTGGGATTTTCTCAGCCTCTTAAATACAGGTTTATGCCTCTTTTCAAATTTGGAGAAATTGCAGGCATTGTATCTTCAAACATTTTCCAGCCCCATTCTTCTTTTTCTCTTGGGATTCTGATGAAATGAATGTTAGACTTTTTATTGCTGTTCTACAGATTCTTGAGGATATCTTCATTTTATTCATCCTATTTTTTGTCTTTTGTTCAAACTGGATAATTTCTACTCATCTGTCTTCAAGTTTACAGATTCTTTCCTCTTCTTTGCTATCAAGTACATTAAGAATTTTTAAATTTTGTTTATTGTATTTTTCAGTTCTACAATTTCCACTTGGATCTTTTTCTATTTTCTATTTTCTTGCTAGGACTTTTCAATTTTTAATTTGTTTCAAAAGTGCTTCCAATTACTTATTAGAGCATTTTTTATGACGTCTGCTTTAAAATTCTTGTCAGAAAATTCCAACATCTGAATCATCTCAGTTGATTATTTTTCAAGTTGTGATTCTGGTTCTTGGTATAATGAATGATTTTTTTAAATTATGCATGAAATTATGTATATGTATGACATTATGTATATATATGATATTATAATTATTTATGACATTTGGGAATTATGTATGAGACTCTGAGTCCTATTAAATTCTTTCATTTTAGCAGGCAGTCATTTATTTAGACTTAGCATGCAAGTCAACTCTGCTTCTTTTGTGGGTTCAGTTCAGTCACTCAGTCATGTCCAACTCTTTATGACCCCATGGACTGTAGTACACCAGGCTTCCCTGTCCATCACCAACTCCCGGAGCTTACTCAAACTCATGTCCATCAAGTAGGGGATGCCATCCAACCATCTCACCCTCTGTCATCTCCTTCTCCTCCTGCCTTCAATCTTTCCCAGCATCAGGGTTTTTTCAAATGAGTCAGCTCTTTGCATCAGGTGGTCAAAGTATTGGAGTTTCAGCTTCAACATCAGTCCTTCCAATGAATATTCAGGACTGACTTCCTTTAGGATGGACTGGTTGCATCTCCTTGCAGTCCAAGGGACTCTCAACAGTCTTCTCCAATACCACAGTTCAAAAGCATCAATTCTTTGGGGCCCAGCTTTCTTTATAGTCCAACTCTTCACATCTATACATGGCTACTGGAAAAACCATCATTTTGACTGTATGGACATTTGTTGGCAAAGTAATGTCTCTGCTTTTTAATAGGCTGTCTAGATTGGTCATAGCTTTTCTTCCAAGGAGCAAGCATCTTTTAATTTCATGGCTGCAGTTACCATCTGCAGTGAGTTTGAAGCCCCCCAAAATAAAGTCTCTCACTGTTTCCATTATTTCCCCATCTATTTGCCATGAAGTGACGGGACTGTATGCCATGATCTAGTTTTCTGAATGTTGAGTTTTACACCAATTTTTTCACTTTCATCAAGAGGCTCTTTAGTTCTTCGGTTTCTGCCATGAGGGTGTCATCTGCACATCCCAGCAATCTTGATTTCAGCTTGTGCTTCATCCAGCCCAGCATTTCGCATGATGCACTCTGCATATAAGTTAAATAAGGAGGGTGACAGTAAACAGCCTTGACGTACTCCTTTCCCAATTTGGAACCAGTCTGTTGTTCCATGTCCGGTTCTAACTGTTGCTTCTTGACTTACATACAGATTTCTTAGGAGGCAGTTACCTCTTCGTGGGTTACCTCTAGGCTAATCTGAAACTCAGGGTGGTATTCTCTACCGTAGATCTCAAACTTTTTTGTCATGTTAATTCTGGTCAGTTTCATGTGTGGGAACTCATTGTTTTGTTATTCCTCAAACGCTGAGATTCCTGGCCTGTCTGTCTTAGTCTTTCCACTATTCAGAGGCTTCTTATGTTTGTTCTTTTACAGCAAAGACTTTTAGTTGTTCTTAAGAGAAGAATATGAAGAAATAAGCCTCATCCATATTGCTTGGCTGGCTTACCACATTCAGAGGATTTTCTGGGACCAGGTGAAGCTGGCACCATTCTTGGACTTTGCCGGGGTCAGAGAGCTGCTTTCTGATTTGAGATGGCTCCTGCTGAAGATTTAAGGTCCCTGAGAGTATTGGAGCCATCATGGAACACTTTCTGGATTCTACAAACATGGCTGAAAATTACTGCTGCCAGGGGCATCCTGGCTTATCTGTGTGCATGGTGCCTGCCCCTCCCTGTACTAGGGAATCACAGTATCCTCACACAGGACTTCTGGCCCCCTAACGCCACAGCTGTGCCGCAAACAGTCCCAGTATCCTACTTCCGATTCCTGGAGACTGCAAAAGCCAGCAATGGGGAAAAGAAACCAGTTCCAGAACTGTCAACCCTGTGAGCACTTGTTGAGTTAAACTCCCCAGATTGTTAAAAGGTGAGGTGCATACAGCGTTTCTTTATCTCTACCTTTGTTTCATAGCAGAAAAATCACACCCCGTAGTGAAGTATTTGCTTTAAAAAGAAAAGGTCTTATGAGACTCCAATAATACTGTTTTCTCACAAAGGAAACCATTGCTATACAGCAGTACTATCATTATAGGTAATCTTTTATCACCTCACCTTCTTCAAGTTGGTGAATCTAAAAGTTATTTCCCCAAACGGCCCATGTCAGATACCAAAAAAGCTGCAGAATTTAAATCCTATAATTCATAGATCTTGATACAATTACCTCCAGGTTGACCTATCAGAAAACCGCAAGTTTCCACTGAGGAAATGTCTGTCATGTCCCATCGACACCCTGCCTTAATGATGTCACTCCAGGAGTGGGCTTTCTGGGCTCACTTCCTCAACAGCACATCTCTTTGGTCTCTAGCCCTTATGGAAATGCCTTTTCTTTTACTCTGTACGATCCCCAGGAATTCCCCAAAGTAACTATTCCTTCAGGGAACCTCTGCTTGTGGCTTAGATTATATGGAACTGCATAGGATCCCAATCCTTTGCACCCTCTTTTAAAGGAAGTTAGGTTATTATAAGTAGATGGTAATAGAAAATGTGTCCTTTAGTGCAGAATAAAATCAAGATCAGAAGACTTTTTAAAGTTATCATTAAAATCTAACCACCTCCTCAGGCTCTGCTTCATCCCTGGAATTTTCCTCTTGTATCTGAGAGTGAAGAGAAGGGGACTTTCAAAGGAAAAGCTCCTCCTTTTGGTGGAAATGTTCCTATTGCTTCTTGGTTCTATTCATTAACTTGTCCACATACTTGCTCCTCTTTTAGTTAAAGAGGAAATTCAATAGAGGTGAAGAAAATGTATAGACAGCAAATCAAGTCAAATCACTGATGGCTGAGCATCCACCACCTTCACCTCTCATTCTGGGTGCATCCGTAGCTCCCAAACTTTTATCTGTGGGCAAAACTTCTCATAAGTAGCCTTGATTTCTTTATGTAACTCATGGAAAACTGCAGAGTTTCCATCAACAGAAAAGGGAATTCCAGCCCCAGACTGGTAATAGGGGTAATTTGCCTTTATAATGACATAGAGCATGTAATCAGATGGTCATGGGTAAACCTGGGAAGCCAGACCCTAGGAATTGTCCTGCTTTCTGACTGTGGTCTTTTGGGGATGGTCTCCTGGGGCCTTTGAGCCAAGACAAGGAGCCTCCTAACTGCCTGTGACCCAGGTCAGGGAGGGTCCTGCCCAGGACCACAGCAGAGGGAGTGAGTGCATGAGGTGGCTGGCAGGGCAGTACCCTCAAAAGCAGGCAGCAGGCTGGGGGAATTCCTGGCCACTTGTGTGTGGCTACTAGAGCAGTCGGACTTTGGGATGAGTTGGACAATGCCAAGCGTGAGGAGTTGAGGGAGCCAAGACAGTCTGTTCAGCTAGTGAGGGGCACCCATGTGCTGGTCTAAAGTGACCACTTAATAAGAGGCCCTTTCCAAAGCCATGCAAGCTCATGATTCAGCAGGAATTAGTAAGGAGCTTTGACAGTCACATGTCAACAGTGTAACAAAAATCAGAGATCCACATCATGGCTCAAAGCCACGCTAAACTCCTCAGAACAAGGAAATTTACCACCTGAAGTATATAGGGCACCACCTGCCTCTGGAGCCCAGGAAACGAAGGGTGAGAGGCATGAGCATGCATCGGGGACACAGAGGAAGTAGAGCCCAGTGGTTCCCAGAAGCCCTCCCGGAAGTGCACACTGTGCCTCCCCCTTTTCCTTGTCAGAAAAGGTCAGTTCAGCCATTGGGAACAAGGACAAGCAATGCCTTGCCCTTGATTGAAGGGAGGAGCAGGAGCCCCAACGTTCCCCTGAGTGCCTGTGCCCTGACTGCATGCACTCCTGAGGACAGGTGCCCAGCTGTCCACCCCAATGCTGGACCACTAAGCCAGATGACTTCCCAAGTGCTCGGAAGAGGCCGTGGCCTTACCAGCTGTCTCAGCATATGCCTGACCTGTGTGGCACAGTCCCCCTCTCCTGTCTTGTATCTGTGCTTGCGTGGTCTGTGCTCATCTGTCCTCACCTCCTGGCTCTGTCCACTGTTGACCACCATGGGATCCTCATCTCCCTCTGGCATGGGGCCATCTGGGCAGTCCACAGCCTATGGGTCCCCTGGTTGGCTTCAGGAGTGGCAATAGGGACAAGGCACAGCCCTAAGTGTTTGGAATGTCACCGGAGGAGTGGGAAGGGGAGTGGGAAATGTGGTAGCTTCTCCTTGGAGAAACAAACACCCTCAACAAAAGCCCAGAGGCCTCAAGTCCCAGATTGATACAGACACAGCTCCATCCACAGGGGGCTGGTCTGCAGCCAAGGATGCTTCAGAAAATTACATGAAGTAGGGATGATGTGTGCACATTATGAGCACCCCCAAAGGACTGGAAAAGTACAGTCCAAATGCTGCCAACGTGGGGTAGAGGGAGAAACCTGGAACGCCCTTGGAAATGGGGGTCAGGAGGGAGTTAGGCCATCAGTTGGGCCAGCCCAGTGGCACTCGTGCGGGGGTCCCAGAGGGTTGGTTCAATGGGAGGAGAGGAGTGGAGAGTAAGAGAGAAAGGGACAGGGAGCTGCCAATTTTCAGGACTCTACTAGCCTTACCAGGCACAGAGGCAAACGCCCTCAAATGCTTTTCCCTCCCTGGCTTCTTCCCCAGGGAGCACAGAAAACTGGTACAAGTTTCTCAGGAACTTTTGATACTTCTGGGATATTCCCTAAGAATGATGTTCAGTGATGCTTATTAATCCCTAATCATCAGTAAATGAAGAGCTCATAGGCCCAGATTGGATTTTCTGAAAGTAGAGGATTTTTTCCCACAATTTTTGGAAATCCACAAGAATTCCTTTATCTTATCTCAAAGCATATTGGTTTGAATGGATCTTTTCATTACAGATATCAAATCAAGCAGTTGGCTTCTGACGATATTTCCTCCACTGTCAGCCCACTCCTTTTTCCTCTGCAGCTTCACCCTACCCTCGTTTTTGAGGATTTCCCTGCGTAAAGTCATCCCAAGATTACTCATAAAGCGTCATTCTAGAATTTTACAGTAAGAAGTCTCTAAACTATCATTAAGTTGCATGCCTTCATTTTAAAGGAAGAAATTAGGCCACAGGTCATGAATACAGGGCAAATAAATAATGCCTTGTCTCAGCTAAACCACATTTTAGAAACCAGCACACAAGTCATATGCAACGTCAGACATCCGCATTGTCTTTAAAGATGTTATCACACCGATGACAAATTATAGTGAGTGAAGCATGGCGTAGCATTTGAGATGAGGGCAGGAAAGAACATGAACAAACTGTGGATGACTGTTGTTTGATGATGGAATTTGCAAGATGAAAATATCAAAGCTCAAGACTTGAAAAGCATAATATTCCACGTGAAGACTTTAAGTAGCAGAAGAATGTTCATGACTACAAAAAAGAGGGTAGAAATAGTACAGTGCAGTAGATTGCCAATGTTTGTTAAAAATTGATCAGAAATACAACAGTGAGGGTTTCTAACTAATTATGAGAATGAGCCTTATCTCAACCAAAGAGATAAGTGATAAAAAACCGAGACAAGTGACACTTCATTCAACATGTGCCCAGACGATCTAACAGAAAAATTCCATCTCCTTTTTATTTCAGGAAGCTATGGGAGGATGTGTTTCATAAAAAAAGAGAGAGTAAAAGCAAAAATAGGGCAATGTGTACTCCAGGAAATGAGATCCAATGAAGGGGAAGGTAAAGGGTATTTGTGGAATGATGATGAAGGGAACTCTGATGCCAAGGGCTATGCAGCAGCCGTGAGAAGTGTCTGTGAAAACTGAAGGGAGATGGGGACTCTGGTGTGGGGCTCCATCATGCAGTGGTCCTAGGAAGCTGGCTGGCATCCGCATGTGAGAGCCCACTGCTAAATATTCAGGAAATTTACAAGCCATTATTTTAAGTTATATAAACTGATATTTAACTAAATTATATTTTAAAACAAAGATAATAAATGATAGAACTTCATCTCTTTCTAAATTACTTTACTACTTTTTCCTAATCTTTATGTTCCTGGGGTTACAGAGGGCTTAAGTATCTGGACGGTAGAAGTACACCATATGTGCCATTGTGCATCTCTCCCCAGCTCTTTGTTCAGCGATGTCACATTAGTAGCTTGAAATTGGCCAGGGTGGAAGTATTTATACTATGGAAATTGGCAAAAACTACAAATCAGGCTCTGATTTGTTATTTTGATGGTCAAAGATCATGGCATCTGGTCCCATCCCTTCATGGGAAATAGATGGGGAAACAGTGGAAACAGTGTCAGACTTTATTTTTTGGGCTCCAAAATCACTGCAGATGGTGACTGCAGCCATGAAATTAAAAGACGCTTACTCCTTGGAAGGAAAGTTATGACCAACCTAGATAGCATATTGAAAAGCAGAGACATTACTTTGCCAACAAAGGTCTGTCTAGTCAAGGCTATGGTTTTTCCAGTAGTCATGTATGGATGTGAAAGTTGGACTGTGAAGAAATCTGAGCACCAAAGAATTGATACTTTTGAACTGTGGTGTTGGAGAAGACTCTTGAGAGTCCCTTGGGCTGCAAGGAGATCCAACCAGTCCATTCCAAAGGAGATCAGCCCTAGGATTTCTTTGGAAGGAATAATGCTAAAGCTGAAACTCCAGTACTTTGGCCACCTCATGTGAAGAGTTGACTCATTGCAAAAGACTCTGATGCTGGGAGGGAGTGGGGGCAAGAGGAGAAGGGGACGACAGAGGATGAGATGGCGGGATGGCATCACTGACTCGATGGACGTGAGTCTGAGTGAACTCCAGGAATTGGTGATGGACAGGGAGGCCTGGTGTGCTGCGATTCATGGGGTCGCAAAGAGTCCGACACGACTGAGCGACCGAAGTGAACTGAACTGATACTTAAGAAAATAATGAAGAAATGATTGTCCGTGTGTGTGTGCTAAGTCATTTCAGCTATTCTCCAGGCAAGAATACTGGAGTGGTTGGCACGCCCTCCTCCAGGGGATCGTCCCAACCCAGGGATTGAACCCATGTCTCCTGCATTGGCAGGTGGGTTCTTTACCACTAGCGCCACCTAGGAAGCCCAAAGAAATAGTTAAGAATGTAGATTAAACTTTAAAGTGTGCTCTGTTTGAAGCCATTATATTGTAAAGAGCAGGAACAAGATGAGGAAGTATTCATTCTTCCAGCATTTGAAAATTAATATTTGACCAAAGAGGTTGCTCAAATCATATAGGAACAATACAAATGAGGTTCCCAAAAAATTCTGTATTTTTTCACTTTTGTCTTACTTAGTAACATAAATGGAAATATAACTAACAATCACCTAAGAACTATACTCATTTGTTATGGATACAAGAGTTTGGCAAAAAGTAGGGAAAGCGTTCCATGAAAACAGAATGGCTATGTGGAAACTGCAATGAAGAGTACGGTATATTTTATTGTTAATTGTAAATCGTGTGCTATGATTTTTATGTTGGCTCAGATGCACCTTGGCCCAGGCCAAGAAAACGACCTTACAGAGCCACCCTGGGAAGGAACCTGGGGCAGAACAGGTCAGTCCACTGGCCCACATTCTTTGCACTAGTGTCACACGTGTTCCAGCGCACATAGCCTGCTGCGTGTACATAGATCTTTAGCGTGCACATAGAGTGTTAGCATGCACATAGCCTGTGCTTATGTTTATAGAATTTTCATAGCAAGGCAGGCATCAGTCTTATTACCCTCCTCTTCCATTTACAGACATGGGAATTAAGATTCCAGGGGTCTATGTGCTGTACAAAGTCACACAGTGCCAGCTTGCCTCAGCTTGCAACTCTGCTCTATGCCCTGCAGAGCTGCATACCTCCCTGGGATAAGGGGCTTGAAGCTCCGGAGATGACTGGGATTGTGGGTGAGCCCACCACGTCTGCCCTGAAGGCTCTCTGTTCACCAAATGACATCACCTTCTGCATTGTGTGATTGTGGTAATCTCACCCACCCATGCTTTCCCTGAGAAAAGAAAGTAGGGCTCTCTTAATTGTCCTGCTAAGTCACTTCAGTCGTGTCTGACTCTGTGTGACCCCATAGACGGCAGCCCAACAGGCTCCCCCGTCCCTGGGATTCTCCAGGCAAGAACACTGGAGTGGGTTGTCATTTCCTTCTCCAATGCATGAAAGTGGAAAGTGAAGCCACTCAGTCGTGTCCGACCCTCAGCGACTCCATGGACTGCAGCCTTCCAGGCTCCTCCATCCATGGGATTTTCCATGCAAGAGTACTGGAGTGGGGTGCCATTGCCTTCCTCCTTTACTTAATTGTCCTACCTTCACAGTCTTCGAGAAAGAGTCCCCATGTCTCAAGACCCTTCAAGCATGTATCTCTCAGTGATTATTTATGGATATCAGGCCTTTGAAATTCCACTCCATTTATATGTGTCATCTGCTGCTGCTGCTAAGTCGCTTCAGTCGTGTCCGCCTCTGTGCGACCCCATAGAAGAACTCCCACCAGGTTCCCCCGTCCCTGGGATTCTCCAGGCAAGAACACTGGAGTGGGTTGCCATTTCCTTCTCCAATGCATGAAAGTGAAAAGTGAAAGTGAAGTCGCTCGGTCATGTCTGACTCTTAGCGACCTCATGGACTGCAGCCTACCAGGCTCCTCCGTCCATGGGATTTTCCAAGCAAGAGTGCTGGAGTGGGGTGCCATTGCCTTCTCCGATGTGTCATCTATCTCAGTCATTTATTCTACATACAGTTTTCTGTCCACCCAGAGAAGAAGCTTCCAACCAGTCTGCTACATAGGTGCCACAACCTTCATGGTAGCTTCAGGAGACTTTCAGAACACCCAGGAGAGTGTGGGATTACAACCAGCAAGGTCAGTGAACACACAGGGGCAAAACTGTAGATGAATGAGTATACATATATCTACCCACTCTCAGGATTGGATGGTCCAGACAGCCCCCAGCAAGCCTCATCTGGTTGTGCTCCCTAGAGTCAGGGCAGAGCCACAAATCAACTCAGCCTTCCCTGAATCACATCAAGGTTCTGAAGCTGACAAGTCTGACCAGATAAAGCCCCCATCCTGTATTGTGTCCAGGAAGAATTATAGATTTTGTGCAGAATTCTTTTAATTTTTATCTATGTCAGGGCAATGCTCATCTTGCTAAGCCATAAGTTGTGTGGGGACTAGTGGCAAGGCACCCTGGGCAGTCTTGATCAGGAGCACCGTCCAGTAAGCCAGGATGGTCCTTTTCTGTACTACACAGGTATCAAGAATCAGATTTAAATCCTTTTTTTGCATCTAGAGGGTTGACTACTGGCGACAACCGTGGTCTTCTCAGCCTCCTGGCACACACCTGAGTCCACTTCAGTGCTATTTACTCACCTGAGCAGTTTACAGGGTTCTCAAGACAAGAATACTGAAGTGGTTTGCCATTCCCTTCTCCAGTGGATCACGTTTTGTCAGAAATCTCCACCATGACCGTCAGTCTTGGGTGGCCCTATGCAACATGGTTCACAGTTTCATTGAGTTAGAAAAATGAAATGCAAAATGCTGGGCTGGATGAAGCACAAGCTGGAATCAAGATTGCAGGGAAAAATGTCAGTAACCTCAGATATGCAGATGACACCACCCTTATGGCAGAAAGTGAAGAGGAACTTAAGAGCCTTGAAAGAGAAGAGTGAAAAAGCTGACTCAAAACTCAACATTCAAAAAACAAAGATCATGGCATCCAGTCCCATCACTTCCTGGCAAATGGATGGGGAAACAATGGCTTCGAACAGAACACACTTTAACATTTAATCTACATTCTTAATCATTTCTTCCAGTTTATCTGAAAAGCCAGGTAGCTCAGGTTTGGTGGAAACCTGGAATCAGAGAGACCAAGTTTGGAGTGAGGGAGTTAAATGACTTTGGACCAACCATACTTAGAATACAGCTTGGCACACAGTGCTCAGTGATTGCTAGCCAATTGTTTATTATTAATATTCAAATTTACTTAATTTTATGTAAAAAGTTGACTTTTATTTGGGGTACAGCTCTATGAATTTTAACATGACAGTCATGTACAAATGTACACAGGTAGTCATATACAGATATGAGAGTTGGACCATAATTGTTTTTGAATTGTGATACTGAACAAGTCCCTTGGACTGCAAGGAGATTAACCCAGTCAATCCTAAAGAAAATCAACCCTGAATATTCATTGGAAGGACTGATGCTGATGCTCCAATACTTTGGCCACCTGATGCAAAGAATTGACTCACTAAAAAAGACCCTGATGATGTGAAAGATTGAAGCCAGGAGGAGAAGGGGGCAACAGAGTATGAGATGGTTGGAGGGCATCATCAACTCGATGGACATGAGTTTGAGCAAACTCCAGGAGACAGTGAAGGGCAGGTGTGCTGTAGTCCATGGGGTCGCAAAGAGCTGGACATGACTTGGCAACTGAACAGCAACAGTTAGGATCCAGAGAGCTCCCTCATCCCGAACAACTCCATGCTGCCCCTTTAGAGTCAAATTCTTCCCCAGCCCAACTTCTGGAAACCATTGATTTGTTTTCCACCTCAATAGGCTTGCCTTTTCTAGGATGTCATACAAAGGACTCAGACAGTAAGTAATCTTTTGAGACTATTTCTTTTAGCATAATGCTGCTGAAACTCATCCATATCATATGTGTGTGTCGTTAGTTCACACATAATGGCTGAATGGTATTCCATGGTGTACATTTCCATAGTTTGCTTGTTGAGTCATCCATCCAAAGACACTGCAGTTGTTTAACTTTGGGGCAATTATGAATATTTTGCCTATATGTGTTACTGAACAGGTTTCTGAACACTTTTTTGAATGTATTTCCATTTCTCTAGAATAAATACCTAGGACAGAAATTATTGGACCATATGGTAAGTATGTGATTGCATTTATAAAATACTGACACATTGTTTTCCGGCATAGCCACAGCCACACCATTTTGCATTCTCATCGGCAATGTAGGAGAGTGATTATTGCTCTTCATCCTCACCAGCAATTGGCATTGTCACTTTTAAAAAATTTTAGCCATTCTTATAGGTGTGGAGTGGTATCTTATGATGGTTCAAAATTGCATTTTTCTATTGATGTTGAACATCTTTTAAGTGCCTATTTGTTATCCTTACATCTTCTTTGGTGAAGTGTCCACTCAGATATTTTACCTATTTTAAAAATTAGATGCTTATTTTTCTGCAGTTGGTTAGGAGAATTTTTTTTTTTTGTATATTATAGATCTAAGTGCAAATATTTTTTCCTACTCTGTGGTTTGTCTTTTCATAGAGACTTTTACAAGCAAAAGATTTTAATTTTTTATGAAATCTGGTTTATGAAGTTTTTTCTTTTATTGATCTATATACTGTTGATATCATATATTAGAACTTTTTGCCTGACCCAAGGTCATGAAGATGTTTTCCTATTTTCCCCTATGAGTTTATAGCTTTAAGTGGCCTATTTTGAATTAATGTTTTTATAATGTAATAGGCTTAGTTCAAGAATTGCTTTTAGTTTAAAAAAAAAATTGCTTTTAGTTTTTTGATTTGTTTTGGTTTTTGCTTGTGTATTTCCAATTGTTATGTTGGCCAATATTAGCATGAATTTTGTACCCCCTCTTTATGTCAGTTTTTCCCTGTGAATCAAAGATCGTTTTGCTGCTGCTGCTGCTGCTGTGTCGCTTCAGTCGTGTCCGACTCTGTGTGACCCCACAGACGGCAGCCCACCAGGCCTCCCGTCCCTGGGATTCTCCAGGCAAGAACACCAGAGTGGGTTGCCATTTCCTTCTCCAATGCTTACCTAAAATAGCAAGATATATGCAAAAGGACGTGGTCCCCTGCCTAGAATGTTGTTCATAGAAAAACAAAAAAATTTTGGTTTAAATAAATATAAATATAAATAAATTTATATTAAATAAAGTTAATATAAATAAATTTATATTAAAAAATCAATCAATCAATCACGCACTGAAAAGAAAACTGCACAAGTCTAAAGATTAATATCTGTCATCTGAAACTAAATTCTGAACTTACAAGGTAAAATTTGCAGCACTAAACTAAAAGTCACCAAAGAGTAGTGATCACTGGCTCCAAGGTGGCCCCTCTGGAGACCCTCTTGGAGTAGAATGTCCCTGCCTTTTATAGAAATGAGGTCAGTCCATTGTCCAATCCAGTTAGTGGTCAACGGACTTTGTGTTAAAATGTATTGACTTCAGCTGAGGTTGAAAACTGTCTTCATAAGCTGTGGAGTGTAGCATGTGTGGGTGTGTATGAAACCTACTCTTTTTGTGTAGACCCCCAGACTCTGCCAGTGCAGACCCCTCGTGGGAGCCATATGCATGCGATGTATTTATCCCGGTGACTTTAAGACCATAGAGCCCATCCAACAAAGGAGCTCATTTATTTTCTGACATGGTTAATGTCCTGATTTAATGGCCCTCTTATATCACACTCAGCACCCCAAATTATAGGGCAGCCCCGGCAATTACACTGCAGGATTTCAGATGCACCTCGCCCTAGAGCAGCAGCACGCCTGTCACAGCTGCCGCCAGGGCTCATGTGAGAGAGGCTGCAGGAAGCTTTCATCCCCTCGTGTGAGCAGCAGGCCTTGCCTCTCATTAAAGTAATTGTTTGCACCTCCTTGTTGCTCCAGATCACTGTCTCCTGAGATTTTTCAGCCACAGGAAATATTATTCTGAACATGTAACTGCTCATGTGAAAGTCTACAAATGTCTTTCTTGTTGTTATTACTAAAGAAACAGAGCCCATGTTTCTTGATTGTGTATTAAGGGGGAAAAAAATCCCACCTCCTTGGCACGCTCTGAAATGTTTCTGTTATAAAAGATCATTTTCCATAATGACCCTTTGAGATGAAAGTAGTTATGGCAAGGATTTCACACACTTGAGTCCCCAAACTTGCTCCTAAATACTACCAGACTTAGAGTGAGGCTGATTAGGGAGGTTTAGCACCTAACAAAAATTTGGTCAGATGAGTTTAAGGGATTTTTTTACCTCCCTGGCATTAACTGTTAGATTAATGTAAGGTAGAAGTTTACCATATTTACCATGTGTCAAGGGCCCACATCTAAGAGAACTGGTAGCGACTTCTGGGTTGAAACTTTCTAAGAAGCATCTTTTAGCTTTGATCTATTTATTCAGTAAATAAAGATTGACCTTCAAGCAAACTAAACAGCTGAACACATAAATTGTCTGGGAAACGAAATTTCGCTTTTAAAAATAACACCACACTCCAAAGCTTAGATTCTGCTTCAGAAATATGGGAAACAAAATATTGTATGTTTCAGTGAGACAAAGTAAAGAAAACTGGTTATAAAAATTAGCTTTTATTTATAACAGGAAAAAATAACCTAAAATCCTCTAATTATATCAATTTGATTAGCTAAAAGATCAAGTTGGAAGAGGGTCCCTCAGGGGAGAGAAGAGAGGGTGGGTAAAAAGACTTTATTTTCTGTTCCAGACATTGTTTCATTCCTTTCTGAATCCTCAAATTCTCTGCCTGACTCTGAGAAGGGATACATTGCCACTTTGGTAGGAAGATACTCTTAAAAAGTAATAGAAATGCCACAGTAATCATGACTATGTCTTCCTTATGACATTCCCACTGTCACTGGCTATACGATCCACACTTTTATGTTGTTTCCAAGTTAAGTGAATTGGTTGCTGAGAGCACACGGTTTCCTCATGTGTAAAAGGGGAATAAAATTCAATTATTATAGAGCTGTTGTGATGACTAATTGATGTAACATGTGTAAAGCCTTTGGCAAAGAATGCCTTGACATAGAATGAAGATTCAACAAAATTTAGCTAGTATCATTATTGTTGTGTTCATTATCTGATGGATGATACCTTGTTGTTTTTCAGTCAATAAGCCGTGTCTGACTCTTTGTGACCCTGTGGACTGTAGCACACCAGGCTTCCCTGTTTTGCATTGTCTACTGGAGTCTGCTCAAACTCATGTCCGTTGAGTCGATGATGCCATCCAACCATCTCATCCTCCATCATCCTCTTCTCCTTTTGCCCTTAATCTTTCCCAGCATCAGGGTCTTTTCAAATGAGTCAGCTCTTCACATCAGGTGGCCAAAGTATTGGAGTTTCAGCTTTATCATCAGCCCTTCCAGTGAACATTCAGGGTTGATTTCCTTTAGGATTGACTGGTTTGATCTCCTTGCTGTCCAAAAGACTCTCAAGCGTCTTCTCCAGCATCACTTACTTGATGGATGGTGTTTTGAGGTTGTTCAAAATGGGAAATGCTATACTGTTTCCTGAGCTGATGGCTGACCTAATCAGTGACAATACAAATATGCTGTCATTTTCTTTCTCTCTCATACACACACACACATACACACACCCTACATACAACTGGCTTTAATTATAAGTTATTAAGCATTAGAATACCTTGTTTCTTTCTGGTGCTTAATTATAAAACAATTACTATAAAATAATAATTATTGTTACTATGTGGCACTAGAGTCAAGTACTGGTGGAATTTATAAGGGACATGAGTAAGGTGCCCTGAAATCCACATACAGCTGTGTTTTCTCTAAATAAAAGAAGCTGTGGAAAGAGAAACAAAAAGGCACAAAAGGCAAAGTACAAGGGAGAAAAAGCAGGTAATGTACTCTATCCCCTACTTAGAGCTGATCAGCCCAGGGGACTCGGGCCACTCCCACGAGCTCGCAGCAGAAGGGAGGCCCGGCTCACAGGGGCAACTTAGATCTTTAATGGAAAACAGCCCTCAGCCCCACTGGAACTGCAGCCCACTGTTGCTGATAGCATGTAATACAAAACACATTTGTCATTTTTCTTTATACCTAAATAAATAAATACCCAGGGGGAAGGGGAAGCGCACTCCATATTCGGGTTTGGTGATGTGTCTTGAACAAGAATGCACACCCAAGGGCTGGCACAGAAGATGTGGACAGCAATCAGCCAAATGAAACAACTAGAAAAGACCCACCACGATGGGACAGGGTGGAAAATGGCAAATGGTGCGGGCAATGGAACCAAATGAATCCCTTGAGAATTATATCATTTTCATCAGATTGAGTCATTGTGGGAAGATTTGGGGGAGCAAGTTAAAATCCATTACTTAAGGAAGCACTCAAGACTAAAGTCACAGTTTTATAGGTTGTGTGCAAATATTAATAAAACCCATGTCGGGTTTTACATACCAAGATTCTGAATGATTTGGAGTATGCCTTCTCTTGGAGATGTGCAGCAGAGAAGGGAGGTGCCTCAGACTGTGAAACTGTTAAAGAAGTTCTAGACTGCTGCCGTGGCACGTGGGAAAGATAAGGGATGGGGCGTAACCACTCTGAAGGCCCAGGGGTGGAGTGGGGAGCATTGCCCATCTGGTGGAGGTGAAGTTACTATGTTCTGGGTTGTTGGCTAGATTCTCAGTTTTCTTAGCTGAGAAATAGAGCTGAAAGTGATGGCCATTCACTTAATGATATAAGTAATCTCAGGCTACATTGTACCAAAAGTGTGTCTGTCAGGGACTCTAAGAGTTTCCCAGCTTAGGGGTGGGGACTCCTGTCACTTGGCTTCCTAAGATAGGACATTCACAGACTTTAGAACATATTTGTATCCTTTATGTCACATATATCTCTATCATTGTAATTTTTTTCTAACTCCTCACTGAGCCTAAACTTCTAAACCTATACAACCTCTCAAAATGACATGATTGAAGTTGTGTATTTTCTTTCATTTAACTGAAAGCTCAACCATGGTAAACTGTGAAAACAAATTTAAATTATTTAGAAAAAAGAATTTGAATTCTCAAAGTGTGGGGAGGCATGGCAGAAATGAAGAATTTTGCTCCATCTGCTTTTACTTGATCATGGACATGCAAGGCCAAATAATATTCATAGAGAAAAAGTTAACAGTGGTTACTCATCTATAAAGACAAATATTTTTCACAAATAAATGTAATCAGTCTTGCAAGTGCTAGTTTTAAAAACAAGTCTCAGGTCCAAAATGAAATAGAAAACAGGACTGTAGAATATTAGAAAATAAAAATAATGCATATATGTAGCAGAAACTATATGATAGAGCTAAAGCAACACTCTGAGGAAATTTCTTAGCCTTAAGTATTTAATTAATAGAATTAGGGAGAGAGCAATAATACATTTGAGGATATTGCAGGGAGAGAAATAGGAAAAATAAAAGAACAAAAAAGTAAAAGAACTTTTCCCTCCTCTGCCTTAGTAAATTAAGCAATTAACCAAATCAAGGGAAAACCACAAAAAGAAAGAAAAATATGGAAATGAGAAAATTCTTAGCTACAAAGAAAAATCTTTAAATAATAAATGTTTACCTTTCTCAGTTCTACAAAAATAAATGTGAAAATCTATATGATTTTCTTAAAAAATATAAATTGGTAAAAATAGAAATCAGAAGAGATAGAAATAGAAACAAATCAATTTGCATAGTAGAAATTTTTAAAGTTATCAAAAAGTTACTTTCCAGAAAACCCTAAGTCCAGTTGGTACTGTAGATAAATTCTACCACATATCCAAAGTACAAATACCTTCAGTGACTTTTAAAGTGTACAAGATTGCAAATAAAGAGGGAAAGTTTCCAAATTACTCTTTATTTCAGAATTTTTATTTTTATTTTAGGTTTATTTTTAGATTTACAAAACAGTTGCAAAGATAGTGCAGAGTTCCCACACATTCTTCTCCTAGATTCCCCTAATATTAATAATGTCTTATATAACCAGAATATATTTCTCAAAACTAAGAAATTAACATTAGTATTAGAGTATTAGCTAAACTACAAACTTTATTTGGATTTGACCAGTTTTTCACTAGTGGCCTTTTTCTATTTCAGGATCCAGATCAAGATACTGTGTTGTAATTAGCAAATTAATTTTATGAGGCAAAAAAATTGTATAGTGATAACAAAATTTGACAAGGCCTCCTAAAGGAAAGATCTAGATCAACTTCACTAACAAAAGCTCCAAAGGGTTTCAATAATCCAGCCATGCTTTAGAAGAGAAATGCATCAAAGCAAACTGGAGTTCATTCCAAGAATATGAGACTGTTCCAGCTTAGATAATCTATTAATACAGCACAGTAGAGGTCAAAGGAGAAAAACTAAATTTATTTATTCATAGCTTAAGAAAAGGCATTTATTAATTTCAACAAAACTCATAATTTAATGTCTTTATAAAGCAAAAGCAGACAACTTACTTGCCATGATTTTACATACTTACACACATACACACAGCAATATTTTGCTTAATAATAAAGCATTAGAAGTATTTCTATTGATGTCATGAAAGAGATAAGGATGCTTACAATTATTACAACTATGAATAAATTAAACTAGAATTACTAGTCAATGTAATCAGATAACAGAAACAAAATGCATAAAAATTGGGAAAGAAGTAAATTTTTTCATTATTTGCAGATGACAAAAGAGTATGCCTCAAGCACACACATACATATACACATAGACACACAGAGAATCAACTGAAAAACTACTATGAGGATTGTAGTTCAGTAACTCAGTCACGGCTGACTTTGCGACCCCATGCACTGCAGCACGCCAGGCTTCCCTGTCCATCACCATTTCCCGGAGCTTGCTCAAACTCATGTTCATTGAGTCAGTGATGCCAACCAGCCATTTTGTCCTCTGTCATTCCCTTCTCCTTCTACCTTCAATCTTTCCCAGCATCAGGGTCTTTTCTAATGAGGCAGCTCTTTGCATTAGCTTCAGCTTTGGCATCAGTCCTTCCAGTGAATATTCAGGGTTGATTTCCTTTAGGATGGACTGCAGTCCAAGGGACTCTCAAGAGTCTTCTCCAACACCACAGTTCAAAAGTGTCAATTCTTTGACACTCAGCATTCTTTATGGTCCAACTTTCACAACCATACATCACTCTTACAAAAATCATAGCTTTGTCTAGACAGATCTTTGTCAGAAAAGTGATGTCTCTGCTTTTTAAAATGCTGTCTAAGTTTGTCAGAGCTTTTCTTCCAAGGAGCAAGTGTCTTTTAACTTCATAGCTGCAGTCACCAACTGCAGTGATTTGGAACCCAAGAAAATAAAGTACGTCACTGTTTCCATTGTTCCCCATCTATTTGCCATGAAGTGATGGGACCAGATGCTATGATCTTCAGTTTTTGAATGTTGAGTTTTAAACCAGATTTTTCACTCTCCTCTTTCACCTTCATCAGAGGCCCTTTAGTTCCTTTTTACATTCTGCAATAAGGGTGGTGTCATCTGAATACAGGGCTTCCCTGGTGGCTCAGAGATTAAAGCGTCTGCCTGCAATGTGGGAGACCTGAGTTCGATCCCTGGGTTGGGAAGATACCCTGGAGAAGGAAATGGCAACCCACTCCAGTATTCTTGCCTGGAGAATCCCATGGATGGAGGAGTCTGGTGGGCTACAGTCCACGGGGTCGCAAAGAGTCGGACACGACTGAGCAACTTCACTTACTCACTCACTCATCTGAATACATGATGTTATTGATATTTCTCCTAGAAATCTTGATTCCAACTTGTGTTTCATTCAGCCCAGCATTTTGTATGATGTACTTTGCATATAAGTTAAATAAACAGGGTGACACTATACACCCTTGATGTCCTCCTTTCCCAATTTGGAACCAGTCTGTTGTTCCATGTCCAGTTCTAACTGTTGCTTCTTGATCGGCATACAGGTTTCTCAGAAGGCAGGTAAGGTAGTTTGGTATTCCCATCTCTTGAGGAATTTTCCACAGTTTACTGTGATCCACACAGTCAAAGGCTTTAGCCTAGTCAATGAAGCAAAAGTATATGTTTTTCAGGAATTCTCTTGTTTTTTCCTGTGATCCAACAGATGTTGGCAATTTGATCTCTGTTTTCCCTGCCTTTTCTAAATCCAGCTTGAACATCTGGGAGTTCTCAGTTCACATGCTGTTGAAGCCTAGCTTGGAGAATATTCAGCATTAATTTGCTAGCATGTGAGTTGAGTCCAATTGTGAGGAAGTTTGAACATTCTTTGACATTGCCTTTCTTTGAGATTGGAATGAAAACTGACTTTTCCCAGTCCTGTGGCCACTGCTGAGTTTTCCAAATTTGCTGACATATTGAGTGCAGCACTTTCACAGCATCATCTTTTAGGATTTGAAATAGTTCAGCTGGAATTCTATCACCTCCACTAGCTTTGTTATAGAGATGCTTCCTAAGGCCCACTTGACTTTTTAATTTAATTGTCTGGCTCTAAGTGAGTGATCACACCATTGTAGTTATCTGTGTCATGAAGATCTTTTTTGTGTAGTTCTTCTGTGTTCTTCTTAATATCTTTTGCTTCTGTTAGGTCCATACCATTTCTGTCCTTTTTTGTACCCATCTTTGCATGAAATGTTCCCTTGGTATCTTTAATTTTCTTGAAGAGATCTCTAGTCTTTCCCATTCTATTGTTTTCCTCTATTTCTTTTCATTGTTTACTCAAGAAGGCTTTCTCATCTCCTTGCTCTCCTTTGGAACTCTGAATTCAGATGGATATATCTTTCCTTTTCTCCTTTGCCTTTCACTTCTCTCCTTTTCTCAGCTATTTTAAGGTCTCTTCAGACAACTACTTTGCCTTTTTGTATTTCTTTTTCTTAGTGATGGTTTTGATCAGCACCTCCTGTACAGTGTTATAAACCTCCATCCAGAGTTCTTCAGTCACTCTATCAAATCTAATCCTTTGAATCTATTCATCACTTCCACCATAAGGGACTTGATTTAGTTCATACCTGAGTGGCCTAGTGGTTTTCCTTACTTTCTTCAATTAAAGTCTGAATTTTGCAATAAGGAGTTCATGATCTGAGCCACAGTCAGCTCTCAGTCTTGTTTTTGTTGAGTGTATAGAGCTTCTCTATCTTCGGCTTCAAAGAATATAATCAATCTGATTTCAATATTGACCATCTGGTGATATCCATGTGTAGAGTCTTCTCTTGTGTTGTTGGAAGAGGGTGTTTGCTATGACCAGTGCATTCTCTTGGCAAAACTCTGTTAGCCTTTGCCGTACTTCATTTTGTACTCTAAGGCCAAACTTGCTTATTAACTCCAGGGATTTCTTGACTTCCTACTTTTGCATTCCAGTCCCCTATGATGAAAAGGACATCTAATTTTGGTGTTAGCTCTAGAAGATCTTGTAGTTCTTCATAGAGCCATTCAACTTCATCTTCTTTGGCATTACTCATCAGGGCACAGACTTGGATTACTGTGATACTGAATGGTTTGCCTTGGAAATGAACAGAGATCATTCTGTCATTTTTGAGATTGCTCCCAATACTGCATTTCAGACTCTTTTGTTGACTATGGTGGCTACTCCATTTCTTCTAAGGGATTGTTGCCCACAGTAGTAGATATAATGGTCATCTAAATTCACTTCACCCATTCTGGTCCATTTTAGTTAACTGACTCCTTAAATGTTGATTTTAAACATTATGAAAAAAATTTAAGATAGCTGGTGACAAAATTATACAAAAATTAGTAGCTTTTATATGTTCAAGCAACAACTCATTAGAAAATATAGCATAAGTAAAGAGTTATAAGAAACAGAAAGAGGGAGACTGTCTGGGATTATATAAGAAATGTTCAGGTCTTATATTAAAAATCTTTAAATAATACAATGGATTTAAGGGAGACTTTAAAATAGGGGAAATTGCTTTATTGTTGGAGAGAAAAACTCAATGTTTAACGATGGCCTGTGTGTGCTCACTTGTTTCCTACTCTTTGTCGGTCACCAGGCTCCTCTGTCTGTGGAATTTTCCAGCAAGAATACTGGAATGGGTTGGCATTTCCTTCTCCAGGGGATCTTTTGGACCCAGGGATGAAATGAAACCTGCATCTCCTGGGCCTCCTTCATTGGCAAGTGGATTCTTCACCACTGAATCACCTTGGAAGCCCTCAAAACACTAATAGGATTTCCTTTTAAGAAAATTATGCAAGTTAGTGCTAATTTCACATAGGAAAAAATAGACATTTGATCATTCCATAAAAACTGTTAAAACTCAAGAGCAATGAAAGAGGATTTAATGCTACCTGTTAAAATATTACAAAGCTGTAGTTTGGTCTTTCCCATCCATCCTTCCATCCATCCACTCACATCCTCTCACACCTTCTCATTCATCCTCTCATCTACCTTCCCACCATCCTTCCACCATCCTCCCACCACCCTCCATTCCACCCTCCCATTCATCTTCCCACTACCCTCCCACCTTCCTCCCACCACCCTCCCAACCACTTTCCCATCCATCCACTCACATCCTCTCACATCCTCTCATTCATCCTCCCATCTACCTTCCCACCATCCTTCCACCATCCTCCCACCACCCTCCCACCATCCTCTCACCCACCCTCCCATCTCTCCTCCTATCCACCCACACTCTCATCATCCCTCTCATCTACTTTGCTTCCCTCCATTCTTGTCTTTCCTTCCATATAGTATTTATTGAGGGTCTACTGTGGGGTGCAGTAGACCCTGGTGATGCAATAATGAACATGGCACAGTGACCCTTTTTCCAGAGGGGTGCAGATAGGGAAGCCATATGGTGTCCCTCTATCTTTCTTTGGATGAAATCTCACCCAGAATCACAATACAGAAAGCCAGTAAGTCCCAGATACCCTAGAGCTCCAAAAGGTCAAGTTTATAAACCACATATCCTCCCATTTTATGTATAAGAAAACAGGTTCATCCTACTCTATCCTACTCCACAGAGGTGGGAAGATGAAAGGGAGGGTGGATTGGAGGGTGGTGGGCGGGTGGAGGGCGGGTGGTGGGAGGGTGGAGGGAGGGTGGTGGGAGGGTGCTGGGAGGATGGTGGGCGGGTGGAGGGCGGGTGCTGGGAGGATGGTGGGCGGGTGGAAGGCGGGTGGTGGGCGAGTGGTGGGACAGTGCTGGGAGGATGGTGGGAGGGTGGAGGGCGGGTGGTGGGAGGGTGCTGGGAGGATGGTGGGAGGGTGGAGGGCGGGTGGTGGGAGGGTGGTGGGCAGGTGCTAGGAGTATGGTGGGAGGGTGGAGGGCAGGTGGTGGGCGGGTGCTGGGAGGATGGTGGGCGGTCTTTGTATACAAATGGACCAAAAGGTCAAGGGAACTGTGTAATGAATGTAGTAACAGGCCACATGCATATATGGGAATTTGGTATATGATCAAAACTACATTTCAAATCAGTAGGTAAAAAAGGTCAATGATTCCAGAAATGGAGTTTGGGCACCAGGACAGCAATCTACAAAAAACGTGATATGGAGATTTTTATCTCATTTTATTTAACCAAATTCTTCTTTATGGATGAAAAATTTAAACACATACACAAGGTAAAACTGCGAAAATATTAGAATAAAACTCAGGAACATTTAAAAACACATGAATGTATAAAGAAAATGCAGTATACATTATATATATATATAATATATTTATATATATATATACAGTATATATATTCCATATATTGGAATACTATCTGGCCTTAAAAAAAGGAAGAAATCCCTCAATATGCAACAACATGGATAAACCTGGAGGACATTATGTTCAGGGAAATAAACCAACCACAAGAAGACAAATAGGATATGATTTCACTTATATGAAGAATCAAAAATAATCAAGCTCATAGATGCAGAGTAGAATGGTGGTTGCCAGGGGCTGAGGGGAGGGGGACATGGGGAGTTGCTAATGAGCATGTTTAAAATTTCAGTTATGCAAGATGAATAAGTTCTAGAGATCTGCTTTACAGCCTTGTGCCTGTAGATAACAATATGATATTGTGCACTTGAAAATCTGTTAAGTAGGTAGACCTCATGTTAAGTGTTCTTACCACAGTGTTAAATAAATAAAAAAATATAGTATAAAATTTTAAAAAAGCAAATGTTATATATAATAAGCAAACAAACAAATAAATATCCTTGAGTGCTTTTGAAAGGTCTTTCTACACAAGACATAATAACCTGACATAATAAGAGTTATGAATTTGATCACATAATTCTATTAAGGAAACAATAGCATAAGCAGAGTCAAAAATAAATGACAGCCTAAAGGGAAATGTTTGTCACAGATTAGATAGAAAAAGGGCTGATTTCCATCTCATCTTCCATGAGCTGTTGAGATTCAGTAAGAAAAGACAATAAACAGAGAAAAAGTAAAGCTATTTCCATGTAAAAAGAAATGCCCAAAAAATGATGGCCCAACCTTAATTGTAATTAAAAATTTTATTTAAACTAAAAAGCATAAAACTTTTAACTTTCAAATTGGCAATTATAAAGAGTTTAATTTTTCATACTGCTGTGGTGATGCAGGCTGGCATTTGCCAGCTGTGACAGGTGCAACTTCTTGGGAGGTAAATTTTGCACTTATCTGCCTTTTGACTCAGTTGATATAGGATTTCATCCTTCCTTACATTCACAGTGGTGTGTAAAGACATACACAGAAGAAGATTCTCAGCTACAATGTTTGATCCAAACAACCAAAATGGTCATCAGCTAGGAGACTGGTTAAGTAAATTATGGTATACCCCACCAATGGAATATTACACAACTGTATAAATGAATAAGGAAATACAACTCCATTTTTATGAAAGAAAGAAAAAGCAAAACTAAACGAGATATTGTTTAGAGATTATTACATGTGGAGTAAAATGATTTTTATAAAGTAAGATAGTATAAAAGATTTAGATAGAATCTGGTTTTAAGCTGCATTTGTGGGATCAGGGGTTTCAGTTTTATTACTGGACTTAATACCCCATACTCTTTATATATTCTGTTGTATCTGTCAATTATGTAATAATAACTGTTTTTAATGAAAAAGGTGGCCCTAGGCAACAACACAGGCAGTAGTCACACACAGGTTCTGGGATCAGAATCCTGGGTTAGCCCCTTCAGACTGGTGACCTTGGGCAATCCATGCCTTTATTTCCACATATGCAGAATGGGCTTAAATAATTGCATCCAATTCCTAAGACCATTGAGAGCATTAAAAGTATACATACAAGCAATGATCTGGTATCTTGCCATTAGTGTGTAAGCAAAGCAATAACCTGCAAAATCCACAGGGAAGTTGCAGAGAGCAGGGAGGCAGAAGTGAGTGAGTGGCCACTCCCTTTGGTGCAGAAGGTAGAAGAGGACCGTGCTTTGTCTTAGAAAATTACACTTACGCCTGGAGAGGAGAACTCCACTGGGAATTTAGGATGTAGGTAGACTTGCCTTTCATTGTACAGTTTGACTTCTTTTCCTCCATGTGTATGAATTTCCTTTTTAATTAAACAAATAAATCTAGTATTAGGCCAGTAATAAGCTGAAAGCTTTTCTGCTCTGGTGAGGAGGAATTCCACATGCCCACAGCCTTTCTCTCTGCCCACTGATGCTTAAGCTATCAATAATCAGAGAGCTTGATGTCATGCCAGTTCCTGGTGGTGTTGACAGGCTCCAGCTCAAAAGTCCCTTTATTAGACCTTGTCCCTCAGTAAAGCTTGCAAATTACTCTGATCTTAGTAGACAAAGCCATCCCTCATTCTCTGAATCTCTGAGCATCCTACACAATAACATAAGAATTGGTGAAAATTACCCCAGATAAAGCGTCCTTTAGAACATCAAAGTCCCTGATTTCCAGGCTGTAGGCTGCAGGTATGTGACAGGGCTGACAGGCCAGATGGACAGCAGAGATAAAGCAAAAAGTGAAATTCTCCAGGAAGGGAGCCTGCATTGGATTTGGTGCTAGGTTTTCTGCGGAGGGGATTAATGTTATTTTCGGAGGCGTGAGCACACATTGCTTTTACCTTGAAATCCAGGTAATCAGCAGCAGATAACAATCAGAGAAGGAAGCCTTTAAACCCTCTGTGAGCCACAAAGCCTTTCTCCTCTCAAGTTTGGTCAATTCTGAACGAGGGCGTTTCAAATTATGCACACATATTTTCCATGTTTTGTCTAAATTCTTTGTTTCTAACTTAATTTATGATGTGAGTGTCTTTCCCTCACCACCATCTTCATTGTGCTTTCAGGGGCAATGTTGCCTGCGGTATGGAGGATGGGCTCTGGCAAACTTACCACTTTACTTGGTCGACTTAAACGCTGTATGTAGAAATACAGCCCAGATGGAAACTTGCACACATTCCCCAAACTACGCACACATCTGATCTGAAACCAGCAACATGAGTTACAAGTTTAAATACCTTCTCTGAGGAGAGTGATGGTGTTTCACAACTCACAGAGAAGTTGCTTCGTTTGACCACTGAGCTCTAGCTATCTTTCTGGAAAGGAAGTATTTTACCATATAACAAAAAGAAATGTGAAACTTTTTATATTTAACAGCTGGACTATTGGCTTAACTCTGGCTATTCTAGCATGAAGAGTTCTGTTCATAAAAATAAGCTCCACTCACTGAATTGGAACATGATCTTGTTTAACATAGATTATGGAAAACTAACAAGAAAGAAATAAGTAACATAAAGTTATAAGGAAAATAAGGAAATATTAACATAAAGTTCTGTTATAAAGTCAAAAGTAAAAAAAAATTTTTTTTAAGTTGAATTCAAAGTAACCTTGACATAAGCATAGCTTGTAAACATTATTGACCCACAATATCCCTGAGACAATATTTTCAAGGAAAGTAGAAAATAATTCAAATAACCCCAGTGCTATGATCTTTGGCTGAGGAAATTTAGTGATTTATAGATTTTATTGTTTAGATAAATGCTTCTTGAACCTGGAAGTAAAATGCCTGTGGCTTCATCTATGGGAAAATGCTGTGAAACAGAGTGGACCTCAAGCTGAAGGGTGTCTCTTGCAAGGAGCAGTTGTGTTGGAAAAGCATAAAGCATAGCGAATAAAATATTGATAGACTGATCCCCAAAGAACTGAATCCAAACTTACACTTCAGTTGGGCGCTGCCTCTTTGAGAGACTGGGCTCCACTTTCATGATGGAGTTTTAGAACATTCTTGGAAAGACTAGTAAACAAGCCTCTCCTGCAAAGTGGGTCTCACTACATTTCTTAGGATAGCAAAATTCTTTTAAAACATAAAATGATATTCCCTAAGTGATTTTTTTTTCACCAGATCTGAGTGATTTTAGAACTGTTTCATTCTTAAAGAACAAAGATTTGTCCTCCCAGAGGACAATCAATTCCTGCCCCACCAGCCCTGAGCTGCCCAGTTTCACTGTAGACAAGGCTGGATCTCTGGGGCAGAGGGGTCCCTGGAAGAGCTTGCTCCTCCCAGGATAGTGTTGGCTACTTGTGGAAGGGCAGTGTTTGTTTTTTTTTTTTTTTCCTTTTTTAATTAATTAATTTATTTATTTTAATTGGAGGCTAATTACTTTACAATATTACAGTGGTTTTGCCATACATTGACATAAACCAGCCATGGGTGTACATGTATTTCCCATCTTGAACCACACCCCCACCCCCCCGCACCTCCCTCCCTATCCCATCCCTCAGGGTCATCCCAGTGCACCAGCCCTGAGCACCCTGTCTCATGCATCAAACCTGTTCTGGTGATCTGTTTCACATATGATAATATACATGTTTCAATGCTATTCTCTCAAATCATCCCACCCTCACTTTCTCCCACAGAGTCCAAAAGTCTGTTCTTTATATCTGTGTCTCTTCTGCTGTCTTGCACATAGGGTCATCATTACCATCTTTCTAAATTCCATATATATGCATTAATATACTGTACTGGTGTTTTTCTTTCTGACTTACTTCACTCTGTATAATAGGCTCCAGTTTCATCCACCTCATTAGAACTGATTAAAATGCATTCTTTTTAATAGCTGAGGAATATTCCATTGTGTATACATACAACAGCTTTCTTATCCATTCATCTGCTGATGGACATCTAGGTTGCTTCCATGTCCTGGCTATTATAAACAGTGCTGCGATGAACATTGTGGTACATGTGTCTCTTTCCAGCAGTAGGATTGCTGGATCATATGGCAGTTCTATTTCCAATTTGTTAAGGAATCTCCACACTGGTCTCCATAGTGGCTGTACTAGTTTGCATTCCCACCAATAGTGTAAGAGGGTTCCCTTTTCTCCACACCCTCTCCAGCATTTATTGTTTGTAGACTTTTTGATAGCAGCCATTCTGACTGGTGTGAGATGGTACCTCATTGTGGTTTTGATTTGCATTTCTCTGATAATAAGTGATGTTGAACATCTTTTCAGGTGTTTGTTAGCCATCTGTATGTCTTCTTTGGAGAAATGTCTGTTTAGTTCTTTGGCCCATTTTTTGATTGGGTCATTTATTTTTCTGGAATTGAGCTGCAGGGAGTTGCTTGTATATTTTTGAGATTAGTTGTTTGTCAGTTGCTTCATTTGTTATTATTTTCTCCCATTCTGAAGGCTGTCTTTTCACCTTGCTTATAGTTCCCTTCACTGTGCAAAAGCTTTTAGGTTTAATTAGGTCCCGTTTGTTTATTTTTGCTTTTATTTCCATTACTCTGGGAGGTGGGTCATAGAGGATCTTGCTGTGATTTATGTCAGAGAGCGTTTTGCCTAGGTTTTCCTCTAGGAGTTTTATAGTTTCTGGCCTTACATTTAGATCTTTAATCCATTTTGAGTTTATTTTTGTGTATGGTGTTAGAAAGTGTTCTAGTTTCATTTTATTACAAGTGGTTGACCAGTTTTCCCAGCTCCACTTGTTAAAGAGATTGTCTTTTTCCATTGTACATTCTTGCTTCCTTTGTCAAAGATAAAGTGTCTATAGGTGCATGGATTTATCTCTGGGCTTTCTATTTTGTTCCATTGAACTATATTTCTGTCTTTGTTCCAGTATCATACTGTCTTGATGACTGTAGCTTTGTAGTATATTCTGAAGTCAGGCAGGTTGATTCCTCCAGTTCCATTCTTCTTTCTCAAGATTGCTTTGGCTATTTGAGGCTTGTATGGTATTTCCATACAAATTGTGAAATTATTTGTTCTAGTTCTCTGAAAAATACTGTTGGTAGCTTGATAGGGATTGCATTGAATCTATAGATTGCTTTGGGTAGTATACTCATTTTCACTATATTGATTCTTCCAATCCATGAACATGGTATATTTCTCCATCTATCTGTGTCTTCTTTGATTTCTTTCATCAATGTTTTATAGTTTTCTATATATAGGTCTTTTGTTTCCTTAGGTAGATTTACTAAGTATTTTATTCTTTTCACTGCAATGGTGAATGGAATTGTTTCCTTAATTTCTCTTTCTGTTTTCTCAGTGTATAGGAATTATACACTAATTCCTACAGTGTATTGTTAGTGTATAGGAATGCAAGGGATTTCTCTGTGTTAATTTTATATCTTGCAACTTTACTATATCACTGATTAGCTCTAGTAATTTTCTGGTGGAGTCTTTAGGGTTTTCTATCTAGAGGATCATGACATCTGCAAACAGTGAGAGTTTTACTTCTTCTTTTCCAATCTGGATTCCTTTTATTTCTTTTTCTTCTCTGATTACTGTAGCTAAAACTTCCAAAACTATGTTGCATAGTAGTGGTGGGGCAGTGTTTTTAAAGCATGGCTTTGTGGCCTCAGCTGATAACTGTGCAGTATGTGGCTCACACCCTGTACGATGTGCTCCTCTGGAATCTGACCTACTGAAGGGCAAAACAGCCTTCAGACCTGGAAAAGACCCACACTTCACTTAACCATTGTCCCCAAATCATTTAGTACTGTTTTCCCAAGGTCATATGGAGTCACTTCAGAGGGTTCCATCTACTGATCAAGACTTCTCCTTGAAGGAACTCAGGTCACAGCTGTCTGATTCCAGCACCTCAGGGAGGCCCTCTGACATCATGAAGAACAGGAGGAGAGAGAGGTGGGAGGGCCCAGAGGACAGCTGACTATGACCTCGTGTTTCACAATGCTCTCAAGGAGCAGAAACCTGGACACATCCAAACCCATGATGGTATATTTCAGAAAGACGTCAAGAAATATAAGACTGCACTGGTTTTTTGGTTCATGGTTAGGTTCAGTTCAAGACCTTAACCAGAATAACTTCTCATTTACCTAGGATACTTTAATCCAACAGTGACAGACTTTATTTTCCTGGGCTCCAAAATCACTGCAGATGGTGACTGCACAAAATTAAAAGAGGCTTGCTCCTTGGAAGAAAAGTGGTGACAAACCTAGATAGCATATTAAAAAGCAGAGACTTTACTTTGCCAACAAAGTTATGTATAAAAGCTATGGTTTTTCCAGTAGTCATGTATGGATGTAAGAGTTGGACTATAAAGAAGGCTGAGCACTGAAGAATTGATGCCTTCAAATTGTGGTGCTAGAGAAGACTTTTGAGAGTCCCTTGGACTGCAAGGAGATCAAAACAGTCAATCCTAAAGGAAATCAGTCCTGAATATTCACTGGAAGAACTGAAGCTGAAACCCCAATACTTTGGCCACCTAATGCAAAGAGCCAACTCTTTGGAAAAGACCCTGATGCTGGGAAAGATTGAGGGCAGGAGGAGAAGGGGGCAACAGAGGATGAGATAGTTGGATGGGATCACCAACTCAATGGACATGAGGTTGAGCAAACTCCAGGAGATAGTGAAGGACAGAGAAGCCTGGTGTGCTGCAGTCCATGGGGTTGCAAAGAACTGGGCACAACTTAGTGACTGAACACCACCACCTTAATCCAATACGTAAACAACAAAATTACATATTTTTCAACTGAGAAGTTGCTCACTTTCCTGAAGTAGACTTACTCAGAAAAGGCTTCTTTCTATCACCTCCAGGAATTGATATTTTGGAATGATTTGCAATGACTTCCACTGTGGTTAAGGCAAGTGTGCATTTCTTATTTTGAAATTAAGAAGAGAATGAGTCTCCTTGAATAGGTGGGCAGTGGCGGGGAGGGGGAAAGCACTGGGCAGGGCAGGAACCTGTCTTTGTGAGTGGATAGCAGTATGATGTTTTATAACTAAGCAATGTTTCATACCATCTGCTGTGCATATTAATATATTTGTTTTTTCAAATGATAATAAAGGGAAATATAAACATCTTCAATTGCTCTAAAAGAAAAGCTGTGTGTAAATATATAGTATATACATAGGAAAATTATTCAGCCAAAAAGAAAGAAATCTTGCTACTTGAGACAACATGGATAGATCTTGAGGGCATTGTGTTAAATGAAGTAAGCCAGACAGAGAAGATAAAGACTTGTGATCTCAGTGATGTGTGGAATCTAAAAACAACAACAACCAAAAAGCCTGTACTCACAAATACAGAGAACCAGTTGGTGGTATCCAGAGGCAGAAGGTAGTATGGGCAAAATGGATGAAGGTGGTCAAAAGTTACAAACTTCCAATAATAAAATAAATAAGTCCTGTAATACACAGTATGGTGGCTATAGTTAAAAATACTGTATTGCATATTTGAAAGTGCATAAAATAGTCAATCTTAAAAGTTCTCATCATAAGAAAAATAATCTGTGGCCACTGTCAAAAAATCTACAGACAATAAATGCTGGAGAGGATATGGAGAAAAAGGAACTCTCCTATACTGTTGAGGGGAATGTATACTGATACAGCCACTATGGAGAACAGTATGAAGATTCTTTAAAGAGATAGAAATAAACCTACCATATAATCCCACAATCCAACTACTGGGCATATATCCCAAGAAAGCTACAATGCTAGGAGACACATATGCCCCAGTGTTCACTGCAGCACTATTTACGATAGCCAGGACATAGAAGCAACCTAGACATCCATCTACAAATGAATGAATAAAGAAGATGCAGTACATATATACAATGGAAATGTTACTCAGCCATAAAAAAGAATGAGGCTGAGTCAGTTCTAGTGAAGTAGATGAACCTAGAGCCTGTTATACAGATTGAAATAAGTCAGAAAGAGAAAAATATCATATATTAACACATATAAATGGAATCTAGAAAATGGTATTAATGAACCTATTTGTTGGGAAGGAATGGAGATGCAGGTGTAGAGAATGGACTTGTGGTCACAGTGGGGGAAGGAGAGAGTGGGACAAATGGAGAAAGTAGCATGGACATTTATATTACTACCATGTGTTAAATATCTAGCTGGGGAGAAGTTGCTGTATAACATAGGGAGTCCAGCCTGGGGCTCTGTGATGACCTAGAGGGGTGGGGGAGGGGGAGGAGATGGAGGCACCAGAGCGAGGGGATATATGTATAATCACGGCTGATTCACGTCATTATATGTTAGAAACCAACACAACATTGTAAAGCAATTGTCCTCCAATTAAAAAATAACAAATGTAAAAACAAAATTTGTAACTATGTGTGATAAATGTTACAAAAATACGATTTTTAAAATTTCTAGTAAAAGGGAAGCTGTTATTTATTGAGTTCACACTCACCAGGTACATGATCACCAACTCTACTCCTGCCCTGTACTGGCAGGAGCTATTCTCCCACAGCACAGATGGAGAAACTGAAGCTTGGGTCAAACAGGCCACCCAGCTGAGGAAGGTCCAAGCTGGGATGGAGGCTCAGACTGAGGCTCAGTCTGCTCCAAAGTTGGCATGCTTGCCACCCCTTGTGCCAACTTTGAGTGGACCAAATATTGGAAAAACAGGCTCGCTCAGAGACTGTCAGTGACATGGCCCTGACTTTCTTTGTTTTTGTTTTTACCCTCCTTGTTGCTGGGTATGTTAAAAAGTAAATAACTCTCCTAATGCATGACTTTAAATTGAATCGTGAACCGAACCTGGAACAAAACTAGCAATTTGTTTTAAAGTTTCTGAAACAATAAAGGTAAGAATGCATGAATAAAAACAAGTACACTCACAATTTCACTACCTTACTCTAATTAGCTCTATTTTTGTCTACTCTGTACTCATAATTTTACTACCTTATACTGCTGCTGCTGCTGCTAAGTCGCTTCAGTCGTGTCCGACTCTGTGCTACCCCAGAGACGGCAGCCCACTAGGCTCCACTGTCCCTGGGATTCTCCAGGCAAGAACACTGGAGTGGGTTGCCATCTCCTTCTCCAATGTATGAAAGTGAAAAGTGAAATTGAAGTCGCTCAGTTGTGCCCAACTCTTAGCGACCCCATGGATTGCAGCCTACCAGGCTCCTCTGTTCATGGGATTTTCCAGGCAAGAGTACTGGAGTGGGGTGTCATTGCCTTCTCCGTACCATATACTAGCTACTTCTATTTTTGCCTACTCCCTTACATATACTTACATAATTGTAATCCCATATATTTGCCTTTGTTGTCTTCTTTTTCAAAAAACATTGTATCATTAATACTTCCCCTATTTCTAGCATTTACATAATTTTTAACCCCTGGATATCATAGTATAAATTTGACCTGTTGAGATATATATATATATATATATATATATATATATATATATATATTATTGTTAATTTTTCCACTACTATAATGAATACCTTCAGACATACACTAATATTTTTTTGTTATCTTAAGATAAATTCCAAAAGGGGCTATTATTCAGATAGCATGTAATGTGTTATAACCCCTGATATATATCACTAAGTTACTTTCTCAAAACTATACGACCAGTTCCTAGTGCCCAGTGGCAAGCTCCACAAGCAATACCAGTTTTATTGCAACCTTAGGAACACAAACAGACCAACCTTCTAGATAATACTCACTGATTTCCATGATCACTAGCTATTTAAAATGTTATGTATTTTCTGAAATGACGACAGTGGGAAATAATAAAATATCAAAATAAATAGAAAACAGTTCAGCTGTGATTCTGATTATAGAATTTTAGAGCTCAAAAAGACCTTTGGAGGAGGGAAAGCAGGAGACACTTCACCCTCATCCTTTATTTAGTATATGAAAAATCTGAGACTCATTTGCCTGAAGTTACAAATCAGGTCAGGAACAAAACAGATGGGCAAACCAACTGAGGCCTGCTGGGCTTTTGATGAGAAGTCCAGAGCAAACAAGAGACTCCACCTCCTTCTCCTTCTCAGGCAAAAGCCCCAGAATGAGTCTGCCACTGCCTCTGAAAGGGAAGTTCCATTTCCTGGTGACTTCTGATGACTTGGATCAGTGTTAACGGGCTTTTCAAAAGCCGCTGCAAATAGTCTCTGAGTCCCAAGGAGTGATGTATTCTGGACCACTAACCATTTGGATCTCACCATGTCTCCTTCCTCCTCCACCCTTCTTTTCTGCTTTTAATAGGACCTTGAAACTCAGAAGGTCAGATCTAAGTCATTTAAAGAATGACTTTCAAATATATCTTTTAAGGGAAGTGACTCTTGGTCTCCAGCCTCTCTCTGTCATCACACTCTAATGCATCTCAGGGAAATTAGCAACTTGATTCTTCCCCCAGCTGTCATTTCAAATAGAAATCTTTCTTATTTTCCATTCAAGAAGAAAGTACAGTAAACCTAGCAACAGGCATATGGGGTAATGGAACATGACGAGTCATATTCAGCCAGCTCTCAGTGTTATGTTTACCTGCATGTTTCTCAGGGGTGCAACGTGGGGATGATGAGAGGGGACATCTGGCGATAGTGCTGCCCACTCAGTATGCATGTGGGTGCATGCTGTGCGTGATGAAGGGAGCAGGGTGGCCCACAGAATGACCCCGGTGTCCCCAGAGCTACCCATACAGTCCCTCTGCTGGATATACAGAACCAGCGTGTGGTATCCATTTAACACAGAGCCTTCGGTGAACCCCGCCGTGTATATATGGAGGTCTCTTCACAGAGGCTGTTGGAAAGGCACCCCCTGCTGCTGCTGCTAAGTCGCTTCAGTCATGTCTGACTCTGTGTGACCCCATAGACGGCAGCCCACCAGGCTCCCCTGTCCCTGGGAAAGGCACCTACACCTGGCTAAATACACTCTTTTCCAAACTCCCCTTCACTCATGAGCACCATGTGCCAGGCGCTATCCTAAGCACTTTGCTGATATCAGAGTAGAGTGAATCCTCTCAACAAAGCTACAGGGAGATTCTGCCACTCTCCCCAGATGGGGAAACCAAGGCACAAAAAGGAAGGATGGAAAGATGTAGATGAAAAGAGACCAGCGAGACACAGCGTGTCTTCTCAGATGATCAGCAGCACGGGTGCTAGAGTCAGGGTACCTCGGTGCTGTTCATCCTCTCAAGGGTGACTGCTGTATCCTGTCATGCAGGAGAATGTCTTTAGCCTCTAGGAAAGGCATGCTGAGGTCTTCAGGAGGAAGGAAGCATGATGTCTGCAGCTTAATTTCAAATGGTTTACGAGGACCCAGAGATAAAGCAAATGTGGCAAATGCTTATAGGCACAGGATCTGGGTGAGGAGTCACAGTTATTCCTTGTATTACTCTTTCACCTTTTTCGTATGTTTAAAACTTTTCATAATTCAAGTAGGAAAAAAAATGGATCTATCTATCTATACTTCTTTTGAAGCGTGCTGACTGATAAGAGACTCACAACCCAAATCTTTGAACATAACATTTTAGGAGCAGCCTATCATTTTAAAGATGAGAAAAGTGAATATATTTAAAAGTTATTAAAATATAGTATTATAAATATTTCCATTAAGTTTATTTATCCTTTTAATGGTTTTCACATTTTTATAAATTTGGAAAAAATGAAAATGTAAAGTATCTAAATATTTTACTAATCATTTTTAAATGTTTATTAATTTTAATAAGTTAATACTGATAGATAATCATGCATTATAAATATAAATGATTAGTATATTCAGCCCATGTTACAAATTAGAGAACAGAAAGGTCTAGGACTTTACCAAAAGTATAAGTGGGACAGGGAAACTTGGGAGTTTAGTTTGAAACAACTCTAGTGGAGAAAAGTGGGAAAGGATATTAAAACCTAGGGAAAAGAGATGGAGAGAGGGTAGCATGTGATGATTTTATTGAGTACTTCTACTTTATTTATACCAATCAGGCTACACCTGCTACAATATATAACTCTGGGAAGCCAGATCCAAAACAAATGGACCAAAGCACATCTCAGCTGTCATCAGCCAAGCATTTTCCAGACAACAACTTTGTGACCTGATAAATGTGCTTTGGTGGGACCGATGCCGTATGTGCTGGCACCCAGCGTGGAGAGTGTCTACCTGGAGGACCAGGGTGGAGGGAGGCCATGGAACTGACAGCTATCAGTAAGTCCAGGTCCCCACATCTGTGGCTTCCATCCTCTTCCCAAACACCCATGGGTGACACCCCAACCCCGACATCCTCTCCCATCCCCCAAACTGGTGACTGCGGGTCACCAGGAAGCCCCACCACTCATCAGTCCTGGTTCTTCCACAAATGGACTCAAAAGAATGAGAAGCAAAGACATAATCATTAGAACTGTGAGTTTACCACAATACCTGGCACTCCAACAGCTTAAAATCTCCAGATCTTGTCCCAGTTCTGCATCTGAGAAACCAGCTATGGGTACCTCCTGGAATTGGGAGCAAGAGTGAACATGAGGGCTTGTGGAGCTGCTCCAGAAAGGGTCTCTCTCCCCCAGCATTTTGCTGCCTGGCCCTGGACAGCAGGAACAAACTATTTAAGAGGCTTAAGTAAATACATCAGCAGATCTGGGCACTGATAAACACCTTTAAGCACTCTCACATTACATGTATGGGTTTCTTAGGGCTCTTGATTTTAGATAAAATATGTTCCAATAAATTATATTTAAGCCGTTCATATACATAAGTCATAGATTTAATTAGTATTATAATATAGTACATTAAATAAAAAAATTCTCAAAAGGTATGAATTAATATGCTTAGGAAAACCTAAGGCATTATTTCAACTCCCCTTGGATACTTTATAAAATTGTGTTCTACAGGTACCAAATACTATAGCACCCTCGACATATTTGTAGCAATTGACTTTTGACACTCTTAGATGTTGATTTAGTTCTGTTTCATAATGCTGTTTGCTCGGGCTTTAGAGCTCTACACGAGCAATCAGAAGAATAATATAATGCAGGTCACGGAATCTGTTTGGGGTGTTATACTTAGAGTAACGCCAGCAAAACTTCCATGGCAACCCCGACCTCAGAGGTGGCTGGGAACCCACAGGCTCCTGTGAAGTTCTGCCCAGAGGGTTAAACGCTGACCCCACTGAGCGCTGCATTAGCGAGCTGGGGTCTTCCACTCCCCCCAGTTCCCTGCTTTGAGTTTTCCCAGTTACTACATGAATCAAATTACGGGCACCTCTGCTGGGTTTCCTGTGAAATAACAGATCTCACTGTAACCAAATATTACCATCTTGGAAAAACTGTATGCAAGCAGTGAGGACTCTTCATTCTCAGGCAACAGAGAAAAGCTTCTTTGTTTTGAGACTGAACACCTGGAACACGTTATCCAGGGGGGCCTCTCTGGGCCCACAGTGCGGAGGGGGCTCTCGAGACCTAGTCACACCCCTGTCTGTGGAAGGCCAGCCCTCCCAAAGCTCCGTGGGGCCTAGTTTCTGCAGGCTTTGCTGTGGGCTGCGGCCACATGGCAGAGGGAACCCTGCGTCTGTATGGAAGGGCCACACAGATGAGGACCGCATAGCTGAGAGGCAGCGTTGTACGGGGCAGAGCAGAAGGACTCGGGTTCAGGGATGGAGGGTGGGAACCTACCCTCCTGCCCCCAGCCTGCTCTCGCCTTCCTGAAGCATCTACCAGATAAGAATGCTGGCTGTGTGTCCAAGAGAGCAGGCAGACGCTTGGCACGGCATCAGTCAGGGCGTGCAGCTGTGGATGGCTTCCCTTGGAAACCTAGGAAACCCAGTGTTTCCACATTTGCTCCAAAACATTGACTTTCTGTAAGGAAACCTCGTGTTCCTTCTTTTATCTTCACGCCATGGCAGATCCAGCAGCCACAGAAAGGAATGTAACTTGGGACAGTTTGGAGGCGCAAGTTGAGGCAGGTGTGTAGGGTCAGGATGAGGAACTAACAGCCTCACGCCTGCTTGTCGAGAGAACAGGATGACTGCTCAGTGTGGAAGGCCAGGGGCCATCCAAAGGCAGATGCTGGTCCAAACACCATGTGACTTTTTGAAGGTAATATCCCACCTCTGTTAACATCTTTTAACCTTATGTTGATGAAATATAAGGTCTTTGCTGGCTCCTCACTTCCGGTGCCCAGATGGGATATATAGTAGCCACCCCGTGTCTTCTCAAACCCTCGTGTGTACGGCGGTGCCCTGAGATGCAGATCCTGACTCAGTAGTGAAGTCAGGCCTGATGTAGCACTTTCCTAACACGCTCCCAGGAGATGCTGGGGTTGCCAGTTCAGGCCTTACTGAGATAAAAAGGGACGTCCTAACAACAGTTACTTGCCTACAGAACAGGCAATTTCCCAGACCCACTGATTTCTCTTTGTCTGTAAGATAGTTGTATGAACATATCTTTTTTTCACCCCAGCAAAAAATAAAACAACCCAATAATGTCTGTGTGCTAATTCTTGTGTCATTAGTTCAATTATTTACATGTGAATATGAAGAATAAGCAACTTGTAGGCCCTTTAGATGAGGAACTGGGGAAATAAATTAAGAAATGCACGTTTTTTACAGAAGAGTGGGAACTGCGTGACCACTAAGCTATTGCAAATAGCAATAATCATTTTAAATACATTTTAACAAAAGCCATTAACTTTTGCTAATGACACAGATATGTTTTAAGAGGGATAGAAAACCAGGTAAAGCCACTCTTAAGACTCTACCCTTTGCACAAGACTAATTGGGAATCTGCACTTGACTGACACTTTAAAAACAAGTTCTTTTACTTAATGTTCATAAAGGATTCTATTGGTTTGCAGACAATTTCCTTAAAATGGTGGGAGTAGTATTAATTATTCCCTGCCCAGTGTTGTGTTTCCAGAGACCTGGTGTGCTTCTACTCATCGAAGCCAATCTCTCTAGCAGGATGCAATTCAGCTACTTCACTTCGTTTTAAAGCAAGTTTAATTTACTTGATTAAAAGTATGCTATGTTCAGTGTGTCTCCAAAGGGCCAAGGAGAGACATTCATGAAGACATTTCCTTTGAAATAAAATATGCAGATTTTGTTTCCCAGCGTTTTCATGTCCATCTTGCTTGCTTTCTTAGTTTTCATGTAGTATCCAGTGTCACAGAGGTTGGCAGCGGAACGACAGGGAAATGCTTCTGATGGGGGACCCATTCTCTAGGCTCGTAGGCGTAACATATATTTTACAAGAACAATGAGAAATCAGTGGGATTCACTTTTCACCATTCCCCGCAGAGAGAACTCTGCAGCAGAAGTGGGGGTAGGAGGTCAGTGGTATGATATAAAGCCCTCAGCAGAGAGACAAGTCCTCCTATTTCTGAAACTTTCTATCACTACGATCTCTTTCACAATGTTCCTTTGCCTAGATTGCTCATACAAATCATAAAAATTCATGAAGAAAAAGGAACCCTACTGACCAGAATTCATATACAATTTTTTGAATGGAATGTTTTCTATTTATTTATATGTTCACATATTTCAGAGGAAAATGTAAGACATACCTTTTCACCATGATGTGCAGAAATTCCTTAAGCAAATATGTGATTAAACATTTTAAAATACAAGATTTGTTTATTTATAGCTTACACCACACATTCAGTTTTATTTATCCAGAAGATTGAAGTTGCACTTTCTGGATCTTTTCTCTGATTTCCTGCTAAAATATATAATTAGGCAGGTTTTCAATGCACCTAATAGCTCTGAGGGGACTAAGCAGTGATCTTTTTGAGACTAAAAATATTGGTAGGAAGTGGTTCTCTTCTTTTTTTCCCCAAGTTCAATAGCTCGGCTATTCGCTTCCTGTTTCCAACAGCCAAGGTAATTAGACCATAATAAGAACTCTTTGCTTGAAGG